>NW_012150285.1:4224796-4252177 GCF_000956105.1 Propithecus coquereli
GGCATACCTTTAACCCGCACTTGGGTGAAGCAAAGACATAAAGTGTAACTATAATGTTTGTACCCTCACAATACCCTGGAATAAAAAAAAAAAAGTGCCATGCTAGTATATTGTCATTGACACATTATTGATATGTAAATATTCATGTATGTGTGTATGCATATATAAATAAATATACAAACTAAAAAAATGGTAATAAAGATAATACTTTACATTTATAAGATCTTTATGCCTTCTCAAGATTTAGGGGTCAGGCTTAGGTAATTAAATGGATAACTTGATCAGAAAAACTTCTTTTTCCTTGAATTGCCTAGACTAGAATTTCCTAAAGTGGGCTCTTACAAAACTAAAGATAATAATTAATGGTACATAGAGAGAGGTTCCATGGTCAGATAACTCTGGAAAATACTGTGCTAAGCATCAGTAAATGAGTTTCTTTTCTGCAAGACTTCTCTGAGCCTGTGCATTGTAAACCTATACCTACTTAAAGAGGAAGATGTAATAGGGAGTATTTCCCTAACTTACTAGTTTTATATGTAACTCTCATCTCAGAACACCTGGGATTAGTGTTTTAAGGAACATACTTTAGGAAAATGCTAAACTAATATCTGGGAGGAAATATTGGTATTTAGAACTCAAGTGTTTGCTGTTTACTCAGGTGGACGATAAAATTGCCAGCCTTCATTTGTGTAGACTTGGCACTATCATTATTCAAAGAATAGCAGACTTCTGTTCGGTACCTTAAACCATGAAAATGTAAACCCATTTTTTTTATTTTAAATGTTCTATTAAGATTATGTGTTCTTTATAATAAAGAAAAGTCAATTCATACTAAATGTCCCTTAAGAGGGTAATGCTTAAGTAAACTATGTTACTTACATAGGATAAATATCTCCGTCAAAAAATATTCTTAGAAGAATACTTACTGAGACAGGAACATTTTCAAATTATATTGGGAAGTGAAGGCCATAAAACAGAATATACAGTCTTGTAACACAAGCAAATAAAAAGCAAAACCAAGAACAAACAAAACCAGAAAGGACTGGAAGGAACAAAAACATCAAGATGTTAACCTTATTATGAATAAATCAATTAAAACCTAAATACACTATCTCATTTAAATATCAATATATGTGCTACCATGTGTAGTTGTTTTGTTTTTGTTTTTGTTTTTTAGGTTAATGGGTCAAGTCTTGTGCTTATGAAACCAAATTCAGAAGAAATCTGAAGACCTGGATGTAGCTTTTACCTTTGTCAGTAACTCACATAGACCAGTCAGGGAGGTCTTTTGTTTACTAGTGTCTGCAACTTTCACTATGGGAGAAAAGTATTCTCCTCTAACCTGGAGGCGCTGGTGATGATAGCTACTCTGTGTCCCTGGTTGTGTCCTGAAGCTTAACTGATTTTTGGCCTCAAGGTGGCCTTAACTGTTCTGAGCAAGCACTTAGAGATATCGTAGGAGGTACAGGGCAATCACTCCGAAGTTTTACTTGGCTTTGGCCTGCTCGGCAAATGCTTCATGAGCATGCTTAGGCACCGCTCGGCCTGTAAGTCCTCCAGCTGACGCCTCTACTCACCAGAGTCCGTTTTCCACCCACGGTGCTCTATAGGAGTCAGGCTTGCTGTGATCTCCAAAGAGCTCCTGCTTCTTTTTGGTTCTCCTCGTTGATATCCTTGAAATGTTGGCCTCACTTGGCTCGTGTCCAGGCTTCTCTGTTCTTTTCCTGGCTCTTCTCCCTCTGGTTGTCCACGGGATGTTGGTGTTCCCTGGGGCTCCATTCTCCGTGCTTCCTTCTCACTCTGTGAGTCATTCTTCACACCTGTAATCTCGCTCCATGGGCTTGAAATCACTCACTTTCCCTTCCCTACTCTGGAAGGGAGGAGGAACTGGATTCAGAGTGTTTAAGCGATTGGCACAAAGTTACTCAAAGTGTCATTGAGGAGAATAAATACAGTGAAAGCAAAACATTTTATTTTATAAATATTAACTTATTAGATCATAAGAAAGAATTCTGTGCCCCAAGTTTCAGAAAGAAAATAAATAATTTCCTTCCTCAGGTCATAGAACCAATAGCAATTCATTATATTTCCTTTCTCTTGAGGGCTGTCTTCCCAGTCAGCTTTTCTGTCTCCCATACACTAGTAACTATTGACCTTCCAACTTAAGTTTCTACTTTGTTAACAGTTTTTTCTCTCGTTCCTCTAAGTTTCCCCCCCTCACACCCCATGTACCATTTGTATGTGCATTACTTAGAAAACTAATACTCAAGCAGTATGTTCTATCTGCTCAAGAGTGTTCTAGGCACCTAAAGGTTGCTAGCTAGTGTGCTTGTTTTCTCTCTCTCCCCTACCTCTTCATTTTTATTCCACTTGCCCTTTACAACCTTGCTCTAATACCTGGGCCATACACAGTAGGGTTTGACACCGCTGTTCAGTATGTGCCAGTCAGTGGGTTTAATGTGTTGACAGTAAATTAACATAATCCAGTTTAGATAAATACTACCACATATTTTTCAAATATATATGGTTTAATTCTTCTATTTTTCTAAACAGGAAAAATTAATTGTTGGGATGTATGACATGGAAGAGACTACTAAGTAGTTCTTCTGTTGAGTACTAAATTGTTATTAATATTTTTCAAGTTCAAGTGCCAAATGGTTTCCTGTTCATGCCTTCTACCACTTCTCCAACTGCATCTAGTAGTATCCTCATTAAAATGTTGTCATTAGAGGTCTCAGCTGCCTGCCAACAGGGTGAGGAAAAGGTCAGATGATTTACAGGACCTAGGAGTTGAAAGAGACAAGTCTTAAAAATGATCAAACTTAGCCAATCACCTCCTTTGGGGGTTGGAGGTCATTCCAAATCTTGGCAAAATCCATGCCATGCTCAGGGTAGATTTTCTATAACCTTAGAATTTATATTATACAATAAAATGTACTATATGTCATCTTTTTTTTTTTTAAATCCAAATACTGTTGGAACCATTATTTTGATTTTTTAAATTCCAGTTGGTTCTTAGATGGTCCCATTTGTTTTGGTTGAATCATGTATTTTTCATTTTTCTTTTCTTTTCTTTTCTTTCTTTCTTTTTTTTTTTTTTTTTGGCCAAACTTCATATTGGAGATAAAGTTAAACGAAATAATTTTGAGTCCATCTTGCTACAGTTTGGTAGGATTGATAATTTGTCCTTTATTCTCTTAAGGTAAAGATGGATTGTTTCTACATATATTCTGCATGATTTTATTTTATATCAAACATAGATCTTAAAGATTATGTGCAGAATTCCATGCATAAATCATTCTGTAGAGAAATCAGTAACTCAAATAT
Organism: Propithecus coquereli; assembly: GCF_000956105.1. Lineage (NCBI taxonomy): Eukaryota > Metazoa > Chordata > Mammalia > Primates > Indriidae > Propithecus > Propithecus coquereli. The sequence continues at coordinate 4,228,124 of NW_012150285.1, forward strand.
TGTTCCTGTGACACCCTATTAAATACAATTGTAATACTTCCTAGATGAAAACAATGTATCATAAAGAGCTTTTGTTTTCCTAAATGTTGTGTTGGAAGAAGTATTTGCTGTCATTTCTTCATATAGCTTATTACGAAAATAAAAAGCAGAAAGTTAATAAAAATGATTTTGCACAATGCTTTAAATTATAGTACTATATCAGTTTTTAATGTTGAGATCATTGTGCATTTACACATTTTAAAGACATTAATTTCATATTTTCCTGGTTTAATACAGAGTAGATCACTTTATTATTAGGTCTGGGACCTTGTAGGGATCATATCTTGTTTATTATTGTTTCTCCGGCACAAACTGCTTTGCCTGCCTCTTAGTAAACATTCAATAAATATTTGTGGAATGCTTGAAGAAATGAGGAGTCTGGACTCCTGCTACCAAAACCGGTATTATGATTTTTAATCTTGTTGTCCCATCAAAGAGAATTTAACTCTTTGCATCACTGTCCATTCTTGTCCTCACTCCTTCCTGCCTCAGGGGAAGATGGTCCTAAAGTTAAGCTATCTACATGATTCTTTGCATTTAGTATGCAAACATGCCCACATCTTCCCCACCTTCAAAAACAACCGAACCCTCCACTCAAATAGCTACACACTGTCTCTCTCTTGCCTTTATTGCCAAGCCTCTGAAACATCTCTCCTCCCTCACCTCTAGTTCTAGCCTCACTTTATTTCATTCCAGGCTCCACTCTGGAGTCAGACACCAGGGGTTCTGATCTTGGCATTGCCTCTTACCAGGTTTGTGACCATAGGCAGTTCACACAATCTCTCTAAACCCCGCCGGACATATCTCATAGGGCTGTCTTGAAAATTAAGTGAGATAATGCATTTCAAGTACTACTGCATCACCCGGCAGGTAGTGAGTGTTCCATAAATGGCAGCTGTTCTTCTTACTGATCGAAAGTGTAATAGGAATTCAGAGATGAGAAAGATTGGTGTAGGCTTAAGAATTATTTTGAATTCATCTAACTGCTCACTCATTCTTTAGATTAGGAAATTAGGGCCCAGAGAGGTTAAGTAGTCTATGTTTCATGGAGGAGATGATATCTGAATTGGATTTTGAAGAATAATAACCATAGTTTACATCTATTGAGTGTTCACTGCAGGCCAAGGACCATTCTAAATGTTTTACATGGATTGTTTTATCTAATCCTCTAACCATTCCCATGAGATCAGATTTTGGCAGCTAGAAGTAGGGAGTCTGAGGCTGGACGGGGAGGATAGAGAGGAAAGAACGAATAAAAATGTGAAGGAAGGAAAGACATGTTGATTTCTGGAGATGGTGATGAGGCTTGCCAGCTGGAGTGAAGAGCTTGTCTTAAGCAATGGAGAGAACCAGTGTTGGACAGAGTGAGGCAAAATTATAGGAGGCCTTGACAACCGCACCTCAATAAAATTGGCTTTATCTAATGGGCAAAATAAAGAGCAGTTGTAAATATATGACTTGGGGAAGGGAGGATGCAGAATGGAAGTAGAGTTTTAGGCACATTGATTTGGTGACATGCACTATGAAGGTCTGTGAAGGGCAGAATTAGAACAGTGTTCTTCATACCCGCTGGACTCACAGCCTCTACAAGCCACTTTTGGTTACCACTAGCCACTAGGAGAGTGTTATTTAGCACAGTTTCCCATAAAGTAGGAGCTTAAAAAAGGTTTAGTGAGGGAATGAGTAAATATAAAGGCAAATTGGCTAAATAATGAATTGGAGGCTGTTTCTAGGTGTGAAGTGCTAAGACCTGAGACTGTTGAAGACAATGGGAATGGAAATAAGGGAGGCAAATCCTAGAAACAATTTTGAAGAAGAAATAATAAGACTTGGACACATATTGGACAGACACTAATATTTAGAGCTATATTTCAAATTATTTATAGCAACATGTAGTGTCAGAGCCATTGCCTTTGGTACATTCTCTTTGTAAGTTTCTTTAAGCAGAAATTCTGTATTTGAAACAAAAATCACATTTCAAGATGATCTTATAAGTAATTATTATTACCATTAAAACTTACGTCTCTCTACTTTCTACTCCTACTCCATTTCTACCACTGTTGCCCCCTAAGTGGATTGTTGTTGGAATCTCCTGCTGAACTCTGGCCAAATAAACCTCCTCATCCTCAATTACACCTGGCAGTTGCCTCCTCCCACCCTTTTGTTCATACAGATGCACTCCCCCATGGATATCCTTTCTTCTTCCTTTTCATTCCTGTTACTAATTGAAATCTTAGCCACCCTTTAGGACCAAATCAGATACTACCTACCCCACGATGTCTGATCAGCCTACTGGAAATGACTGCTGTCCTCTGAACTCCCATGGCACTGCATCGCACTGCCTGGTCATTGGGTTAACTGGGTATCCATTTACCAGTACCTTACTTGTATCCTCTACACTGATAGTAGTACTATGTGCTATCTAGTTATTCGATACATATTTGTGACATGAATTCAAACTGTCTTAAATACTGCAAATCCTTTCCCAAACAAGAGTTTGCATTTGCGGTCAGCTTTACCCTAGTATACATTTTTTTGCAACATCGAGAATTTCACGTCATTTTTGTTGGGGATACTTAGAAAAAGAAAAACCTTTATGTTGGGAATGGAAAAGAATATTAAAGTGAAAGTGCAGGATTAGCCATTTTTTTCAAAGAACTTTTTGGTTGGATAAAGGAAGCTGAGGAAAATTAAACCTGAGCATTTATTACTACACTTCTGCCTCTTAGGATGGAGAGAAGTGGAATGAATATGAGAGAGGCTTGGGCCTCCAGCCTTTGGGTCCTTGGGACCATTTCCCATTCCATTTCCCAAGAAGTGGAAATCCAGGGTATTGAGGAGCAATAAAGAACTGATGAGATCGCTTGAGCCCAGGAGATTGAGGGTGCTGTGAGCTAGGCTGACACCCAGGCACTCTAGCCCGGGCGACAGAACAAGACTCTGTCTCAAAAAAAAAAAAAAACTGATTAGGAAAAAAGATGTCTCTTAGCAGGCATATTATCTGCAAAAAGGCAAGCTGAGTTTGTAAGTGTATCTCTGAACTTGCCATAGAAGGTGATTTTAGAATCTCTAGAGAACAAGGAATTTATTTGTACAGTGCCATTACTAATGTACGATGTGGAAATAGTTATCTGTTGGTTATTATTTTAATGAAGGTAGAATATATTCATTTCCTTGGTTCACTCATGACTTAAAACCCTATTTTGTTCTATAAAATCTTAGGTTCCCCAATTACAAATTCTACTACTAGGATTTTCGAGATTCTAACATTGTAAGCTGGAGAGGACCATTATACTAATATTCTATCAATATTTTCAGAACTGTTAAACCTGGCTAGGTAGGTGTCATATTCCACAGTGAAGCTGGCAATTTTTGAGCTTCCCAGAGTGTGACATGCTCTCTGATGGCTCTGCGTCTTTGCACATGTTGCTGCCCTTGCTAGCATGGATATCTTTCTTCCCTTCATTTTTTTTTTTTTTTTGGAAAGTTAACCCATACTTATCCTACATAATTTTTTCTCAGATATCATCTCCTCCAAAAAGCCTTCCCTGACTATTTCATGAGAGCCACTCCCCTGGGTTAGGTGCCACTCCTGCCTGTTCCCACTAAATAGCCCAGGCTTTCATCGTAACATTTTACCTCATGGTGTGACAGGTACCATTCCCAGGTCCTTCTCCCCACTGGGTAAGCTCCTCCAGCAGCCCTATGGCTGCCGAGTAACCAGGAGCAGATGTGGAAGGCTATGAAGGCTCAATACAGCATGGGTTCAGTATAGGAAACGTAGGTGAAAAAGTCCCTCTTGCCTTATGGAGGTGTGTTGTTAATAATGGAGTTTTAAAATAATTTTGGAGGATTGCCATCTATGCTCTCCTTGTCTTCTCCCCACCGGTGGAGTGTACCTCAACCAACCTAGAAGAGAGCAGTTTGCCTATGTGCTGCTCTAAGTTAATGACAGCTCATATCAAGCCCAGTTTTTAAGAATAGCGATGATTTTTACTATGTAGCCTCTACCGTGAAAAGCAGACTGACAAAACATTTTTGTATCTTGGTGATCATTTGCAATTTTGCTACCAAACTTATGAAACCCACCCCAACAATCTTTCCGATTTTTAAAAATATCCTACTGAAAAGAGATCTCTGGATGCCCATTTTTATGTGTAATATAAAGCAAATGTCAGTAGTCTGTCATACCTGTCTAGATCTAGTCTAATAATTCAGCTTTTCCTTTTTTTTTTTTTCGTTTGGTGGGAGTACTACAGATCTTCATATGATTCAATTTTATGAAGTTTTTCAGAGAACGAATGATAAGAATAAGTGTGAACCTATGGCTATGTTGAAGCAGCATTTTCCTTCAGTACAAACAAAATCATAAGCTAGATATAAAGAACTGCCTTTAAAAATTGAAGTATATCTTGCTTTAAATGTTTTTCCTGAATTATTACAGTGTCCGGTAATGATTTCCTTTCCTTCAATTACTATAAAAGAGTAAATTTGTGGTGATAAAAAATGCAGGATTTTAAAAAATATATGCAGTATTTAAAAAAAAAACTACTTTGGAGCAGAATAGGATGCCTACCATTTATATTGAGCTCAATGGGTGGGAAATGATCAATGATTTGGCGCGGAGCCTGTCAAATACTATAACCCAGAGTTTCATCAGACATAAAAATAATTGCTGGTGAAAGTTTACCCGGAGCACCATCTGCCCCGACGTCGCTTCTATTTGCCAAGACCTCACGCGCCGGCACCTAAGCTGTGTATTCGCCCCTCCCGCTGCCGGCGGCGCCTCCGGGGCGCCCCAAGGAGTTCTGGCCGCCGGCGGGACCGAGCGCCGGGCGCGGGGTGACACCGGTGCCCGAGCCCGCCGACCCCGGGGCAGAAGCAGTGTCTGAAGTTCTCGCCTGCTGCCTTTCAGAAAGCCGGGCGTGCGCGGGGAGAGTTTCCCTGCACCTTCGCCCGTCGGAAGACGGCGCTAGGAGGGAGCGAGCGTGAGAAAGTGAGAGTGCGCTCGAGGCAGAGAACGGCCGAGAAGCCGGCTCCAGGCGTCCGAGCGTCCAGGCCGGCCCGTCCGCCCGCGGACCCGCGGAGGGCGGGGGCCCGGAGCAGCGAGGCGCAGGGAGCGAGGCCGGCGGGCGCCGGGGGTTGGCGGGACGCGCGCTCCGTGCCGGCGCCCGGCCTCGAGCCCGCGCTCCCCCCCCCGCGTGCCCGCGCCGCTGCGCGATGCAGTGTGGGGAATGGCTGGGGTTGGCTGAAGAGCGCACAGTGGAGTTTTAATGTCCGCCATGTTGGCCATGGCGTATTGAAGAGAGCGAGCGAGAGAGGAGCGGAGCGGCACAGCCTCCCACCCTCCCGGCTGGTGTTAGTGCCCGGACGGCGGGCTCTGCGCTCCGCCCCTCAAGTCCCCGGCAGCGGTAGGCGAGTGGGGACCGAACCCCCTGTTCTCCATGATCCCGCTGGCCGGGGCCGTTTCCCCAGAGCGGAGAGGTATCTGCTGCGCCTGAGATGAGTAAACTGTCGTTTCGGGCGCGGGCGCTAGACGCCTCGAAGCCGCTGCCGGTTTTCCGCTGTGAGGATCTGCCCGACCTGCACGAATACGCCTCGATAAACCGGGCCGTGCCGCAGATGCCCACCGGAATGGAGAAGGAAGAGGAGTCGGTACGTGTTAACTCCCCTGTCCGACCCACCGTCAGGCCCCGCTCCCTCTGCTGCCTGCGGCGGCGGCGGCGGAGCAGCATAACCACACAAAATGGCCGCCATCTTCTCCTCGCCGCCGACTCTCGGTCGCCGGCCGAGCTTTTACCCCGCCTCCCCCGGCCTCGACCCCCGCCGCCGCGGCCCGGCGGGGCCCCTTGGAAGGCCACCCGTCGACCCCGGCCCCTTGTACCCGGGCCCCGCGGAGTTCGGGGACCCGAAAGGCACAAAGGGGTCACGTGACGAAGCTGCCGGCAGCCATTTTGTGGTCTTAGTTCTTGGGCTGGGCCTTGTGCATCCGGAGGGGAACGGGCTGGGTGGCGGTGGGGGTGCGGCGAGCTGGGAGCCGGGGAGGGCCGCCTGCAGGCCCCTCCTCGAGCCGCTGGGTGGCGCTCTAGGGCCACCGCGGCCTTCGCGCCGCTGCCCGGGCCGGGAGCGCAGGTTCTGTGCGCAGCTGGGGAATTCAACTTCCCGGTGGCCTGAAAAGCTTGCTGGGCTCCATGCAGCCCCCACGTGGAGCCTCAGAAGGGCATGTAGTGTTTAACGTTGACTGCAGGTCTGTGAGGCTTATTTTCTCCCCTGTCTGCGAGGAAACGTCAAGGGTGCTGCGTGTCGGCCCGGACGACTTAACTTTCGTAGAAGATAAGACTTACTCGCAGTCTCCTCTTTCTGGGACTTGTTCTGTGCGCTCTCCCTCCCTGAAGATAGCTGGTCGGAGGATGATAAGCTGCTCTCCCTGACTTTTCTTTGGGCCTGTGAGACTAGGTTGCAGATTTGTTTGGAGTACGTGGCTCTTCTTAAGCCTGTAACTTTATTTTTTTTTATTTGTAAAATAAATTTAAGCTCGCCTGCTTTCTGGTCTCTCAACATAGGGGGGGAAAAGATTGGACTTAATGTTATAAGCTGTAAATTCCAAAAGAGGGTCCTTTCTTACTCATAACCGACTGAAGTGGGCTTTTATTTATAGAAATCTTAACATTGAGATGTCTAAATCGGGTGGGTTTCAGTATTTAAATGACCGTTTACAGCTAATAGACCTGTTATCATAGCTGTGGCTTTACCTTGTTGGAAGTTGGATTCAGACACAAGGATAATAGAATCTTCCTCTCATTTCTCCCAGATCCTTGACAGTATAACTTGATGACTTCTAATCCTAAGGAATTGCATACCTTGATTTTCAGGTACAGTCACTTAAACAGGGTGCAGTGTATTGACAGTTCAAGGAAGTCAAGGAGTCGCGTGGATTTGTGTGCTACAATTTGTTGTGGAAAATTCTACTGTAATACTTCTGTTGGTCCTGTAAGATTTTTAATGTAGAAATTTTACTCTGTAATGTTTTCGAAAATAAAACTGTTTAAACTGTTTGGGTTGTTTGACCTCTTAAAGTAAAATAGTTGTGACAGTGGAATGTCACTTTTGAGAGTAGTGTCTTAAATCTAACTTACAGGTAAGCTAAGTGCTACGTGTATGTAGTAGTTGAGATTGTCTAGTGAGGTACTGACTTGTCAGCACATCAGCTATGAGACAGTACCTCTCAATTTGTTTTACTTGTATCAACTTTAGATTAGAATGGTGCCATTTGTTTATTTTTAAATAAGTGATTTGTTTTTAAAAATTAAAGTGCTTGTGACTGCAGAATCTTGTCTTTTGGTTTTATTTTTCTTTCTGTTTATAAGTTTTACAGATAATACTTTAAAGTTGGGGTGTTGATTTTACCCTGCCCTGGAAATTAATTTGTAGTTCTTTTTGTGCAGCCAAAGAAGGGGAAAGTCTTGGTTAAAGCAAGACAGCACTACAGTACACTTTAGACATTTAGTTAAGTCTTCTGTGAATACTTTGGATAGTACCAAGAGTTACAATCTAAAATTTAGTTGAGCTGAGCTCAACTGAAGTATCAGTGCTTGTCAAATTTTACAGATAATATTTGTTCACTGAAATAATGTTGACATTTTATAGTGCAGTGGCTGTCATTAGTTTGTAACATGTGGGGTCCCTGTTTTTGAGGGACACAAAAGTTTTTTTTCCATTCAGACTACCTTTGTACTTCATCTGTTTGGAATTTTTCACTTCACATCCATCTAAAACTGTGTATGGTCAGAGACACATAGACCTCAAGAATAGATACTGAATTTGGTAGAAGAATGTAAGAAGTACCTGACAAACATATAATGTTGAACATATATAACTAAATATAAATAAAGATAATTGAGTTAACCCTCGAAAAACACAAATTGATTTGTTGAAGCATTTTGTACTTCTAATAAAGAGGAAGGATTAAAACAAACTTCTGCCTTTGATTGACACGTTAGTTAGTAGTCATATTAGTTATTGGTTACCCTCTTAGGTCATAGTAACCTAGAACCTGAATCAACTGTCTAGCTTAGAAAAAAGTATGTAATCTTATCTTGGTCATGAAAGATGGGGGCAGATGTAGATGAGAACAGTTTCTTATACACCACCTCCTTAAGAAAGCATTTGATGATCAAACCTGTAAAGTTGTCATGTGAAATATACCTGTTGTTATATTTTGTTTCTGTGGTAAACTTGACAGAAATCTAGGTCTTTTAACACTGGGGAAGTAACTATTATTAATATAGCCCCATTTAACCAATTTTAATACTATAAGCTGTGAACACATTGGCCTAATTAGGCGTGCTTCTTAATTTTTAAGAAACAATTTTAAGTAGAAGATACCTCCCCCCCAAAAAAGAAGTAATTTGGAGGTTAAAAAATGTTACTCAGCTCTGGAACTTTGTTACTTTTTTGTTACTGTAGTAGGACTGAAAAGTAACTCTGGAGTGTAATAAATTGAAGGATTTGACTGGGTCATAGATGTTAGGGAGTAAATTTACAAAAAGTAATTTGTTGTAACTAGCTAACTCTGATCATGAAAGCTTTGTATTTAATGAATTACAGATACAATTTTTAAATCATAGGGAAATAATAGACTATCAGCTCTGCGATGAATGAGTTCCTTTGGGGGTTAAAAAAGAGATTTAAACAAGTGGTTAGGTGTCCAGATGTCCCCTTGTAAATATTTTTAACATTTCTGAGTTTAACATAATTTAATTATTTTTATAATCTTAAATTTAGCACTGCAGCTTCACATTTAATTGAAAGGGCAACTTACCAAAGAGATTAGTATTACAAAATGTTTTATTAAAATTGACTTATTTTGATTAAAATTGGAGATTTATGTATTGCAGTTCTCCTTTATGAAAACGTCACTTTAGGATAGACATTTGTAGAAAGTTGGTTTTAAAGTGATACTTAAGGAATTGGAGCTACTTGTTCCCAGATAGGTTAACTTTTCATTGTATTATCTAGGGAGTGAGGCTCCGTTTTATGAGGGGTGGCGACTTAACTTTTCATTTCCTGTTACCTAGACTGGTTTGGGTAGGATATTGGATGTAATTAAGATGTTAATGATGATACCACATTGCTATTATCCACACAGTCACCTTTGAGACTGTTAGGAGTAGGGTCTAACCACCATAATACAGCACCTTGGTTTCATGGGGTTCTAACCAGACAAAATTGTTTTATACTCCCGCCTTTCTCTCCTTCATTACTGGCCCAGTATAGACAATATTAAGTCCAAGTTAAGAACTATTTTTAAAGTGGACAGGAGTTTTTTGTGTTTAATTAGAGGGAAATTAGAAATATGTGCATATCCCTGATATGAATACTTTTTCAAAACTTTAAAGAATCTTTTCAGTTTGATAAAAATAAGTTTACGTCACTTTAACGAGCTTAGAAGTTTGACTTCTCATTTTTTGAAAGAAATTAAGTTTTTTAAAATTTTTTTAACCTTTACTATTTTAAACCAAGATTTTTAGCCCTTCTATCTGGAGCTGTAAAAATCAATCTAGATTTCTCAGTTCTGTCCACTGTTTGGAAGTGAAGAGAAATATGTGAAATTTCAATTATAATAGAAGCAAAGTTCAGCAAACTAATTACAGATAGTTTGAATTCGAAGGAAATTGGGAGTATTTGGGGGTTTTGCCTTAAGTAGCAAACAGTCCAGATAAAAATCAATTGAGAAGTATTAACAAAATCTAATTTCAGCTTTTACCCTCTTCAAAGGTATTTTTGAGTAGAAGTTTCTAAGCTGGGGTTCTGAGGGTTCCATGAAAATGATTCTGGAAGTTGAATTCCCACAGTATGCCTATAAAATGTTGATACGTTTTCTAGGGAAAGGGTTCATACTTGCCGTCAGTTTCTCGCGGTATTGGTAATGGGCTAGGGCAGAAAGCTCAGGGTTATGATCCTAGCAATTTCAAACAGTTATTTTGGTTCTTTTTAAATTTGGCAATTATTAAATATACTTAATAGGAGTGGGATAACTGAAAAAGGATATTGGCAATTCAGGAGGAGACAGATTCTTAAATCCAAAAGGGACCCCTTGAAAATTTAAGTGCCTACATGCCTAAAGTGTTAGTAAAACTTGTTTCAGTGTACAGTTTGATATTTAAAATTTTGGATAAGTATATACTTAGACTTCATTTCCTTATAAAACAACAGTAATAATAACTAATGGGCTCCTGGATCTAGTGGTGTTTGTGGGTGCTCCATAATTAGAATTTGTACTGAACTACGTTTTCTTTCTGTTAATCAATAGAACTTAATGAAAAGTACCATCTAAATATAGGGTAGTTTAAATTTTGTAAACGAGATAAAAAGCTCCGCTTAAAGGTTCATGAATTTGTGGACAGGATTAAATGTTATGCCAACCACTCCTGTTAAAAATGACTAGGTTTTAGTTTTATATTTTGCATTCTACTGTGTTATGATATTTAGTAGTAGTAATGGTAAAGAAACAGATACAGAAGCCATGTATACCTACACACGCATGCATATGGCCATGTCTTTAAGCACTTATTAAATAATGGCAAGAGTTCTTTTTGTATATATGAAGGTGTGGATTCTGACTACATTTATGACTGAGTTTTCCTGGAAAGTTAATAAGGGTGCTTAACTGTTATCAGTAGTTAATTAAAAGCAGACGATAGCATTTTAAAGGGAGTGATGATACCATGGAATAGTGGTATATTTTGTGATTCTGCTTCTTAGAAGAGAACCCACAATTTTATATTGTAATTTGGGAATAAAATGAATTGTGAGTCTCTACATGCAAAGGGGGTATGAAAGTATGAAGTACTTTTAGAGACATAACTAGAGTATGTATTGTAAACTGTTGGACCCTTAAAGTGTGACTTAACATTAATAACTTCTCAGTAAGAATAAAACAAATATGGAGAAATCAATGAGAAAGAGGATCCAAATGTTTTAAACAACTTGCTAGAATTGCTTCCAATTTATTACTTGATGTTATCTTTCCTTTAGCACATTTATAAACTTCAGCAAATCTTTTTTGATCAGGTTTATTAACTTAAAAGGCTGTGATTATAGGTAGTGATTTTGAACTACTACAGTATTTTAAATATAGTGGACACCCCACCTTGCACCTTTATATGAAGTGACTTCTATCCACCAGTAGGGCTGATGTAGGTAGTTGAAAAAAAAAAATAAACTTGCTGTACTTAATAAATCTACTATGACACATTATCTGAGTTGTAGATTTGATGAAGGTAAATATAACTTCTTTAGAAGTTAAAACCCTTCCTCAACTATTTGCGGTAATGAAGGTTATCTTTAAAAAGTTTTCAGCTTTGGATGTGCATTGCTGAATTTTGCGAGAGATTAATAAAGCAAATCATTTTGATTGAATTTCCCTCAGCGTGGCAAGTACTGGCTGAAGAACTGGGATGTGGTCTTAGAATGAATCCAGGGGCAAAGATAACCTGAAGTTTAAAATGTCTTGTGGATGGTTTAATATAGGTTCCAATCTTTTTATATATTGGGATGAATTATTTTGATAGTTTATAATCCTAACTAGCAGTTGTATGTCCTCTGAGAAAGTGTACCTTGACTTTGTGTCCTTTGCGGTCCCTTAATCTCACTGAGTGAACTTTGTGTCTCCACGTGTTGTCTTCTGACCTACCTTGTGAGGTAACTCTGAGGAGTAAATAAGGCAGGATATGTAGAAGTGACGCACAGATGAATTTTATTGTTACCAAACACTAACTGAATTTTTAGAACGGCCTTTTGTTAGTGCTCAAAATGACCTAACATTTATATGATCCCTTGAACTTGGGGTTGTCTGACATAAAAGTGTTAGGCGTGTTCTCTCTCAAAAGAGTTAATAGTTGTGAAACACTGTGTCTTTAAATTTGGGTCATCATTAATTGGAAAAAGTATCACACTGGGAGTTCCTAGACCTACTCTAGCCTGTGATGCTGTGGGTGTGTATGGGTGCTCCCACACACCCAGGTTTTCGTCACTAAAATGAAGAAGTAGGCCTATGATAGTTTCCTGTTGTGATGAGTATATTGTGTTGCCAGTATGTTTGTTTCCAAATGAATTTTATGTGTTTAGAGAATAGTCATTAAATCTTCAATTAAAGACTTCATTTGCATATTATATAAACATAATGTATACAGAACTAAAGGTAGTCAGTGCATGGATAATTGGTTCCAGTTTAGGCAGCTCAAGTTCTGAAAGCCAACCTCTAAAGGACTTCCAGGATATAAACGGGTACAGTAGTCAGAATGCTTTTGTTGTGAGGATTTGAGAATAGAGCCAGAATTCTATAGTAATGGTTGCAAATTAGTGTTTTACCTGTAAGGTAGTAAAGTGTGAAGGTGAAACGGAGTATAAACATGGCTGTTTTGAAGTCTAAAACAAGAATCTGATCATTGTCCTAATAGCTAAGTAGTGATATCTGAGGTGAGGTACGTTGTGTTAATACAAAAACTGAGAAAATACAGATAAATCCATTTTTATTCACTTTTGTAGCAAGTATTTGTTGCATATTTGCCGTGAGCCAGGTCCTGTTATAGGCCCTGTGGATACAACAATAACAAACTGGGATTGTTTTGTGGATCTTACATCTAGACTGTGGGCTCTATGAGGGTACAAACTTTTGCCCGCTGTATTCACAGATGTGTTTTCAGCACCTGAAATATTAATTGTGCCTGGCATGTAGTAGGTGTTCCATATTTGTTTAATGGAATGACTGAATTGTGATGAGAACACAGACAAAAAACAAATGAATAAAAGTAAAAATATGTCATGACTCTTATGTGGCAGCAGAACAAGATAATACAGAATTTCATGTGGAAGGAGGAAGATAAGTTTCTTTGCATAGGTGATCAAGGAAATTTGACTGGTGGGAGTGAGCCAACCTGTGAAAGTGTGGCTGAAGAACATTACAGCAGAGAGACCGAAAGGTACACAGAGCCTGAGGTAGAAACAGAAAAAGCCAGTGTGACTACAGCAGAGAAAGCAAGGGGTTAGATACCATGAGATGAGGAACCGTAGGTATTCAAGGGATCCAGATCAGGTAGGGCATTGCAGGAGACTGTAAGGAGTACGGATTGTTCTGAAATGAAGTAAGCCATCAGAGTTTCGGGTAAGGGAGTGACATGATCTGATTTAATGTTTTTTCAAGATTATTCTGGCTACCATGTGGAGATGAGTCATACTGGGCAAGAGTGATGATGGTGGCTTTAAGTGGGGTGGTAGTAGCAGAGATGAAGAGAAATGGATGGATTGGAGAGATACTTTGAAGGTAGAACCAACAGAACTTGCTGGTGGGATTTGAATGTACTAGATGGAGGGAGAGAATCCAAGAGGGAACCTCTGAGTTTTAGTTTGAGTGGCTGGATAGATGATTGGGCCACTTACAGAGAAAGTGAAAATTAGAAAGGATAGACTTGTGCAGTTTGAAATGCCTTTTATTTAATTTAATTGAATATGCAAGGATGTAGTGCATTAGAGCAATTTGTGCTAGAAGTGTATAATTTGGAAGTCGTGGGTTGGTACTATAAACTTAAAAGTCTTTAGGATATGGATGGTATTTAAAGCTGTGCTCTGGGTTTGCGGTAGAGGAGCAGCTATTAGAGAGATAGAAAATGAGGGTAAAAACATCTCAAGAAGGGAGGGTATTGGTTAACTGTGTCCACTGAGAAGATGAGTATGGGAAAATAACTGATTTGATTGGATGCATGCTGTTGGCCTGCTTTGGTGGAGTGGTGGGAAGGAAAACCCAGTTGGAGGAAAAGAAATAGGAGGTGAAAAAAGGGGATAAAGCAAGCATAGCTGACTTTTTGGAAAAGCTCTGCTATGAAAGAGAGCAGAAAAAATAGGGCAGTAGCTGCAGGGGGCTGCCAGATCAACAAATGATTTCTTTTAAAAATTAGTTACAAAGTTCCAACAGACACAAATGAGGGAAACAAATGAAGGCAAGCCCCCTCGATTGCCCCAGTTCACTGCCCTGAGAACTTTCAGATTGCAGCACAGGGTGGGGAGATCTCGAACAGAGCCTGGCAGCTCCTTGAGATGAAAAGACAGAATTCAGAGTCTGGAGTGCTGAAGTGACTTCATGGCAGAGTACCAGAGCTGCACAGAAAAAGAACTCCAGAGATCTACACCAGGGTCCCCTTGAGACTCAGACTGAGAACTTATCTGAGCCTATGAGGAAATTTCCAAGCCTAGGGGAAAAGAAACTGGAAAGAAGTAGGAGGGGGAACAGTTTTGGAAGCTCACAGGGCTTGAGACCATGTTATATCCCCACTAGCCAGAACGGAAATGCCTCGTAATACACAGGGCATCAAGTTACTGTCTTAGTAGTGGGTCTAAGTTAGTTCTAGACTAAAGACTGTTCTGGACACACCATAACAAAGATTGAACACAAGCCTCAAAAGAATCAAACTAAATTTCAAGTAACTTAGTTGTGTCCCAGAACAAAGGCCAAAAATGTTTAAAGGAATATTAAAAGATCCTACAACATAAACCAGTGTTGGCATCCAATCAAAAACTTCCAGATATGCAAAGAAGCTGGAAAATAAATAGGCCTCATAATTAGGAAAGAAATTAATCGACAGAAAGAGGCATAAAAATAACTCAGGTAATAGAATTAATAGGTAAAAAATGTTGAAGTTATAAACAAAAGTAAATTGCTGGAACTAGTAGATTGATTTCATTAAAAAGGATGAAGTAATCTCATCCCTTCTCCTACTCAAGGACTTTGCTTCCTAATAACTATTTCCTGTCTCTCTCCTGGATCAGTTTCATGGAGATACTGGTTACCAATTAGAACAAGAATACTTTTTTCGTTTTTAAAAACGAGGAAGGCAAACATATGAGAAAAGATGCATGTCAGTTGTTACAGTTGATAATGAAAGATGAAGTCTTTCATCCCAAGATTCTATTTTCTCTATGAAGTATGTGGTGAGATCATCACCTCAGAGCGAGGGGGAACCTTAAGAGAGACGAAGGTGGGTGTGGGAAAGGTAACTGAGAGAAAGGTAGAAGGAGCGATGGACCTGCCGAGGGCCCAGTATTTGTGATCATTTAAGGTGAGACCAGCCAGCTCGCTTGGGCAATAGCATTGAACTTGAGTTCCAGCACAAGGTAGGTAGATAGGGTTCAAGGGTCGAGGTTTGCCCAGCAAGTACAAAGGAGGAAGAGAGGGATGAAAGAATTAGAAGTATTTGCGAGGTGGAATATTGTGATGGGCCGTGGGATCTAAACCGGGTAAGCAGGGAGAGAAGGCGTCTGGGAGCTGAGGAATGTGGAAAAGCAGCAGGACTCAGCGCCGTGGAAGCACGGTGGAATGGATTCGTCACACGGGGAGTGCTGGGATAGGGAAACCAAGTCAGGAGAGTGGTCGTTAAAGAGTGGGGTGCTTGAATTTAGATTTCAGAGGAGGCATGATTATTAGTGAAGGCATGATCTACAGATAACCAACGGCGTGGTAGCTGAGATGGAGTGGAGGAAAAGGTCAGAGTGGGTGAGATGGTCGTGGTATTAGATTATTATCCACGTAGGTATTGTCATTAGAATCACGCCAGAAGTGTGTTAGTTGAGAAAACAGCTCTGTGACTGTGACCAGGAGAATGTATATGAGAGCTGCACGGAGAAAGTGATGGTATGAACTTCTGAGGGTTTGTGGTTTGTTTTTTTTTTAAGGGACAACAAAGAAGAAATGGTCAGAACTGGGCAAATAGGAAGCAAGGAGGATGAATACTTACACCATCTATAAGTATCTAGGATGCGGGAAAATAAACAGCTGCTTCTTGAAAGGGCTGTTTCTGGTAGTCACTGCCAGGCTTCATTTGGGGCAAGATGAGGGGACTTTGAAAGAAGTTAAGACTGAGTATAAAGAGGAGTTTATTTTTGTCTCTTTAGAGAACAAAGTAGAAGAGTTTGAGAAGGTGGTGAATGAAGAGTGGAAGATTAGGTCAGATTAGGAGACATTAGAGCAAAATGGTGATGATGCTGTTAAGTCTTGGACTCTGTTGGTAATGGATACAAAGAATGATGGGATTTATCCAGCCATCTCAAATGAGCAAACAATTCAAAATAACTCTCCTACTAGATATTCTGAGCCATAAGGGACCATTCCTGCAGCTAGAAATGGTGTGATAGCCTGATGGAAGGGCAGCTCCACTAGGTAAAAATTGGTGGCCCCTTGAATGAAGTCCAAGGAGTCCTATCAATCCTGCTGCACAGTTGTATAAATATCTTTACAAAGGATTGAAACATTTGTTTCAGCACTCCGGAAGTAGACCTGTAAGGGTTATTATTGAACATCTGAGACTCTCATTTTTCCTCTGTAGTGATTCTCAGGAGGCTGTACCATTCTCCCACTCTGACATTCCAGAAATTTGTGGGGGTGCTTTTGATTGGCACAGTTGTTGAGGGATGCTATTGCCATTTAACAGGAGAGCGCCTAGAATGATGTAAGTCCCACCATAAAAAAACAGTCCCACAAAAAGATTTTTGACTATCCCTTAGAGCAGGGGTCCCCAACCTTTTTGGCACCAGGGACCAGTTTCACAGAAGACAGTTTTTCCACGGGCTGGGGGTGGGAGTGGGTGGCCATGCGGTGATGTGAGCAGTGGGGAGCAGCTGTAAATACAGATGAAGCTTCATTCGCTCCTCGCCTGCCGCTCACCAGCCCGGTCCCTAAGTTTCACGGAAGACAATTTTTCCACAGCCTGGTGGGGGGGGAGGGGTGGGAGGAGGAACTCAGGCGGTGTCGTACAGCCTGGTTCCTAACAGGCCACGGACTGGTGCTAGGGTTGGGAACCGCAGCCGTAGAGCATTCCAGCAGATGAAATTTCCATTAAGAGATTGTCTGCATCTAGGGCCTAATCCCATTTTATGTGAAGTGTTTTTTGTATAGTTTTGATATACTCTGAATTTTCCAGGAATGCAACTGGTATATAAACGAATGTACTTTTTTGTTCAGAATTTTTGCAGGTGTTATTATGATTTGGCAGTCACTTCATCAACACCATTTGTGTAATCAACAGTAGTACACAACCTGTATAAAGTCTGGTTTTTTAGTTGTTATATTCACAGTGATTCTCTGTAGACATGTAAGCATCTGTGGTTACTTCATTCTGGTTTCCAGAGTAGACACCTCAAGCCATTTATATGTTAGAATGCATATTTTATTATAAATTCTTTTCATTTCTCCTTTATTTTGCTATTAGGTCCTAGGATTGATTATTTGAAAAATGTATGCATAAGTAGGATGGTGTAGGAATTTGAAAAGAGGGAGCATTGAGTCAGATAGGATTGGGAGCAGCTATTCCACTGGGTTCAGCACATAAGCTACGAAGTTAGACTCCATCAAAGTTCTGGTTGTGCTACTTACCCAGTCCTCTTTAAGCATGGTATAAAAATTGAACAGCCTCCTGTGTAAAGTATAGAGCATGGTGCCTCACGTATAGTAAGTGCTCAGATCTTTTTAACTTACTATTTTAGTTTTATTTTTAGTCCTCAAAGAATAGAAATTTTTTTTAAGTAGGTTTAAGAAATTTCAACAAATTTACATCGTAAAAGTGATTTTGGTTATGAAGTGTTTTGATAGTGGACACTGGTTTTTATAAATACCTAGTTGTATTTATGGTATAATGTGAGGTAATAAGCAAGATATCCAAAAACATGGCCTTTAGACAAAGTCGACTCAAATGAATTGTTTTCTCAACTTAAATACATGTTCGGCTTTCCAATGGATGCCTAGGATGTATAAAATGTGTTTTGAAAGGATTTGTTAGCTGCCAAAGGGGAAAAAAGTTTTCCGCACCTTTTAACAGGTTATGTACATTTTAGTGATTTTTTAAGTTCTCAAGGCTACTCTGTCACTTAAATTAATTCATTTGAATCTGAGAATTCTTACTAAAGATTAGGATGCCCTCTTAGGAAGGTTTATAGTTGCTTCTTAACTAGTCTCCCTACTTTTGGTTTTCAGAGCTGCAACCCCTTCAAAGTTTTCAGGTTGATCTTTGTAAAATGTGAATTTGGTTGTTACTTTGATATCTAAAATGCTTAAATTGTTTCTTTTTCTCATAGAACAAAATGGAAAAACTCCTTACAAGGAGTTTACTGAGCCCTACATCATCTAGCCTCTGTGTCCATTTCCAGTCTTTTCCCTTTAGCCTCCTTTAAACCCTGTGTTAGTTATTGCTGCATAACAAATTACCCCCAAATTCAGCAGCTTAAACCAACAAACAATTATTTCAGTTTCTGAGGGCTAGGAACCTTGGTGGTACTAGCCCAGAGTCTTTCACAATGTCAAAATAAAGCTTTTGGCTAGGGTTGCAGTCTTCTAAAGACTTGACTGAGTCTGGAGAATTCCTTCCAAGCTCATTCACATGGTTGTCAGCAAGGCTCAATTCCTTGCCTGCTGGAGTCTTCTGTTCATTATTACATGGGCTTCTCTATTGCCTGTGTGAGCATCTTCACAGTATGACAGCTGGCTTCCCCCAGCGAGAGAAACCCAAATTAAAGAGCACACAAGAAGCACGCAAGACAAAAGCCACAGTCTTTTATGTTCTCATTTCAGAAGTCACTATCACTTCTGTCATATGCTGTTGGTCACTTAGGTCAACCCTGGTAAAATGTACGAGGGGCCTGCACAAGACTGTGAGTGCCAGGAAGTAGAGGTCACTGGAGGCTGTGTACCACTGTTGTCCTTCTGGCTCCTAAAGATTTACATCCTTCTCACCTGCAAACTATTCAGTATCAGCTCAAAGTCCAGACTGTCATCTAAATTAAATTCAGGTATAGTTGAGGCATCTTGAATGTCTTTCCTTAAGAACGGCTTCTCAAGTACAATTTCTGTTGACCTGTAAAGCTAAAGAGAGATGTTATCTGTCCCACCACCACCAAATACCCAACATACAGTCTTGGGTCAGGCTTCAGATAACTGCTGTAAAACAATCCTGTCAGGGGGGGTCGGTGGTGGTAAGGAATGGTAGACACCTGGTCCATAAGAGTTCTGAAATCCAATCAGGCAAATATTGAAAGTTCCTTGGTTGGTTGTTAATTCCTAGGTATAATTTACCCCTACCTCTCAGCTTTGCCCTTTGGGCATTTGGTTCTGCCTTCTGACTCACCCTTTTTCCTGAAAGGTGACAGACACATGTTTGCAGCTGAGTAGTTTTCTTAGCCTGCTTCCTGCCAAAATTCTGGGCCTCTGGAGTCCTCTTTTGGTTTTGTACTAGCTCTTGTCTCTTTCAGTTCAAGCTGGCAATGTGTCTGCATGAATAATTATTTTAAAAACATTGTGTGGGTCTTCTGTGAATCTTAGTGGGGTCAATCCGTTAGTTCAGAGCCATATGCATAAATTTCTTTGAGATAAGTCCTTTACTGCCTTGAATTTCTGCTGAGAGACAACACTATTAAGCTTCCCAAAAGCCCTATTATTTGATTGAGACAATCTATGAAACACATACTCTCTTTATCAGGTTTTTTTGTCTGACTAAATAGTATTTTGAGGTTCTGTCTTTGATATTTCTGAGGCCTTAACAGCAGATTTTTTAGCTACTCCCTTGGCTTAATTTTTGGACCATGTTTTTCTGGCAGTGTCCTGGATTTGATTTTTGTCTCAGAATCTATTTCTAAATTTTAGCATTGTTCGCAATTTGAAGAGACTGCAGGTTTTAAAAACCATTGAGTCTTGGCTCCTCTGTAAGAGCTTTTGATTGAGTTTGTTTCTTCTTATTTTTTCCTATATGCAACAGAAAAAAACAAGGCAGCCCTTTCAACTCTGTCTGAAAATCTCTTTAGCTAAATCACCTGTTCATTAGGTAAATGTTCCACTTTTTACATAACTACAGGTGGCAGTGTTATTAAAATTTTGCCCCATCCTAACAATAACCTTTCCTCTAGTTTCCCAAAACATCTACCTCACTTTTCTGCCCTCACCTGTAGCCTAATGAAACACCACTAGGCTTTTATTAACAGCCTCTTCACTAATGCTGTCCTCAAAGCTCATGGTCTGGTCCCAAAGCCAATCCAACATTTTAGTTTTTTGTTATGGCAGTGTGGACTCTCAGTACCAATGTATTTGTTAGTTATCTGTTACTATGTAATTATCCAAAATTTAGCAGCTTAAATCTCATAGTTTCTGAGGATCAGGAATCCAGGAGCAGCTCTACTGGGTGCTTCTGACTCAGTCTGCAGGAAAACTGCAACCCTGCTTCCAGGCTCACTACAGTGCTGGCTGGAGGATTCTGTTCCTCACCATCATGCAGGCCTCTCCAGTGACTACCTGCACGTCCTCACAGTAAGACTTCCGGCTTCCCACAGAGCAAATGAGAGTATGTGCCAAGTGAGTGCATCTGAGACAGAAGCTGCAGTCTCTTATAACCTAATCTTAGAAGTGACATACCATCACTTCTGCCATATGCTGTTGGTCACACAGACCAACTCTGGTACAGTATGGGCGGAGACTACCTACGGGTTTGAATACCAAAGAGGCAGGGAACATTGGGTACCATCCCGGAGGCTAGCTACCGCAAGCCCTCTCCTCGGAACTGAACTCCTTTAACGGTACTTAACGTTCTCTTAGTGGGCCATGCTGTTTCTCACTTTTGCCTTTACTTACACTGCCCCTCTTGAGCCCAAATGTTTTTCCTTTTCCTATATTCACTCAACAGACCCCTATTTGCTGACAACTTTTATGAAGCCTTTCCTCCCCTTTCCAAGTCGTATCATAGCACTTGAACTTTTAGAAAACAAATTCATTTATATGATTGTTTGCTTTTCTACACTACAAGCTCTTTGAAAGCAAAACCATGTTGTATCTTAAAGGCTTGATATTGCTCTGGCACAAATGTTTCTTGAATTAATGTTTAAATAGTTCTGGAAAAAACTGGACACGAAATGATAACTTTGTGTTCTAAAATGGTAATCAGATACCTGTTTTGGGTTTTTCTGCCTTTGAGCTTTTGGAGTGAGACTAATAAAGCAGGATTTAAGCTATGGTTTATGGAAAGGACATGAAACATTTTAATAAGCTAAAATTTTAAGCCAGAGAAAATGTAATGGCCTTTCCAAAGTGTGTTTTTGTAATGCTGTGCTTCAAGTGCTTGTTGTATACTTGCTGACTTTCAAGATGACTTACTCATCAAATACGTTCAAACTTACAAAGTATAATGTTAAATACTGTGGAGTTTATAAACATGTCTTTTCCTTTAAGGGGTTTGTAATTCATATAGTAAATGAAACAGTCTGAAGTAGTCTTTTTTAAGTCTTCTGTTGTAAAAATTAGAAATACTTATTTATATTTGGATAGTTTATGTTATCACACTCAGAATCTAATAAAACTCTCCAAGTCAACTTCTAATATTAAGTTCCTGAAAAGTCATTTCTTTTTTTCCACTTGAAGTAAATATAAGTAAAATAGATCATGTAAGATCAAAATCAGTTATTCTACTTTAAAATTTTTATATTAAAATTACTTCTCTCTGATCTGAAAGTTTTGAAAATGAAGATTTGAGTTGCAATTACCTTCTTATTACCTGCCTTAAAGTTTCCTTTTTATTTACCATGGTAGAATCTTGATAGTAAACTTGAGAATTCTGTATGAATTGTTTTCCCTTTATGAATTTTCCTTTGTAATGCAATTCCAATAAAATAAAATAGCCTTTTTTTTCTGTATACCAAGAAATATTGTAGAATCAACTCCAGAAATATATATTGCTTGATTCATTTGTCGTGAGTTTTTCTATACACTATTTTGAAACATTTGTTGGGTTTTATTTCATCTTTTGTTTGAACTTTGATGTCATACACGTAACATCAGAAATTTCTTCTAACTTTTGTGGTGACAAAACATTTTTGTTCTTTTTTTTTTTGAAGTAGAGACAGAATAAAGAAACGCTTATGCTAAGGTTAGCATTTTTTCCTGGTCTTTGTTTTTTTGTACAAGCTTTCTCAGTTGAACCTTAATTCTTGTTTATATCTAAAACTTATTTCTCAAGGAAATCACTAGCAAGAAACCAACCAATAACTGTAAAAATATTCCTTTATTTGAGAGCCCAGCTAAGTTTGAATAGAATCTGCAATTTCTAAGGTTCGAATCCAGAAAGTTTTCACTAAACAGCCTGCGTTATCAGTTGAGAAATAATGGAATGTAATCTGGGGTATTTAACTACTAAATAAAGTGGCATGAAACAAGATGACCACTTACTCCTAATGTATATGTGTCTTCTAAAAGGATTGCTGGGACTTGTTGGGGAGGCATACTTCTATTATAGGTGCTGTTCCTTTGTTGGCGAGCTATAACAAATCAGTGTTAGGCTATCCTTCCACTTAGTTTAATGTATTCAAATTTACTATGAATCCTAGTGGAGAATTTAGAGAACTAGGATGAAAGTTTTAGATAGGCTAGCAAGACTTTAAAATATCCTGAGTAAAAATTTTAGTGTATTGATGTTTAAATAATTTCCTAAGTATTTCAGATGTTACTGTCTCCATTGCCACTTCCCTAATTCAAGGTACTATCATCTCTTGCCTAGATTTAAGTAGCTTCCTCGCCAGTCCTCCCAAGACTACAGTTGTTGCTTCCCTAGTACTCTTAGCAAGTGGTCCTTTGAAAATGGAAATCTCATTGTATCACTCTTGCTAAAAGCCTACAAAGGACTCCCATTGTTTTCAAAGTGGCATATATATTAGGCTTTACATATTCTGGCCCCTACCTCCTTTTACATCCTCTAAAGCCTTCAAGTTCCCTTCTGCCACAGGATCATTTCTCATTTATTCCTATATACTGAACCATTATTCCCCTGTGGACTGGTTTAGTAATCTCCCATTGATCTTTTAGATCTCAGCTTAAGGTCACTTCCTTAGGTGTCCATTCATTATATCAGGTCTGGGACAGGTTCTCATGATTTCATATCTTTCATAGCAGTTACTGTTGTAAACTAACTTTTTATTTTTGTGATTATTTGATTATAGTCTTTTACTATACTCATCTCTTCCCCAGTGAAGCCTGTCCCAAATCACCAGTTAATTACCGCACCAAATTTAGGATTTCCACCAGGCGATACACATTACTTTGTACTGGGTATGTATGTGTTTTCTCTTCATCTGAAGATCCATGAATGAAAATGTTATCTGCAGCTGTCCCCCACTCACCCACCCAATATAGGTTGGAGTAACAGGGACAGGATAACCACAGTAAACACTCCCATGTGGAAAGCAGAAGATAGAAATACTGCAGTCCCTAATCCATAATTCAGAAATCCCACGAGCCAGACTTTCCGAGGGCCCCCTTGCCCTAGATGTAGGGAATGTTCTTGTTTAGGCACTAGTTGTGCCCCCTGGAGGGGCTCCCCAGTCCACTGTTTATCGTGGCAGTTGGCATTGATATCTAGGAGGTTCTTCTTTTTCATCTTCCTTAGCCTCATCTGCAGTAGGCATTGGAAGATATGCCCTCTTTGGGAGCTGAAGCACTTTACAACCTGCTTCCTGCCTGTAGAAAGTTGGAGACTTAAGCACGCTCTTAAATTAATCAGGTTTTTCATCCAGCCTCCTGATTTTTGTTTGTTGGCAGCACAACTTTGTAGGCTTCTAATGCGTTTCCATTCAGCTCAGTGTGCCAGTGTTTTTTCATCTTTACTGGATGTCTGTCTTCTAAATGTTGCTACCATGAGGCTATTGGACTGTATGTGTCTTTTTTTTTTTTTCCTGAGAGCATTTTATTCAACTGAAAGCTTTTACAAGGCATCAAAATTTTAATTGGGTCTCTGCTCTGAGATTCTTTATCCATTCAGATGTTTTAACAGTGAGTGTGATGGCCACACTCAAAGCTGATTACACTTCTTTGTTGCTCAAAACCTTTCTTGGTTTTTAAATTTATGGCTTTGAATTGAGAAGGACTCTTCGTCGTCCCTTCCAAGTCTCCAAGGCCCCAAATTTTTGAACTCTCTTCCCTTTTATTCCTGCTTACAAACTCTG
>NW_012150285.1:4252227-4278075 GCF_000956105.1 Propithecus coquereli
TGAAGACAGATAAGAGGTGTAACTTCAGGCGGCCGTGTTTTATCTGTTCCTAAAGTCTTTCATCTATCCTTCTTCCCTCTATTGAGAAGTGAGTTTTGCATTCTGACCACAGCTTGGTCACACTTAAGTATAAATAGACTTACTATTAATAGAAGACATACTGTAGTTGATATTATCAGACTGAAATAAATTCCTAATTAAGTACAGGTGTGTTGTAATACCAGTCTTCAAGCTACTATTTATTACTGGAAGGTCAATTTGCCTTTACAGAGTTAAAAAAAAAATTGACTAGTAATGCCTGCCACAGTTTGTTTCCTTAAAATGAGATTGTGATTACTTTGTTTAGGTGTAGTAGAATCAGCCTTTCATTCTGACCAAATTTAGTGCAACTCTTGAGATAATAGAAACTTTTAGCATAGTTTATTTAATATTTTTGTAGGAAAGGTGTCTTAAATATTATGCAGAAGCTTTATTTACTTGAGATATTTCATCTCTTTCCTCTGTGAAATAAGGGAATTTGTGTGATATTTGTATGAACCTAAGGACATTCGCAAGAAGAGATATAATTTCCCTTCTTTTATGGCTGTAAATATCAACTATAAAGAGATAATGATTTAAATGTATTAGGATCAGACCTGAAACTGCTGTAGGTTTGTTTTTTGTTTTTTTTTTTTTTTTTTTTCCTGAGAGCATTTTATTCAACTGAAAGCTTTTACAAGGCATCAAAATTTTAATTGGGTCTCTGCTCTGAGATTCTTTATCCATTCAGATGTTTTAACAGTGAGTGTGATGGCCACACTCAAAGCTGATTACACTTCTTTGTTGCTCAAAACCTTTCTTGGTTTTTAAATTTATGGCTTTGAATTGAGAAGGACTCTTCGTCGTCCCTTCCAAGTCTCCAAGGCCCCAAATTTTTGAACTCTCTTCCCTTTTATTCCTGCTTACAAACTCTGGTCAGTTTTAAAATTTGTTTCTTTCTTGTAATGTCAAACACAGAACTAGCAACATAGCATTTTAATTTTTTTTTTTAATTGACACATAGTAGTTGTATATCTAGTCATGTGCTGCGTAACAACATTTTGGTCAGCAGCAAACCACGGTATATGACTGTGTTATAAGATTATAACACTATGCCTTTCTGTACCTTTTCAACACTTAGATGTCTTAAGTTACACAAGTACTTCCCATTGTGTTACAGTTGCCTACAGTATTCTGTACAGTAATATGCCATACAGGTTTGTAGCCTAGGAGCAATAGGCACTGCCATACAGCCTAGGTGTTTAATAGGCCATACCATCTAGGTTTGCGTAAGTACAGTCTATGATATTCGCATAATGATGAAATTTGCCTAACACACTTCTTAGAATGTATTCCCATCATTAAGCAATGCATATTTATGGGGTATAATATGTTTTGATACGTGGTTATGTTGTGTGATGATTAAATCATGGTAATTAGCATTAGCAGATGCATCACCTTAAACATTCATTTCTTTGTTGTGAGAACATTCAAAATCCTCTCTTCTAGCTATTTGAAATATACACTGCAACATTGTTAGCAGTAGTCACCCTAGTGTGCAAATAGAATACCAGAATTTACTCCTGTCTGACTGTAACATTGTACCCGTTGACCAACCTCTCCCGTTCCCACCCCCATATTCTCTCCAGTCTCTGGTAACCACTGTTCTACTCTCAATTTCTATGAGATTATTTTCGAGTTTCCACATAGGAGATCATGTGCTATTTGTCTTTCTGTGCCTGGCTTATTTCACTCAACATAATATCCTCCACGCTCATCCATGTTTTCACAAATGACAGAATTTCATCTTTTTTATGGGTGAAGAGTACTCCATTGCGTATATACACCACATTTTCTTTACTCATCAGTTGGTGGGCATTTAGGCTGATTCCATATCTTGGTTATTGTGAGTAGTGCTGCAATGAAAGTGGGGGTGCAGATGTTTCTTTAACACCCTGATTTCATTTCGTTTGGATATATACCCAGTAGTGGGATTACAGGATCATATGGTAGATCTGTTTTCAATTTTTTTGAGGAACCCCTGCATACTGTTTTCCATAATGGCTGTACTGGTTTATAGTCCCACCAACAGTATACAAGAGTTCCCCTTTCTCCACACCCTCACCAGCATTTATTTTTCATCGGTTTGATAATAGCCATTTTGACTGGGGTAAGGTGATACATCATTGTGGTTTTGATTTGCGTTTCCCTCATGGTTAGTGTGATTGAACATTTTTTCATATACTCATTGAGAAATGTTCAGTTATTTAACCTCTTCCCCAAGAACTACAGGTTTATTAAATACTTTATCTGCTCTTCAAGTTATCATAACTGACTTTTAGCAGTGTTTTGTATTGTATATGGACTGCCATCCTTCTAGCCTCCGAGGAGTTTCCTTGCTGCCTGACTTTCAAACCACTGGCGTACATTGTTTTGTTTTGTTTTTTTTTAATTATCGTAGTATTGTGCTTCTGGGTACCAATTTATGTTCGTTAGGATAAGCTAGGATGTGCTGTGATAACTGATAGCCTCAAAATCTTAGTGTCATATAATACCAAGTTTTTTTCTTGTTCTTGTCACATTTTGGATTATCGTCCTGGATCAGCTGGGGAACCAGGCTGATAAAACAGTCAGTATCTCAAACTTGGGGACAGGTGGGGGGAGTACCCTGAAGGGTTCACATCTTTAACTAGCAGCTAAAAGCTGTGGTCCAGAAGGAATATAGGTCACTTTGACTTAAAACTCTTGGCCAGAATTAGTTACCTAGCTCCACCCAACCACAGAATGGCCAGAAGGTGCGACTGTACCAGAAATATTTGATGAACAGCACTAAAAACTATCACCCCTTTCAATATTATGTATTCAAAGAGGAAAGATGAGGAAGTGGAAATAATGTGGATTTTATCCTACAACTCCTTGCATTTTTGGCAGTGTGTAAATAGTACTCTTGTTTTTAGGGTACCTTTATGAAGACAGATAAGAGGTGTAACTTCAGGCGGCCGTGTTTTATCTGTTCCTAAAGTCTTTCATCTATCCTTCTTCCCTCTATTGAGAAGTGAGTTTTGCATTCTGACCACAGCTTGGTCACACTTAAGTATAAATAGACTTACTATTAATAGAAGACATACTGTAGTTGATATTATCAGACTGAAATAAATTCCTAATTAAGTACAGGTGTGTTGTAATACCAGTCTTCAAGCTACTATTTATTACTGGAAGGTCAATTTGCCTTTACAGAGTTAAAAAAAAAATTGACTAGTAATGCCTGCCACAGTTTGTTTCCTTAAAATGAGATTGTGATTACTTTGTTTAGGTGTAGTAGAATCAGCCTTTCATTCTGACCAAATTTAGTGCAACTCTTGAGATAATAGAAACTTTTAGCATAGTTTATTTAATATTTTTGTAGGAAAGGTGTCTTAAATATTATGCAGAAGCTTTATTTACTTGAGATATTTCATCTCTTTCCTCTGTGAAATAAGGGAATTTGTGTGATATTTGTATGAACCTAAGGACATTCGCAAGAAGAGATATAATTTCCCTTCTTTTATGGCTGTAAATATCAACTATAAAGAGATAATGATTTAAATGTATTAGGATCAGACCTGAAACTGCTGTAGGTTTGTTTTTTGTTTTTTTTTTTTTTTTTTGAGACAGTCTCACTCTATTGCCCTGAGTAGAGTGCTGTGGCATCAGCCTAGCTCACCGCAACCTCAAACTCCTGGGCTCAAGCGATCCTCCTACCTCAGCCTCCCGAGTAGCTGGGACTACAGGCATGCGCCACCATGCCCGGCTAATTTTTTCTGTATATTTTTGGTTGTCCAGCTAATTTCTTTCTATTTTTAGTAGAAACAGGGTCTCGCTCTTGCTCAGGCTGGTCTCGAACTCCTGAGCTCAAACGATCCGCCCGCCTTGGCCTCCCAGAGTGGTAGGATTACAGGCGTGAGCCACCGCGCCGGCCTGCTGTAGGTCTTTTATTCAAGGTTTGCAACCATTCGCCGCCTCCTTCCCAAATTAAAGTTCTTATGCATTTTCTCTTGTTTCCATGGGAAAGAGGAAACCATATTTATTTCACATAGCAGTCAGAGTTTTTAAAATGTTCCAGGGAGTTATCTCATATCCATTATGGGATGACGCTTGTGATATATATAATCTTTGAAATGAATTGCTGTCATTCATTTAACTTGATTAGGAAAGCTGTAAAAACAGGGCTTCCTTGTGACTATGATACACTTTTTTCTTTTTTATTTTATGTTTTAAAGTGTGTAGAAAGATCTCATTCTCTTGTAAAAGTGGAAGAAGTGACTGACTATAGTCACTATAGTAGTGCCTGAATTTGTCATACAAAGTCCGGAAGCTCTACAGCAAGATTTGATTATCTTCAGATGTTAACAAAAACAGCTAACAGTGACAGTCTGCCAATAAAAAATAATTGGAGATTTTAAATGTTTTCTTTTTTAAGATTAGTAGGAGAAAGGATATCCTTTAAGAAAACACAAAGTAAATTTGGAATTATTCTTAATTTATTAAGCTACAGTAAAACTTTCTATTAATAATTTAGGCCATTGTTATAATTTACCTCTTAGAATGGATCAGGCCTTTATCGATATAACTTTATTTAATCCTAAAGGCAACCTTATAAATTAGGTGGCATTTTCTGCCCTTTTCCAGTAAGGAAACAGGTCAAATTGATTTCATTATTTGAAGAGCTAATAGGTGTATGCTGTGGACTGTACAGAGGTTTATATGCATTCCTTATCTCGTTTTATCCTTATAATGGCAATTACCCGATTTTACTGGCAGGAAATTAGCACTTTAGAGAAGTCATGTCACAATTAGTAAATGACAGAATTAGAATTCCAGTCCACATTTCTGATCAAAGTATGTGATGTTAAATAGTACTGTACCTTTTATATGCCTTCCTGATTGATGAAGAGTATTCTAATGAAATCAGAAACTTTATTTCTATATGCCATGTTTTATAATACAGAAAGAAAAGAATTTATGGTATCAAATAATATTAACCTAATAAGAATTTGAAATTATGAAATATGATTTCTTTTTGTCTACCACTGTGTTAATTACTGTAAATAAAGACAGAGGTAAATTTGAGCAAATGAGGGAAACAGAAATGTATTTAAACAACAAAGTTTTGAGACTGTAAGAACCCCTTTTGTTTGTTAACCACTGTGGGTAATAGTACTTTTTTTTGACACAAGGTCCATCTCTCCATCTTATTTTTGAAATGCATTTCAAAGTAAATTACAGACATCAGTGCATGTTTTCTTAAATACTTGAGCATGCATATTGTCAATTAGAGTTTACTATTTGTTTACTGGTTTTTCCCATTTGTGGTAAAATTGACATGCAATGAAATTCACAAATAGTATATATTAACTGAATGTTGACAAATTCATATATTTACATAAGCCAACCCCACCCATCAAGATATAGAACATTACCATCATCCCTGAAAAGTCTTTCATTCCCTTTCCCAAGCCATCCCTACCCTTACTCCCCAGAAGCAACTACTGTTACGATTTTTTTTTTTGTCAGAGATTAATTTCGCCTGTTCATTCTTTTGTGTAAAGCAATTTTTACTCACTGTAATGTTTCTGAGAGTTAACCCATGTTGTTGAATGTACAAGTAGGTTCATTCCTTTTTACTGCTGAGTAGATTCCACTGTGTGGCTCTTATCTGTCCTCCTGTTGGAGGACATTTGGGTGGTTTCCAGTTTGGGGCCATTATGAATAAAGCTGTTTGAACATTCTTATTCGGTCTTTTTGTGGGCTTGTGTTTTCATTTCTCTTGGGTAAATACTTACAATTGGAATTGTTGGGCCATATGGATTGTATATGTTTGATCTTGTAATATCTACCATGTCTATTTTTCAATAACAGTGTATGAGAGTTCTTGTTACCCTTTATCTTCACCATCATTTTGTGTCGTTAGCCTTTTCCATTTTAGCCGTTCTGGTGGGTGTATAGTGGGAGAGCTGGTATTGATCTATCTGGGAAGATGACTTTTGAACAAAAACTTGAAGGAGTTGAGGAAGCAAGCTATTTCTTCTAAGTTTGACAAACAGCAAGGAATCTAGTATGACTAGAGCAGAGTGGATGAAAAGGAGTAAACGATGCCAGCAAGGTAACAAGGAAAGGGAAGACAAATCATGTAGGACTTTGTAAGCAATTTTAAGGACTTTGGTGTGTATTCTGAGTGAGATGGGAAATAATTGGAAGAATTTGAATAGAAGAATGGCATTATCTTCTTTGTATATTAACAGGATTGCTCTAAGAGATGAAGAATAGCTGAAGTGGAAGCAGGGAACCAATTAGAAGGCTATTATAATGAGTCAGGCAAGAGTTGGATGTTTGGATATAGAAAAACTAGGTGGTATTTGCTGGAGCAATGTTCTAGAACAGGGTTAATGTTTTGGTTCTTAGAAATGTCATTTGAAAATGAGAGAGAAAATAATTCACCTCAGGCCTTTTATTCAAGTAGCAATGGTGTCTAGCTCTACCTATATAAATAATTAGGGATTTAAACTTCTTAAGTAGTTTTTTACAGAATTAGTCATCACTTACTTACCCATAAGGAATTTTATACATTATTACTGCTTTTAGTAAACCATTTTTAATTCAGTAACCTAAAAGGTCTAAATGTGGTTTTAATTGTTGTTATGGCTAAGTGTTAGAGTCATTATTTGCTTAAATAAAAACTTAATAAATAAATGAATATAATTTAATCTTTCTTTAGGAATCCACATAATATGACTTTGAATAGCTCTTTTTAGTTTGGTGTTGTTTATTAGACTTTATTATAGAGCAAGTAGAAATATATCTTTTTTCATTTTTTTCATGCATTTCATTTAGGTTGATCCTTTTCATCTTTATATAGTGATATTTTATAAAATATTGAGTACCTAAAGTAAGACAAAATATTATATTAGGTGCTGAGTAAGTTACAAAGATAATATTATTTAGTCCTCATCCTCCAAAGATTTACTGTCCCCAAATACTACAAGAGAATACATTATTTGAAGGAAAAGATGGAAAGGTAAATTAGACATGGTCTCTATCCTTACAAGAGCTCACATTTGAGAGATCATTATGTAAACAAATAAATAATTACAGCACGATGTCGTAAGTATGGATGTAGCACTGCAGGAGCACAAAATGAGGGAGAAATTCTTCTAGGAGAGGCAGAGGCAAGGTAATTTTAAACTAGACTTTGAAGAACAAGTAGGAGTTTCCCATGGTGGGTCGGGGGTATGAGGAATGGTGACATCAGCAGAGATATCCATGTCTGAACAAAGGTGCTGAGCAGACATTTACAACACATTTGCAAAACCTACCCCTTCAGATAGGTTTTATCTACAGAGAACTAATGTCACTTTTATTTAATAAAAAAATTGTATTTTCTGAATTCTTAAATATTAGTGACATGCTCTGTTTAGAAGTAGTTAACTCTTTTGCGTTAACTACCCATGCATTGAACAGAGACTATAAAAAGCCACCGAAAAAGGTAATATTTTTCACGGGATAAGCAAAAATAACAGAGGAGAGTAAAAGGAAGAGCATTTCCTGCTGGAGAGAAGAGAGGAGAAAATGGGTAAGGAAAAAAATGTATGTTATACAAATAATAAAAATACATAGGATGGCTTGCTGGACTTGGGGGGTCGGATGATGAAGCTAGACTTGTACTTGGGTCTCTAAATTAGCATGTGCTCTTCCATTGTGCTAAGCAGGCTAAAGTAACAGAAATGAATACTCTCAGAGCCCAGTGCCGTGCGAGCAAGGTTCACCGAGTGGAAGTGTGCCTCTGAACGATTTGGAAAGATCGCTGTTCGGTCTTTTCTGATGCTCTTTTTATCATTCATACTGCTGCATATACAAAACATGTTATGTGTATTTGCAGTGTAAGAGGCTTTTTTAGTTACTTAATGTAAATTATGGTTCATCTAGTTCCATTTTTGTGAGATTGCATATTAAGGAATTCTTTAAATTATTTTATTTTATTTACTTTGTTTCC
This sequence comes from Propithecus coquereli, assembly GCF_000956105.1. Classification (NCBI taxonomy): domain Eukaryota; kingdom Metazoa; phylum Chordata; class Mammalia; order Primates; family Indriidae; genus Propithecus; species Propithecus coquereli. The sequence goes on from NW_012150285.1 coordinate 4,260,275, forward strand.
TATAAGATGAGACCGATTTGAGAGTTTGTGTCCCAGTTATTTTATGGAAAATTGGGATTGATTTTAGCGTTTTATATTTTCAAAACACATTGTACTTTTCCTTCACAGCACTTATTATACTTTATAATTTATTTTCAGGACTATTTTATTAGTATCTGTCCTCCCCACTAGAGTGTAAGCTCTACAGTGTTATGTAGAAAACGTCTATTTTATTTACCGTATCCCCAGTACCAGGTACATAGCAGCACTCAGTAAATATAGACTAAGTTAATTAATGAACACACTTAAGCCCAGATGTTCTGCTCCATATCTCTAGTTTTTGTTTTATACCAGCATTTCCTAAACTGTATTCCAAAAGTTGTCTGTGAATTATTAATGGATAATTTCTGAAAAAACGATTCTGTGATCATAGGTTTGGAATGGTCATATCCTTCCTCATGAAGAACCACAATTTACATTAGCATGTTAAAAGCTCTCAGAAGTGCTTAAGTAAAAAAATCTAAGTTTTGAACCCAGCCTTCTCTATACTTTTTTTTAGTTATTGAACTCTTTATTAGACTACCTATTGATAATTTGAAATTAATATTCCAGTGAACACAGTTTGGGAATGCTAGCCTATTTAATGCTGCAAGCCAGTTTATTCTGAAATTTCATTCATAAATATTGTCTTCAGGGAATATCTGAACTTTTTATATAATTGTAATTTAGACTTGTATAATCTCAGGTACTTAGTCAAGGCATTCAATAAATATCTATTGAATACAGAACTCATCATATTCTAATTTATTTCATTTGTTACTTAGCTTCACCATTTTACATCTTCCTATTCAAAGCAAAAATAATTTCATTTTCAATTATTATTTAATGTTATTTTATGGAAATAGATGTATATAGCTTTGGGTTTTAAAAATACTTTCTTTACCTGGAAAGCTACAAGTAAATGAATGTTTTACTCTTGAAAGAAGCTGACATAGATGGGAAAAGTTTTACTGAATCAAGTAAATTGTCTTTTAGAAATTACCAGCTGGGCGCGGTGGCTCACACCTGTAATCCTAGCACTCTGGGAGGCCAAGGCGGGAGGATCGCTCGAGGTCAGGAGTTCAAGACCAGCCTGAACAAGAGTGAGACCCCGCCTCTACTAAAAATAGAAAGAAATTAGCTGGACAACTAAAAATAAATAGAAAAAATTAGCCGGGCATGGTGGCGCATGCCTGTAGTCCCAGCTATTCAGGAGGCTGAGGCAGGAGGCTGGCTTGAGCCCGGGAGTTTGAGGTTGCTGTGGGCTAGGCTGACGCCACGGCACTCTAGCCCGGGCAACAGAGTGAGACTCTGTCTCAAAAAAAAAGTAGAAATTACCATTGGTTTAGAAAATCATTTGGTAAGATGTACTTGAAATATTTTTTTCTGCCAAAAAGTATTACAGGTACATTTTAGAAATATGAAAAATAAGGAAAAGTATGAAAGAGTTTCAAAATTGTATCGCTCAGAGGTAATCTGTTAACTTTTTGGTGTATGTGTTTTAAAACTTTATATGTGTGCATGTATGCACGTGTGCACACGTGTGTGTACATAAGTACATGCATACCGTATTCATTTAAGCACAATGCTTCGTGCTTAGCACTATTTTAGGGTGATGATATAGCAGTGAAAAAAATAGACAAAAATCCCTGCTGTCTTGATGCTTAAATTGGGGGTAGGGGGACAGATGAGTGACAACAGTAATCAAAACAAGTATCTGGCATATAGGAAGGTGATAAGTGCTATGAAAAAATAAAGTAAGGAAGAGGATAAAGGAGTATAGGGAAGATTAAGATAGATATACTTTCGGACTTTTTTTCTAAATAGAGATATGCTCAATTGTGTCTTTCTTAAAAAAATATTTAAACAAATATAAACAAAATTACTGAACATACAATTTTCAGATGTCTCTTAATAAATTGATAGTTTGCCATGTCATTAAATATTATTCTGAACTATTTAAAGGCTACTTAAATTCTATTTTATAGACGATGGTTTATTTTCTACATAGCAACCAGGCCGATCTTCTAAAATCCTTCAGCCACTATTGCTCTTAGAAAAAGGGCAGATTCTTGACACCGTGCAGATGAATTTGTCATCCCCCTACCTCACTCACCGTGCGCCAGCCACACTGGCTTTCTGCGTTTGGTCTCCTTGTCTCAGGCTCCGTGTGCATGCAGTAGTCCCCCTTGCACGTGCTTGTGCTTTCTGTAGTTTCAGTTACCTGAGGTGAACCATGGTCCAAAAATATTAAACTGACAATTCCAGAGATAAACAATTTATGAGATTTGAATTAGTTTTCAGTAGTAGCCTAACACTACATCACAATGCCTCCATCATTCACCCCACTTCTCCTCATTATGTAGGTATTTTATCATTTCACAGTATCACAAAAAGAAAAAGGGTGATTTCAGTATAATATTTTTAAAAAGAGATCATATTCACATAACTTTTATTATAGCATATTATTATAATTGTTCTGTTTTATTATTGTTGTTCATCTCTTACTGTGCCTAATTTAAAAGTTGAACTTTATCATAGGTATATATGTACGGGAAAAAAACATAGTATATATAGGGTTTGGTACTGTCTGCAGTTTGAGGCGTCCACTGAGGGTCTTAGAGCATAACCCCTGTGGGTAAGCGGGGCACTGTTGTACTTGGGGAGGAAATAAATATGAATAATAGAAGATAATAGTTGTCCCAGTTGTTGAGGAATGAGTTTGTTTTTTACTTATGACTTAGAAGACCTTAACCATATTTGCTCTATATTATATACATCTCTGGCCCTTAATACTCTATTCTTCTTTATTCAACTTTTAATTATAAAAATTTAATTATAGAAATAATTATAAAATTATAATTTTTGAATTATAAAATTTTCAAATTTATAGGAAATATACTTTCAACCTAAAGTCTATAGTTAATATTTTGCATTTTTTCTAATTCTGTAAGTCCTGGGTTTTTTAATTGAACCATCTGGAAAGAGGTTGCACACATCATGACCGTTAAATGCCATTATAAAGTGAGGATCATATTCTTGACTGTTAAAGATATGAGGAAGTCATGAATTGTGTGAAATATACAACGATAAAACCACAAACAAGATTTTTTAAAGCAGTGAGTTTTTCACTATAATATTGATAAACAAAAATTTGATTTCATGGTTATGAAAAATGGATATAAACATAAGGGAAGTTTTTTTCTACAGAACACTGTTCACACAGAAGGTATAAATAGTAACTAAGCATATGAAAAACTTCAGCTTCTCTAAAAATGAAAGGTATATGTTGGCTACCATGTATTAAGTATTAGTGTGTCTCAGGCATTTTAACCACAATTCCATGTGGCAGGTATACGGTGTGCATTTACAAATAATAAAACTGTTGCTGAGTAATAGTAAATAATTTGTCCCAAGTCCCAAAGTCATAGGACTAGTAAACTGTGGAGCCAACATTCAAAATCCAGGGCATTCTTGATTAGAAACTCCATGTTCTTAACCAATATGCTACGTATAATATATTGTCTATACAAATCAAAACACCTTAGGGGTCCTGTTTTACGCCTGAAAAAAGGACTTTATTATGGTTCATCTGAAAAAATTAAATAACCAGAAGAAATCTGAGGGAAGAATTTGCTTTATAGATAACAAAATGTATGAGGCTACACTGTTTGATATTGGCATAGGAGAAAGTTGAATAGAGCAGGAAAGGAAAAAAGCGTGGAAATACTCCCAGTTGCCAGGGGAATGTATTACATAATATCGGACATTTTTAATGATTAAGGAGAATAGATGATACAATGCGTGACATTAAGACAGATAGCTCACTATTTGGGGAAAAAAGTTAGATCCTTCTCTTACACAGAAAATAAATTAGAGATGTAAAAATAAGTAAATTGTAAAAAAGTAGGGTAAAAACCTGACAAGGGTGAATTTTTTTTTCATGAGCTTGAGGTGGGAGGATGGGGTAGTATGTGAAGCATTCATTTTTTTGACCAATTAATAATCTTAGACATTGGCATATTCTGTTCTCACCTACAACCACCTCTCATTTAGACCAGGGGTCATATAACAGAACTAGTGAAACAAAATCAACAAATTCTTGAGCGTACGTTCCAAAAGTATCACCAGGAGTAAGAACAGATTTGCAAGAGAGTCCAAGAGGTAAACCGTATCTCTCATATGTTCACCTACACACAGAAATGATAGATTAAGCGTTCTGAGCTGGGAACAAAATGCACATTATGAATATAGTGCCTTGAGTTTGGTGCGTTTGTGCTGGAGGTACGTCGAAGAATATCTCTCTTGACATTTGAGTGTATCAGAGTAGAACAGCATATGTAACTACTTGAAGCTGAGGCTAACAAAAGCACCCTGTGTCCGTGGGCATTCGGGGCCAGTAGATGGGAGAGCAAGCTCTACCAAAGTGTAAGAAGATACAGTTAGCCATTAAGTCACGCCGTTTCTCCCACCCTCCATGCACATATACATACTTAGTTTCTATCAGCTCCCGGGAGCCATTAGGCATCCTGAAGGTTTAGAATCAAAGATCAAATTGAGTTATAAAAAACAAAATGTTTGCTTACACATCCTAGTTCCTGTGCAATTTATATCTGTTATTAAGCAAGAAAAAAACCATAAAGGAAAAGATTAATAAAAGTCAAAAAACTGCAGAAAAATATTTGTAAGATTTATTACATGGGACTGATTTTCTTAATATTAAAAAGGAAATAACCCAAGTATTTAAATATCAGTGAGAAAAGAAAAGCAGCAGTTTTGAAAATGAGCAAAGAACAACAACATTTGAGGGAAGGAAAACTTAACCATCATTTGTAAAGAAATTAACCTAAAATAACAAGATGGGTAAATATTTTTAAATTCAAAAGGGATTTTGAGAAGTAGTTACTTCAGGGAATGATACGAATGTACGTTGTCGTAACCTTATATATGCCCTTCAAGCACTTCCTTTTGTAGTTGTCCTACGGATGCTTTCACAAGTCCACGAAGATATCTTGTATATAATACAAGAATTGGTTTTTGCAGTATTTGGGAAGGAGGGTAGGCATTTGGTTTTTTCCTGTCAATTTTTGCCTGGTTAAATAAATTATGGTACATCTATATAGTACAATACAATGCAGCTGTTGCAAAGAATATAGTGGAAGTACTGGTATGGAAAGATGTCCAGGATATAGCAAGTGAACCAAAGCTAGGGATAAAGTTCTATATTGCATGGTAGAATACCATGTATATACACATTTATATGGCATCCTATTATGCAATGTATAGTGTATGCTACTATATTATATATAATGTGTATACTTCTATATTATGTATAGTAGGCTCCTATATATTTAAATACATATATTTGTATACACATTAAAATATGTGAATATGCCCATTATTAATGGGAGCTACCTGTGAGGACTGGAACTTTTCATTTTATACTGTTGCAATGTTTTCTACATATGGACTTGTATTTTTATGTATATAAAATAGTTTGAATTTAATAAAATGTATGCCAAAATTCAGTGTTGGTAGGGCTGGGTGAGAACAATACTTTGTGGCAGCTGGTGATATCACAAACTGGTGAAAGCTTCGTGGGTGGTGACTAAACCAAAGTTTCTTTTGAACACCTGTTATATGCTAGGCATTATACTAACTATTTTATTTACATTTATCTTACATCTCCAACCAACTCTGTAAAGTAGATTCTATTTTTCTCCTACTGGATGAAACAGATTTAGAAGACTGATGTTTCTTGCCGGAAGTCACAAACTGTTCTGGTGTTGCAGCTGAGTTCTAATCCAAACAGCCTAAGTCCAGAGCATTGTGCTTTCTGCTCCCATACACACTCTGCTACTGTTCAAAAAGGGTTCTAGAAATTTGTAAGAAAGGTTATTACTCAAGACAAAAGACAGAGTTTGAATCTGTGTCCGTTTCATGAACTAAAAATGGAGATAATAATCTCTACCCTTCTTTGAAAAGATCCTATTATTAATAGTTGATTTGTATGAAAGTACCTTCTAAATTTACAAAGTACTATAGGAATAGCAGATTTGAGTCAATGAAATGTTTTTTATCCATAGCCTGCTTTCTTTATATGATAAGCTCAAATGTTTTAACTCTTTTTCTTCAAACCTCATCTGTAAAATGCAAGTTTTAATAGTTCTAGTCAACTGTTTGGAATCTCTTTGTATAACTCTCAATTTTGGTGTAGTACTTTTCCTTAATTGAGGAAATATTCAGTATTTCTAACAAAATGTTCTCATTTCTACTTAAAATGTTTTTATCAGCTGGGTGTGGTGGGTCGTGCCTGTAGTCCCAGCTGCTTGGGAGGCTGAGGCAAGAGGATTACTTGAGCCCAGGAGTTGGATTCTCTAGTGAGCTATGATCATACCACTCCAGCCTGGGTGACAGATCAAGACCCTGTCTCTTAAAAAAAAATGTTCTTATCACTAGTTATTATTAACAGCATGCTTTCAAGACCTACTAAAATCCCACTATTTAAAAAAAAAAAGAAAGGCCGGGAGCAGTGGCTCACACCTGTAATCCTAACTCTCTGGGAGGCCAAGGCGGGCGGATTATTTGAGCTCAGGAGTTCGAAACCAGCCTGAGCAAGAGCGAGATCCCGTCTCTACTAAAAATAGAAAGAAATTAATTGGACAACTAAAAATATATAGAAAAAATTAGCCAGGCATGGTGGCGCATGCCTGTAGTCCCAGCTACTTGGGAGTCCCAGCTACTCGAGGCAGGAAGATCACTTGAGCCCAGGAGTTTGAGGTTGCTGTGAGCTAAGATGACGCCACGGCACTCTAGCCCAGGCAACACAGTGAGACTGTCTCAAAAAAAAAAAAAAAGCAAAACCCTCTTTGTAAGGCTATACGTTCTGTTTGCTACTTTTTAATACTACGTAAACTTACCTATTTTTCCTTTTTTTAGGAACATCATCTTCAGCGGGCTATTTCAGCACAGCAAGTGTATGGAGAGAAGAGGGATAATATGGTTATACCAGTCCCAGAGGCAGAAAGTAATATTGCTTACTATGAGTCTATATATCCTGGGGAATTTAAGATGCCAAAGCAGCTCATTCACATACAGCGTAAGTATTAGTAATTATTCTTTTAATAATTGTGTTTTCTATATTTATCCTCTTATGTAACTTGACAGATTTTTATCTGTTCAAGAATGTTTTCTTTACCTGTTTTATAGACCAGCATCAGCTTGAGAGTTACTTAGAGCTCATCTTCAACTTTTAAAATTGTGTTTGAACACCTACCTGACAAAAAGAATAGCATTTATCTTTCTAGATTTTTAGTTCCATCCCAGTATGGAATCTTATGCTGCTTTAGACAAGTAGGATAAATAATATATTTCAGATATAGAAAAGTTTTCTTCCTGCTCAGAATTCGTAATATTAATAGCTTTCAAGAACTTCTTGATGTAAGTGAGGGGTCAGCAAACTTTTTCTGTAAAGGGTCAGATCGGAAATACTGTAAGCTTTGCAGGTCATTCATTCTCTGCCACAACTAGTCAGTTCTGCTGTTGTAGTGCAAAAGCAGCTATGGAGAATACAAAACAAATGAATGTAGCTGTGTTCCAGTAAAACTATTGATAAAAACAGGTAGCACGGCAGAATTGGACCATGAGCCATCTATGTTTCTACTAGTAAAGTGATGATAATTTTTAAAATTTAGTGTTCTAATTGGGAACTTATTTCAGTTAATAGTGATGTAAGGATATAACTGATCCTTTGTTAGCTTTTATATTTGGTGATGAACAGCTGAGAGCCTGTGCCCAATCTCCAAGTAGTTGACAGTTTAAAAACAAATAGTTGGGCTGGGCGCAGTGGCTCATGCCTGTAATCCTAGCACTCTGGGAGGCCAAGGCGGGAGGATCGTTTGAGCTCAGGAGTTCAAAACCAGCCTGAGCAAGAGCGGGACCCCGTCTCTACTAAAAATAGAAAGAAATTATCTGGACAACTAAAAATATATAGAAAAAGTTAGCCGGACATGGTGGTACATGCCTGTAGTCCCAGCTACTTGGGAGACTGAGGCAAAAGGATTGCTTGAGCCCAGCAGTTTGAGGTTGCTGTGAGCTAGGCTGATGCCATGGCACTCTAGCCCAGGCAACAGAGTGAGACTCTGTCTCAAAAAAAGAAAAAAAATAGTTGAAAGGTTAGGAAGGTAAGTTCTTGCAGTTTTCATTGTCTTGATGACCTTTGTGATCAAGGATTTTTTCTAAGGGCCCATCTAAAATTGTTTTAGGGCAATATAAACCTATTTTGTTTTTATTCTTCCTTGTAAGCACATAGATAAACCAGTTTTAACTAGTTTCTAATCTATGACATGTGTTTACTTATGCACTCACATGTTTAAGAGACGAATATAGACATTGTAAACAAATCTGATAGATATTAGAACCTAAAAAGTTGTTCTCTGGAAAATCATGTCAGTGATTCAGATCCTGTTAGAGGATCTGAAAGCTCTAGGTCTGATCCTCCCTGTGCATGCTAACCAGAACCACATTCTATTCCACTGCCACCAGTGTATGCTTGTAGGTTAAAGCAAAATTGAGTAAAATAAGATGAAATTATATTAATTTGTATTATTACTGTCAATAAAAATTCAATGCATGTCTTAAAGATGGCCTACTTATTGATGATTAAAATCCACAAAATAGACTGGGCACAGTGGTTCATACCTGTAGTCCCAGCACTTTGGAGGCCAAGGTAGGATTGCTTGAGGCCAGGAATTTGAGACCAGCCCAGGCAACATAGTGAGACCCTATCTCTACAAAAAAATTGAAAAATTAGCCAATTGTGGTGCATGCCTATAGTCCCAGCTATTGGGAGGCTCATACAGGAGAATCGCTTGAGCCCAGGAGTTTGAGGCTGCAGTGAGCTATGATCTTGCCACTGAACTCCAGCCTGAGTGAGAGCAAGACCTGTCTTTTAGGAAAAAAAAAAAAAAATCATTTTACATTTACATTTTACTGCTAACTAGTGGTCAGAAAAGTCTAAAGGTATTATATTGAAAAAGGAATTGACTCTGCTGATATTCTAATCAAATAATAGCAATAAAATGGCAGAAGAATTATAGCTTATTTGGGAGGAAAATTTTTAATCAGTACAAATCTGAGGTATCTTATCTTTGGAAAGATGTATACTTTGGAATATTAGTAAAGACAGTGCAGCTAAATTTGTGTTAGCTGCCATAGACCCATAGGAGGTTGTAAAGAAACATACAGAGAAGTCTCTTGCAGAATTCCTCCAGCCTCATCCAATGTTAACCTCATGCACAACTATAGTACAATATCAAAACCAAGAAACTGGAATTGGTACAATCCGTAATAAGATTTATTCAGATGTCACCATTATACATGCACATGTGCTTGTGCTTCTGTGCAATTTTATCACATATGTAGGCTCACATAACCACCACCACAATCAAGATGTTCAACTCTACCATCACTAGAAGACTCCCTCTTGTTAGTTTTATAGCCATACTTATCCCCTCCCTGCCATCCCCTGGCAACCACTAATCTGTTCTCCATCTGTATAATTATGTTAGTTCACAAATGTTATATAAATGGAATCATACAGTATATATCCTCTAAAGGTTGGCTTTTTTCACTCAACATAATGTCCTTGAGGTTCATCCAGTTGTTGCGTATATCAATAGTTCATTCCTCCTTATTGCTGAGCAGTATTCCATGATTTGTATATACCAGTTTGTTATCCATTCACATTTGAGTAGTTTCCAGGTTTTGACTATTACAAATAGAGCTGCTGTGAACATTCATGTACAAGTTTTTGTGTGAACATAAGTTTTTATTTCTCTGGGATAAATACTAGTGTAGTTGCTGGGTCATCCATTTTTAATTTGGACAGGAACCGCTACACTATTTCTCTAAGTAGATGCACCATTTTACATTATCACCATCTATATATATGTGATCCAGTTTCTCCATATCTTCTCCAGCATTTGGGGTTATCACTATTTTTCATTTTAGACATTCTAATAGGTGTGTAGCTTTTAATTCACGTTTTCCTAAGTGGCTAATATGAAATGTCTTTTCATGTGTTCATTTGACATCACATATCCTTTTTGGTGAAATGATTGTGCATGTATTTTGCCCATTTTCTAATGGGTTGTTTTAATATTGAGTTTTGAGGGTTTTTTAAAAATATACTCTATATATCATATTTTCTTAATTCACTTGTGAATTGATGGGCACTTAGGTTGATTTCACATCTTTGCAATTGTGAATTGTGCTGCAATAAACATCCGAGTGCAGATGTCTCTTTGATAAAATGATTTCTTTTCCTTTGGGTAGATACCCACTGGTGAGATTGCTGGTTTCTTTGAGAAATCTCCATACCGTTTTCCATAGAGATTGTACTCATTTGCAGTCCTACCAACAGTATATAAGCATTCTTGTCTCTCAGCATCCATGCCAGCATCTATTGTTTTTTGACTTTTTAACAATGGCCATTCTGACCAGGGGTAAGGTAACATCTCACTGTGATTTTAATTTACATTTCCTGGGTGATTAGTGATGTTGAGTATTTCTTCGTATGTTTATTGGCCATTTGTCTATCTTCTTTTGAAAAGTTTCTGTTCCTGTGTTTTGCCCGCTTTGTAATGGGATTGTTTTTTTCTTGCTGATTTGTTTGAGTTCTTTGTAGATTCTGGATATTAGCCCTTTATCGGATGCATAGTTCGTGAATATTTTCTCCCATTCTGTAGGTTGTCTGTCTGCTCTGTTGATTATATCCTTTGCTGTGCAGAAGTCTTTTAATTTAATTATGTCCCATTTATTTATTTTTACTGTTGCTGTATTTGCCTTTGGGGTCTTAATCATAAATTCTTTGCCTAGGCCAATGTCTGGGAGGGTTTTTCCTACATTTTCTTCTGAAATTTTTATGGTTTCATGCCTTACACTTAAGTCTTTCATCTATCTTGAGTTAATTTTTGTATATGGCAAGAGATAGGGGTCCTGTTTCATTCTTCTTCATGTGCCATGGAGTACTACTCACCCATAAAGAAGAATGAAATAATGTCTTTTGCAGCAACTTGGATGAAACTAGAGACCATTATCCTAAGTAAAGTATCTCAGGAATGGAAAAATAAACACCACATATGCTCTCTAGTAATTGAGAGCTAATCCATGGGCACACACAGGCACAGAAAGGTTTAAAGGTCACTGGAAATCAAGAAGAGGGAGGTGCGAGGAGGAAAGGGGTAAAAACTACCTGTTGGGTACGGTGAACACTGTTCAGGTGATGGACACACTAAAAGCATTATAAAAGGTGTCCGTGTAACAAAAACATTTGTACCCCCTTAATATTTTGAAATAAAAAGTAAATAAATAATATTCTAACACAGCGTCTTTGTCAGATATGTGATTAGAAACATTTTTCCTGTTTTTCCCTGTTTTGTAATTTTTTAAAAAATCTTTTTAATATTCTTTCACAGAGCAGGTGGTTTTAATTTGGACGAGATCCAATTTCTCAGTTGTCCTCTTACAGATCCTGCTTTTAGTGTCAAGTCTAAGAACTCTTTGCCTTGTTCTAAGCTTCAAAGATTTTTTTCTGTGCTCCATTCTAAAAGTTTTACTGTTTTACATTTAAGTCTATGATCCATTTTGAGTTAATTTTTGTATGAAGTGTGAGGTTTGGGTCACGGCACTCATTGTTTTGCCTCTAGATGTCCAGTTGCTCCTGTGCCCCTTATTGAAAAAGCTCTCTCTCCTCCATCGAATTGCATTTGCTTCTTGGTCAAAAATTAATTGGGCATATTTGTGTGGATCTGTTTCTGGATTCTCAGTTCTGTTCCGTTGATTTCTGTGTTTATCCCAAGATGGTACCACTGTCTTGAGTATTGCAGCAATATAGTAATCTTTAACATCAGGGAGAATCATTCCTCCTCCTTTCTTTTTCAAAATTATTTTGGATATTTTAGGGCCTTTCCTTTTCGATACAAATTTTAGAATAAGCTTGTTGGTGTCTACAAAGAAATATGCTGATTTTTTGATAGTAATGGCCTTAAACCTATAGATCAATTTAGGGAGACTTGACATCTTTACTGTGTGAGTCTTCTAGGCCATGGACACAATTTGACACTCTAAGTGTTTAAGTTGCCTTTGATTTCTTTCATTGACACTTTATAATTTTCATCATACAGATCCGGTACATGTTTTGTTAAATTTGTACCTGCGTGTTTTATTTTCTTTGGAACAGCTGGAAATGGTATTGCATTTTTTATTTTGCTTTCCACTTGGTCGTTGTCTGTATGCAGTTGAATTGTGTGTGGATCTTATATCCTGTGGCCTTACTGAAATTACTTATTAGTTCTAGGAAGTAATTGGTTTTCTGTTTTTTAGGGTGTTTTGGTTTTTGAGACAGGGCCTCACTCTGTTGTCCAGGCTACAGTGCAGTGGCATCGTGATAGCTGACTGCAACATCAAACTCCTGGGCTCAAGGGATCCTCTTGCCTCAGCCTCCTGAGTAACTAGGACTATAGGTGCACACCATTACACCCGGCTAATTTTTCTATTTTTTTGTAGAGACAAGGTCTCCCTGTATTTCTCAGGCTGATCTTGAACTCCTGGCCTCAAGTAATCCTCCTGTCTCAGCCTCCCAAAGTGCTAGGGTTACAGATGTGAGCCACTGTACCTAGCCAGGGATTTTCTGTGTAAACAGTCATGTTGTAGTCTACAAATAGAGATAGTTTTATTTTTTCTTTTCTAATCTTTATGCATTTAATTTCTTTTTCTTGACTTATTAAAGTGTCTAGAACTTCAGTACTGTGTTAGAAGAAGGATGGTGAGAGCTAACATCCTTGCCTTATTCCTAATCCGAGAGGGGAAGAATTTAGTCTTTTACCATTAAGTATTGTATGTTAGCCATAGGTTTTCATGGTTGCTTTTTTGAGAGATTTAGAAAGTTCCCCTCTAGTCCTAGTGTACTCAGTTTTTATCATGAATGGATGTTGAATTTGGTCAAATGCTTTTTCTGTGACAACTGATATCAAGTGATTTTTCTTCTTTAACCTTTTAATATGGTAGGTTACACTCACTGATTTTCAAACATTGAACCAGCGTTGCATACCTAGAATATATCCCACTTGGCTATGGTATATATTTTTTTCATACATTGTTGGATGAAATTTTGCTAAAATATTATTGAGGATTTTTGCATCTAAGTTCATTAAAGATGTTGGTCAGTAGCCTTCTCTTCTTGTGCTCTGTCTCCTTTGATTTGAGTATCCGTAATAATGGCATCATAATATGAGTTGGGAAGTGTTCCCTCTTCTGTTTTCTGGAAGAAAATGTGTAAAATTTATGTTGTTAATTCTTTAAAAATTGGTATCACCTTTCAATATACTACAGTAAATGAGGAAAAACTAATTATAGTGTTAATTTCTGCAAAGGTAAAATAGAATCCTGACTGCTAAGTGGTCTAGTAAGTTGCTTATGAAAGAATACATTGCTTTGATTTTTTTTTTAATTAAAAAAATGAACTGGTTCATTTCAACTTCCCTGATTTCTAATTTGTAAAGCACCTAATGTTATATGAACTTTTCCTCAGTTTTGATCATTAGTATTCCCTGAAAAAGCCGTGATCGAATATGTTTGGGAATGATGGCATGTTCTATCCCCCCCCCACTCCCAGGGTCATAATGCATATTACTGCTGTGTTTAGAGGCTCAGAGAGTCTTACGGTATTACCCAGCATTTTCCAAATGTATTTATTACATGTTATCTTTTAACATTTCATTGGAAAATTCCAACTTCAACTATTCTTGTGTTCAGCTGACTTAGGAAAGAAGTCATAAATTTCTTCCTTTTATCTTAGAGCTATGTAGGGAAAAACCTATGTTAAAACCATAACCCTCTTTAGTGCTAGATGGTAGGGGTACCGTGAGTGCCACTGCTTAATATCTCCTGATCCAAAGGGTTGTAATGTTGTTTGTCTTTTGATTGGTAAACTATAAGGCTTTTAGATCATACAGCCAGGACTTTTCCTTTCTAAAACAAAACGGTGCTGCCCAGAACAGACAAGAACCATTCTCTCTCCCCCTTTTTTCCTTGCACTTGGCTGTCCTGTTAATAATCAGAGGAAATCTTTGAGTATTGTTTTATGCATGTATGTGGGGATGTGTATGTATTTATTTCCTCTGAAAGGGCAAAGAAGCAAAAATATTTGGTAACAATAAGCATATTTAGTCCCTGTTCTCTAATCCATTCCCCCACTAAATGGATCCAGAAATCCTTAGAGAAATGGCTGATTCAAGGGCCAGTGCAGGGTAGGTACAAGATGACCCTGGAACATCTTGTTATACCAGATATTAAGCACTCAAGAAAAAGATGGAGGCATGTCACAAAGACACATAGGTTTCCACAAGGTAGTTAATTCTGGGACAATTTGAGCAACAAAATAAGTACAATAATAAATTATAAACCATTGAAAAAGTAGGAATTCATAAATTCATACTGATGATAGGTAGGGGAAAGAGCCATACCATGCTTATAGTAGAATGCCAAGAGTTGAAGGATACAATGTGTGAAGAGTGCTAGAGCTGGAAAATCATTTTTGCAGTTATCATAAATCAAGATTAGATCACACTAGAATCACCAATTTATGCTCGGTATGAGAGGAAATTTTGATAAGGAATAGGATATTTGCATGGTTTCAAGCTCTCCCCACAAATTGCTTATTATTTACAAAAAAAGGAGAAAAGAACAGTTATACAGTGGAGTAATTGGGCAACATCTTGACTGGTGATCAACATTATCATCACTTATGAGGAACAGATGAACATTGCGCACCTCCAGATGTGATATTCCGAGAAGGACTAAAAAAATTAACTATGCAACACTCTAGCCAAGAATCCATAATCTAATCATGATGGGGAAAAATCATGGCATACAAAGTGAGGAATGTGTTAATAATAACAAGAATAATAATAGTAATAGAGGCCTAGGGAGGGCAAGAGTGTTCTTCAAAAAATATCAGTGTCTTAAAAGACAAAGGTGGTGGAAATGTTCCAGATTAAAGGAGACTAAAGAAACAACAGTTGAAGTAATACCTGATCCTGGAGTGATCCTGTACTGAATGGGGGGAAATGTTATAAATTATTGAATCAGCGGACAAAATCAGAATATAGACAGATTAAATTGTTGTATGAGTATAAATTTATGAAGTTGATGACTGTTTACATAAAGACTATGTTAGAAAATGTACACTGAAACATTTAGGAGTTAAGAGCCATTATGAATGTAATTTACTCTCTGATGGTTGAGAAAATGAAAAAATACAGTGTGTGTGCACGCACGTAATGAGGGCGTGCGCCAGCTCAAGCACACGTGCAAATTACAGCATTTTAACAGTAGGTGAATCTGGGTAAAGAGTATGCAGGTGTTCTTTTTACTGTTTTTTATCTTGCAACGTTTATAAGTTTGGACTTCTAAAAGTTTTTTTTAAATGGATACTTTAAAAAAAAAAGTAGAAGCTACTTTTTCATCACCTCTCAGTACAGGTATCCTGTCTTTATGCCCTGACTCTGAAAGGTTACATTTTCTTCTTCTCTTTGCCTGCTTCCACATCCCCCTACAGCATATTCTTCTGGTACTGCTTTCTAGCAGATAAAATCTATAGCATCAGCCACAGAACTTTATGTACAAAGGATGTCATATCTGGGATTTTGAGTTTTTCACATCTGGTATTCCCCATTTATTCTCCCTAACTACATTCTAGAAGTGACTCTAAGCCCTAGCTTTTAAACAAGAGGTTGAAGGATTTCGTGATCTAGCTAACTAGTGACATCTTTGTCTTCTTAGATCTAAGGCAAGGACATCATGTACCTACCACCTCACAGTAAATACCACCATTCAACAGTCTTTTCTGCTGCTCAGAATTTATTATCAAGAGCTTTCCAAGTAGATATTACAAATCATTCATTCAGTTAGTGCTTGTGTTGAAACTGGGCTGAGAAATTTCTCCTCAAGCTTGGATGGCGTGCCTTCCTTTCAATCAGGGATTATGTTCTGTTCCTTGTCTGCATTTTCTGCTGTTTCTTGGACTCGAATATCCTTTCACTATTTGTTTCCTGTATTTTTAAAATGCTATTTGGAGTTACAGACATATCCACCCTTGCACACTTAGTTTGAATCACAAATGGCACTTGTTACATAGACATTTGTAAACATTTCGTCTCCATTACTACACTCCTAAGCACTACGGTTTGAACTGCCCCGTATTTCCATTAAAAATAATCTAATCAATGTGTGCTGTTGTGTTCTTTTCACTTAAACTTACTTTATGTAATACTTTTTCCTACATCTGTGTATCATATACAATACTGTATTTTGCTTAACTATATTATATCTCTGGGCTTCTCCTTGTCAGAATATTTTAAAAGGAGTCAGATTCTATAGTGTGGTTCCCATTATTTAACAATTATTGGCTAGCTAGATCTCATTTTAATTGACAGAACTTAATTAGAAGAGGTGACCCATTTGCCTGTTTTTCTTTAGACCCTGTTTCCTACTTAGAACACATTCAATAACATGACCCAGAAAATATGAAGATATTCCTATTTCTAGGACCATGATGAATATGTTACATCTTTATCAGCTTGGGGTGAGCTGTCAGTTGGAAGCTGCAGGTTCAGCTAAAGCTAAATCACACATTAAGGTCCTTGGCTATGGTTTTTTTTGGTAAAATGATATCCTTAAGTAGATTTTTACATGCTAGCTTTTCTTTAGGGTTTTAGTACTCTATATCTGAACAAGATTTGGTTCTTCTCATATTTAAGTTTTAGGTGAATTCTCACTGACTAGAAGAAAAGCCTCTTACAGAGGCAAGAACACTCTGACTCTCAGATCCTTGTTAACTTCAGTGGGAAAGACACTGAGTCTCTGATTCATAGGGTAGGAATCTTCCTTTGCAATCTTCATTCAGTTCCCTGATATGCTGGCTGTGATGTGTCACTGGCGATAGAATGTATTACTAGAAGCATGTCAAGTGTATTTTGATGGAAAGTAAGGTGATACTAGGAAAACTTGTTTAGTTTTCATGAATAATTAAGCTTTGTGATTGTGATTTGATCTAAAAAAAATACATTTTAATATAATAGAGGATGCCAGAGTATAATGTATAAATGAGATTCATAAAATAGAACCTTAAGGCACAGCATTGCTGCCTTGGTCCCTATCAGTTTGGCTTTCTGGATTAGCTGGGTCAGCATTCTTTTAATAGAATTTACTGTGATAATGGATGTGTTCTGTAATCTGTGCTGTCAGGTACAGCACTAGCCACAAGCCACATGTAGCTGGGTAGCACTTGAAGTGTGACTAATACAACTTGAGGAACTGAATTTGAAATTTTATTTAATTAATATAAATTTAATTTGCTATATATAACTAGTGATTACCATAGTGGACAACACAGATCTGCATTATTTTCGTTAGGGATAAAAATATCTTTTTAATCTAGCAGAGATTTAATCAACTTCAAGATCTCCAAAAGCCTGTTTACGTAGTAATGACAAAATGAGATCATGGAAAATCATTGGAGGGCCTATGATTGTGAGTAACATTGGTACAGAGGTGTTAGCATTTTTTTGTAGAGTCAGTTTTAAAGAGATTTTTATAGAGTCTGAATATTTACTTACTTTGATTAGGAATGTTATACAAGTGATACAGGTCAAAATGGAAAATAAAACAGTAAAATAATACATTCACTTCTACAAATATTTTTGGGATTCCTCCAGACGAGA
>NW_012150285.1:4279540-4280709 GCF_000956105.1 Propithecus coquereli
ATGAAATTACCGGTATGTGGTGACTTCTGAGCTACAGAAACGGCAGTTTCACGTGTGCCAGCCCCGTACAGTCAGTAATCGCTTTGTGTTCTTAATGATGGGCTTCTAGCGGGTTTGCTAAAAGGTGGGGCAGAGGAGGGTACATTTGTTGTTTTTAATGACTTATATCTATTAATATATTCATAGTAAAGATAATCTCCTTTCTTTAAACATGAAAGACATATGTATAAGCTTAGATTATTTGTGGCTCTGAAAACAAAATCTTTATTTCTTTAGAAAATAGAAGGTCTTGGTTTTATCCAGACATCTGTGACAGGTTTTTGTTGGTGAATTCACATAGTGAATGATTGCTTATGGTTCCTTCTGTCAGCTTTTAGTTTGGATGCTGAACAGCCTGATTATGATTTGGATTCTGAAGATGAAGTATTTGTGAATAAACTGAAAAAGAAAATGGACATCTGCCCAT
This sequence comes from Propithecus coquereli, assembly GCF_000956105.1. Lineage (NCBI taxonomy): Eukaryota > Metazoa > Chordata > Mammalia > Primates > Indriidae > Propithecus > Propithecus coquereli. The sequence continues at coordinate 4,280,007 of NW_012150285.1, forward strand.
TGCAATTTGAGGAGATGATTGACCGTCTAGAAAAAGGCAGTGGTCAGCAGGTACAACTTCATTTATATATAAGTGTGTATGTGCATATTCTGTGTAAATATCTGCATTATATGGAAGGAGTGTTTTAACACTGTGAGGGTGAGGTAAGCAAGCAGGCTTTGGAATTAAAAAGCATGGATTCAGATCTCATCTCTGCCTGTTAACTAACTTGTGTAATCTTCAACAATATGTTTAAATTTTCCTGTACCTAAATTTCCCCAGAATTGTTGTAAAAATTAAATAAAATAATGTATATAAAATACCTAGCTCAATGACTGACATGTATAAGGTATTCCACATAAGTTTGCTATTTGTTAATACTGTCATAATTTTGATTGTCATTTAAATCTAAAAGTAAATACTTTTGAACCTTACATATTTATTATATGAAAATGACATAATCGTTTTACATTTAGCCAGTCAGTCTGCAGGAAGCCAAACTACTGCTAAAAGAAGATGATGAATTAATTAGAGAAGTTTATGAGTACTGGATTAAAAAGAGAAAAAACTGTCGAGGGCCATCTCTTATCCCATCAGTAAAACAAGAGAAGCGAGATGGTTCCAGCACAAATGATCCTTACGTGGCTTTTAGAAGACGTACTGAAAAAATGCAGACTCGAAAAGTAAGTGAATTTTGAGGATTTTTTTGGTAATTTTTTTCATA
>NW_012150285.1:4281424-4282460 GCF_000956105.1 Propithecus coquereli
ATACTGGGTTTTTAAGTAGAAAAGTATAAAGAAAGAAGAGAAAAGGCCCATAAATCTTAACACGCAACCATTTGGCAAGGTACACAATGAAAACTCCAAGCCTCCCTGCCCTGTTTCTCAGTCCCTATCCCCACAGAAAACCACTGTTACATTTCTTGTGATTCCTTTTAGAAAAATAAGAAAATTGCAGAGGCTAAATTATCTAGCCTCGGGAAAAAAATAAAAAGAACTGAAAAAAAAAAAGAAAATTGCACAGGCAATTCTAATTAGCAGAAAGTTCCTCAGCACCATTTTAGGTATTAATTTCAACTCCACCAAATCTTTCACCAAAATTGCTAAGTTAAAATTCCAACCTTTGGTTTTGTTTTCCAGTCACCTGTGTATGTGCCAAGATAATCCAAAGAAGTAGAAGAAAGAAATAAAAGGAATCATGTACTCTTTAATTTTAATAGGCATTTAGCCAGTAGTCACAGTTTAACTGTAATCTTGCCTTAGGTCTCATTGATGTTTATAATCATACCCTAGTCAGTTATTAATGGTCATATAAGGAAAAGTACTCACAAAACTAACTTTTTAAATTTTCTTCTTTTTCCAGCTTTGTAGGTATAAGTGACAAGTAAAAATTATATATTTTGTATGTTGATCAAAGAGTACAAACTTACAGTTAAGAAATGAATAAGTTCTGGAGACCTAATGTATAGCATGGTTAATAACTGCATTGTATACTTAAAATTTGCTAAAAGTGTATCTTAAGTAATCTCATCCCACACACAGAGGGTAACTATGTGAGGTAATGGATATATTAATTAGCTCGATTATGGTAATCATTTCACAATATATGTGTGTATCAAAACAGCACATTATATACATTGAATATATATAGTTTTAACCTTCAAATACTCTAGAAACTAACTTTGGAGCTTTTTTGTAGCTCTACTTAAGATACATGTAGCAATATTAACATTTTAGATGATTTATTTGGAATTGAGAGAGTAGTTCAGCCTGTATCATTGTCTGCCTCAAACCCACATGTAAG
>NW_012150285.1:4284345-4289160 GCF_000956105.1 Propithecus coquereli
CTACATTTATAATTTATTAGCCCTAAATATGTTTTTAAAATTTAATAGAATTTTCCCGCTTTTACTATTTTAACTCTGTGGTCCCCTTGTGTGATTTTGTAAACTACTTCAGTATTATCCTTCAGGTTTTTTATTTTAAGATTAAATTCTTTTAATTGGCCTTTTCTATACTTTATTCTATGTGTGCCAGAAGTGTGAGCCCTCACACTTGAAAGTGATGTACTTCAATTATTCCAAATTAAGACAGAATTATTAATGGGGCTTCTATTATCTTGATTATTTTTATTGTAGTTTAAGTAATTGGATCCCAGAGTTTATTGAATAAGATCAAGCTTCTGAATTACGCTTGTAAGAAAAGTAGTAGGTAAATAACACACTATAGCACTATTCTAGCGCAGCATTGGTATTAACTCTTAAATAATATTTTGCACTGCCATAGCAAGCTTTTGATTCAAGTTTGTCCTGTAAATATAGCAGAAGAAATTGTAGAGAGATGCCTTATATTAGGTTATTAAGTATGAAATGTCCAATTTCCTTAAATACTAAGTTTGACAATTGATACCTCTGACATTTCACTTTGACACTTGTTTTATTTTTATTGTGAAGGTACATCCTCATTCTTTCAAATGCACGGTTTGGCTCGTGATTATTTTTCAGATTTTTTTAGAGCAAATTTTGTGAAACCATGGATAAGTCAAAAATTCACGTTATTTTCAAATACGAGTTCCACCGTGGAACAAATGCTGTGCAGACAGCTCGAAATATCTACAAAGTGTTTGGGAAGGACGTGCCTGTTGAACACAAAGTACGTCAGTGGTTTGAGAGGTTCTGTTATGGTGATTTTAATCTTGAAAATGAGCCACGTAGGCAACCTGAGACCAAGGTGGATAATGATGAGCTGAAAGCTGTAGTGGAAGCAAATCCATCTCAACCTACCTGTGAATTAGCAGCAAGGTTTGACATTACTATTCCAACAATATTGGATCATTTGAAACAAATGGGCATGGTAAAGAAACTGAATAGATGGGTGGATACCACATGAATTAAACAAGTATCAGAAGAGAAATTGTTTTGAAGCTTGCCTTTCTTTACCGTCATGACATAAAGGCGAACCATTTCTAGACAGTATTGTCACGTGTGGTGAAAAATGGATTCTTTATGACAATCGAGAGTGTTCAGCACAATGGCTGGATAAAGATGAAGTGCCGAAACACAGTCTAAAACCAAATATTCATCAAAAAAAGCTAATGGTGTCTGGTGGTCCAGTGCTGGTATTATCCACTACACCTTCATGAAACCTGGTCAGTTGATTACAGCGGATGTCTACTGCAGCCAGTTGGATGAAATGATGAGGATGTTTGTGATTAAGCAGCCGAGATTGGTCAATAGACACAGGCCAATCCTCTTGCAAGACAACGCTCGACCACATGTCGCACAAACAACGCTGCTCAAACTACAGAGGCTGGACTTGGAAACTCTCTGTCATCCACTGTATTCACCAGACCTTGCACCAACTGACTACCACTTCTTCCAGGCTTTAGACCACTTCTTGGAAGGAAAAATACTTAATTCTCAACAAGCTGTGGAAAATGCCTTTCGTGATTTCATTGCCACTCGCTGTCCAGGCTTCTTCACTGCAGGCATAAGCAACCTTTAAGATGGCAAAACTGTGTTGATAGTTAGGCACATACTTTGATTAATTGTACTGCTTCTTGTATGAGATATAATAAACTAAACTTTTGATTTGAAATTGGACATTTTGTATTTAATGGTTAACTTCTCCCAAAAAACTATAATGCCATGAACTACATGTAACTTAACATAAATATGTAGCATATTTAAATAACCGTGATACTTACCATGATCTTTTTCTTCCCAGCAAATATAATTTTTATCTCTATTCTTCCTTACCTGTTATTGCCTGCACACCACATCCATACTGCTAACCTTTGCTGTCATCTGCAATACATATTCTGATGTGTGCTGTGTTCCATCAACTCAGTCTCTCCTGCCTTTGTGTTTTATCCTTGTGTTTCCCCTATTGAGTGATTTCATATCTTTAGCCTCTAAAGCTGCTCAAAATTCACCACTCCAGAAAGCCTTCATTGTTCAACTAGCAAATCCTTACAGCTCTGTATTTCTATAACCCCTCAGCATTATGGCTTTATTTTCCACTATGTTAACAGTTATCTGTAGTTTGCTTTGTGTGTATATAAGATTGTTTTCATTATTATTGCCCTTATATTGATTTGTTATTTCTTGAGAGTGAGGATGAGACATCCCTTTTTAAAAATTTTCTCCTAGAATTTTCATAGGAAATTAAGGAAAAGTAGATAGGCCAGTGGTAAATACTAATTGCAGTTATAGGATTTCAGAAGCTAGAAAACTTGTATTCTCTCCTTTTGCTTGAATGGAAACAAAATAGTTTTATAGGATTATGTTTAGATTGTAGGATGTATTCATGCTTTCACAAGGCCGGCTTTCCTAAGACTTTACAACAGAAGATGGCCAAACATAAGACCCTGGTGTCTTTAATGAGTATGAATGCCTTCATTAGAGCAATAAACTTGTTTTTTAAATTTCAAAAAAAACTGCAAGTTTGTCGAGCATGGTTTCTGGTGAATGATTAGTTGACGTTTTGTTGCAGCAAGATAAAGCCGATCTTATCCGACCGAAACGGAAATATGAAAAGAAGCCCAAAGTCTTACCATCGTCTGCTGCTACTCCCCAACAGATGAGTCCTGCTGCACTGCCAGTCTTTAATGCTAAAGATTTGAATCAGTATGACTTTCCCAGCTCAGACGAAGAACCTCTCTCCCAGGTAAAAATAAGAATTTCTCTATGAATATAGGGGAGGCATGTAGGAAGTCACATATTTGACCTGCTTTATTTATTTTATTTAAAGGTTTTGTCTGGCTCTTCAGAAGCTGAGGAAGAGAATGATCCTGATGGTCCTTTTGCTTTCCGTAGGAAAGCAGGCTGTCAGTACTACGCTGTAAGTGTCAGATTCTCTTTTTAAATAAAACCTGTTTACCTTTAATTGGCAAAATGAAATAATTCGAATTTTTTTTTCAAGCCTCACTTAGACCAAACTGGCAACTGGCCTTGGACTAGTCCTGAAGATGGAGGATTAGGTGATGTGCGATATAGATACTGCTTAACTACTCTCACCGTACCCCAAAGGTGTATTGGATTTGCACGAAGACGGGTTGGGCGCGGTGGAAGGTAAGATATTTCTGTATTCCTACCTAGTAGAGGGATATTTTGGGTAATCGAATCTAAAGTTTAAAGCCAGGTAGTCTTTTTAAACAGCTCATAAGTTCCCGTTTGCTGTTGTTACCTGGTTTGTTGACTAAATATTTTTGCCACTTTGCTACCTGGTTCTTACACAATGGTAGCTTTTAATGCATAACTCTGATGGGCCCCATAATGGATCTGCTTTTCTCCCCAAGATTGAAAACCTCAGATAAATTATCAAGAGATAGAGAATTCTGAGGAAAGGCAACAGATGAAAACAACTGTAATTCATGATTGCACATGTTTATTATGTTAAAGAAACTACAAAAAGTTGTTTTAGGAATTCTGAGAGATACTGGGAAGGGGGATAAAATGTACCCAGAATTGTCACCTTAACTAACACAATGGATTGCTTAGCTCGTCAGTGAAAGGGATCTGTGCACGACCTATCCTGACATCCCAACCTGTCAGCATCTAATTGTCCTTCCTTTGTTTAAACCTGATAGGACTCCTTGTATAAAGGAGTGCGAATGCCTCTGTGTGAGAAGTTGTTTGGATGGGGGGAGCAAAGGAATTGCAGAACACAAACACAAAAGGAAAGACATTAATGTATAAATATAGAAAAAAATTAAAAGGCAAAACAGAAAAGGTATCGAGGTGCTTTCGGGAAGAAACCCAAGGGTATAATTTATAATAAATTAATACATTATACATAGGTTTCTTTCATTTTTAATTCTTAATTTCAGGTTTTAATCTCTTAAATATTAGTTTAGAATTATCTGAGAACTAAAATACATTTTATTTAGTCATTATGATGTCATTAGGTTGACATCAGTAGTAGTAAAAATTCACATTGGCTATACTTTATTACTGGCGTTAAATCAGTGTTAGCATGTTGAGATGGAGTCATTTGTAAAGTTTATATAAATAGCATAAAAATATATCCTATAGCCAGGCATGGTGACTCACACCTGTAATCCCCCTAACTTGGGAGACTGAGACGGGAGAATCACTTGAGGCCAGGAGTGCAAGACCCCGTCTCTGCAAAATTATTTAAAAGTTAGCTGGATTAGCCAGGTATTTTATGTTATATCAGCTACTGTATTAGCTAGTACAGTAGCTTGCCTGTAGTCCAAGCTACTCGGGATGCTGAGGCAGGAGGATCGCTTGAGCGCAGGAATTCGAGGCTTCAGTGACCTGTGATCGTGCTACTGCACTCCAGCCTGGGCAGCAGAGCGAGACCCTGTCTCTTAATGGGAAATAAATAAATAAATAAATAAATATCCTCTAGAGTAGTAGATCTCAAATATTTTGTCTGCAAGAAATTTTAATGGTATATAATATGACATGTCTTCTACTGCTTTTCTCCTTCCTTCCCCTTCCCCCCCAAAAAGAATGAAGTTTTTGCTTAAATATGAAACAAATATGTCAGCAATATTTTATAAAATGTTTGTTTTGGTGCTTTGAAATGGAGGTGAAACTCTTTGGTTGAAAATAATTTGAAAAAAGAATCTTTATTAGAAAGTGAGATTTTAGCCTATAAGAGCCAAATACTGAAGTACTCAACTTTGCAGGTTT
>NW_012150285.1:4289415-4297844 GCF_000956105.1 Propithecus coquereli
GGCCTCCCAGAGTGCTAGGATTACAGGCGTGAGCCACCGCACCCGGCCCTGTAGCTTTTAAATATTCAGTATGAGTTGGCTTTTGGGGAGTTGGGGAAGAGAAAGAGAACTCTTTTTTATATAATCTTTGAAGGGCTATTTTAAATACATGTTTCATGTCTTATTTTTAACAGGGTCTTACTGGACAGAGCCCATTCCGACTGTGACAGCATGCTTCGCCATCTGGATTTGGACGTGCTTTCCTCCCCACGGCACTCTCCAGGCAGTCAGTCTGCCAATACCTCAGAAACAAATACCTCGGACAAAACTTTCTCTAAAGACCTCAGTCAGATACTAGTCAATATTAAATCACGTAGATGGCGGCATTTTAGGCCTCGGACACCATCCCTGCATGACAGTGACAATGATGAACTCTCCTGTAGAAAATTATATAGGAGTATAAATCGAACAGGAACAGCACAACCTGGGACCCAGACATGCAGTACCTCTACGCAAAGTAAAAGTAGCAGTGGCTCAGCACACTTTGGTATGTTTATTGTTACGATGTACATTTCTATAGAAATACTGGGTTCATCCATGACTTTTTTTGAGTATGTGGTCTACTTTACCACGGTCCCCAACCCTTTTGGCACCAGGGACCGGTTTCATGGAAGACAATTTTTCCATGGACAGGGGGTCAAGGGGTCGGGTGGGTGGGGTGTTGTGGGTTGGGGGAGGGTGGTGCAGAGCTCAGGCTGTGATGTGCAGCCTGTTTCCTAATCGGCTGCGACTTGGGGTTGGGGTTGGAGTCTGCAAGATTTATGGCTAAAAAAGTCCTTTTCTCTCAAAATAGTTTTAAAAAAAGACCTTGGTCTCAGTATTTATTTGAATCCTGTTGCTGTAGGCACTTGTGTGTATGTGTCTGCATTTAAACATACCCACATACAAAGGTGATTTATTGCCATTTAATGTGTGACATTTGTTTCTTGAATGCAGTCTGTGAACCACAAGATTCATTATATTTTCAAATAATATGAAAAGAAAATGGACCCTAAGTTGTTAACTGTTTTATGCTTGACCACTTCTCTAGTCTTTTACCTAGTCAGCTTAAATGTAGAGACCAGCAAGTAAGTAGATTTGCATAACGTTATGTGCTAACACAATAATTTAGAATAATTTAAAAGAGAGAAACCAATTTTTCAGAGAAGAATATTTAAGTTAAAGGGTTGTTTTAATATTTTTGGATATATTTTCAGATAATATCTATTATAGCTACAATGTGAAATGTATAAAATGAATGCTATTTAAAATATTCCTGTAATCTTAGCTTTTCTGTTTTAAAGCACAAGTCTGTATTATGTGAAGCATATAGATTATAGAAATTCACTGTTAAAAATAAAACAAAAAAAATAACAAAAACTTTCCTCCCTATGTGAACAGTGGGAATGAAAAAAAATAAAATAAAACCAAAAAAAAAAAAGAAATTCACTGTTAAAGTTATGTTACTACATATTTTTGTAAAGATAATTTAAATTTAGATTTCGAAAGGACTATAAAGATACTTACTCTGTTTCCCTAATGACCTGGTAGGTTACAGTTAAACTGCCTTATAAATATGAAAATTTTCTCTTTTTCTTAAAGATCTCCAGAAAAAATGTTCCATAAACTAATTTACTTGGTGATTAAAAAAAGGTACAGTTGACCCTTGAACAACCTGGAGATTAGGGGAACCAACCCCTTCACACAGTCGAAAATCCAGGTATAACTTTTGACTCCCCAGAAAGTTAACTACTAATTACCTAGTGTTGGCTGTAAGTAAGTAAACCTTATTTACCCATATCATAGCCAGTTAACACATATTTTGTGTATTATATGTATTATATACTATAGTTTTACAATAAAGTAAGCTAGAGAAAAGAAAACATTATTAAGGAAATTTAAGGAAGAGAAAATATGTATGCTGTTCATTAAGTGGAAGTGGATCATCATAAAGGTCTTTATGTTGAGTAGGCCAATAAGGAAGAGGAGGGTTTGGCATTTGCCATCTCAGGGTGGCAGGGGCAGAAGAGAAGCCACATATGTGTAAGTCGACCCACGTAATTCAGACCCGTGTTGTTCAAGGGTCACCTGTATTTCTATGAAATGGAAGTCTTTCGGCTCATGAGAAAAATGATCATACTTCAGAAATCAAGTAGAAGAAAATCACAGTTATTCTGAGGCCTAAGAGGTTATGTATAATCCCATTAATTTTAGTGTCTTTATCACCAAAAGCCAGTTCTTCTCTTTTATCATCTTAAAAGTCACAATAATGAAATTTTCAATGTAAAGGAAGACTTTACATATAGTGCTAATATAGAGATTTTAACAGTGTAAACTTACAGTAGTTTTCTCTGATAATTAAGCTTTCTAAGCTGTATAAAATTTTTCGAGAGTTTTCAAAGAAAATAGACATGTTTCATCTATCCTCATCTGCTCTACCCCTTAAAATAGAAAAGCTGAAGTATATAACTTCAACTTCCTAAGGATTTTATAATGGTCTTTTTTATGTGAATTGTCTTCCTGTACTACTTAAGTAGGCATATCCATATCAATTGTAAAACTCACTTGATTTGTGTTTGCCAAAGAACATTTAAAAGGTGAGCATTACCAAAAGTTTAGCTGAAAAAAAATCTTTAGTAACCTTGTAGTTTTTCTTCTTAATCATTTCCTTCCCCCTATATATGTGATACTTTCCTTTAAAAAAAAAAAGGGTGGGTTTATCTGTTTTTTTCTCTGTAGTACTTGTTTTCAGTTTCTCAAATTTTGCTAGATCTTCCTATATACTTAGAGAGTAGATGCTTACAGACTAATAGGGTGACACTGTTTATTCTTTCATATTTGTGAATATTCCAAAGACCTAAAGCTTTTCTCTTTATGCTCTGTAAAGTATATTACAGTGCAGTCGTATCATATGTATAATTAACTTAGTGAATTCAACTGTAGGCCCTTGAAGGAAAAAAAATCAATTCAAATGTTATACAGAATTTTAAATCCAATCCTACTGACAGAACACTTCCTCCAGAATGAGCGTGGAGTGGGAGGAGTCTGCTCTTCCTTTGGTACTGTCACTGCCTGCGTTGCCGCTTTATTCATGGCCGAAGCATTTACCTTACTCAGTATAACTGTAATTTTAGGTAACTTTTTTTTTAATACAGCATGGCCCCCAAATACAAACCAAACTATTTCATCTGTTACTTAATCAAAGAAACTCTGATTTAGTCTGATGCCAGAGAAAAACTGGCTGTGTGGGGCTTTATTGAAAGAGTCTCTGCCAGAGTGCTCTCTAAAGGAATTTCCAAGGCTTAATTTTGACTATACAGGTCGAATATCCTTTATCTGAAACTCCTGGGACCACAAGTGTTTCAGATTTGGATTTTTCCAGACTTTGGAATATTTGCACCACAAGTGTTTCAGATTTGAATTTTTCTAGACTTTGGAATATTTGCATATGAATAATGAGATATCTTGGGAATAAGACCCATGCCTAAACACAAAAGGTATGTATCTTTCATACATACCTTATACGCATAGCCTGAATGTAATTTATACAATATTTTTCAATAATTTTGTGCATGAAACAAAATGTTCATTGCATTTTGGCGGTGACCCATCACATGAGGTCAGGTATGGAATTTTCCACTTACGGCATCATGTCAATGCTCAAATCGTTAAGGATTCTGGAGCTTTTTGGATTTTGGATTTTCAGATTAGGGATGGTCAACTTGTACTGGTTAATTCAGCTTAGAACTTAACCATTGTGTGTGCTACAAGTCAGCTGAAACACTTTCCTGCTACTTAAGCCAAATTAATGTGGGTTATAATTTAGCCATTTTTTATTCAATTATTATAAATATTAATATTTATACTTATGCTGTGACATAGTGATACCCTCTGGGCTGATTTTCCCTTTTCTAAATAATTATAAAGGCCTCTTTACTCTCATTTTTAAATAGAAAATTATAAATGATGATAACAAAAGTCCATTTATTTTAGTAAAGTACATGATCTTTAGCGCACTAACTTTTATAGTCTCTGTTTCAACTGCTCGGTATCTTTTTTACTTACTTCCCAGTCTTGGACATTGTGCAGAGTTGGAACCAAATGGGTAGTAGCCTTACTGGTTTTGTGGTGTTGAGTGCTTGATCCTCTGGGCGCTGCGCAGCAGAATAAATAACACAATGTTAAGGATCCTGGAAAGACTTAATATACTTAAATTCAGAATTTCTAGGACTAGGTTTTAGTACTTAAGGATAAATTATTTATTTTTAATAATCTTTAGTTAATGTGTTATTTGGACAGTTTCCAAATACAATTTTCTAATATTTTTTTAATTCACAAAAGCACCTTTAAAAATTTAGTGTTTGTTTGGTGACTAAGTATTCATTTGCGTGTGTTTGCGTTTATGGGATATCAAATATCAGAATTAATATCTTTTTCATAATTACAAAAGACTCACATGAGAGTCCTTATGTAATTTAATTTAGAAAGACAAAAAACAGAAAGTGATTTTTTTTTAAGTTACAATTTTATATTCAGGATTTGAGTTCCCAATGAAATTTTTATCAGCATTGTAAGTCATTTTCCTAAGCTCTCAGAATCTGTACTGAAGATTTGGTTCATCTTTGTAAGTGAATAGGAGATATGTGGCTAGAGTCATATGTTCTAATTTAGTTAGTAACATAAAATGTTAATCTTACTGTGGAAAAGGAACTCTAGATTTGAGCACTGAATATTTTAATTAGAGTTTGTAAATCTACAGTTTTTAAATCTACGAATCTTTATTCAAATGTGTTTCAAAACTCAGATTTTTTTACTGTAGGAAGTAGGTTTATCACATAGCATCTATAGCAGAGTCTAGAGTAGGACTTGTAGTAAATGCATAAATAGTTCTACAGTTTTACAGAGAAGTGCAAGAATATTCACTCTAAGAGGAATATTTGACTACGGATAGTCTCATTCAGATCACTTGAAGCCAGATGAGTTCAGGTCTGGTCATACTTTGCCACCAAATGAATTACAATAAACTTCAGTTTACAAATTAGATTTCTAGATGGCTGATAAGGACTCATGAATCCTATCAACTCAAGCTCACTAATTAGGGGATCATACTTTAATAACTACCTGAAGAGTCATTTCACTTTATGTTTCTTTAAAAAGTTACCTTTTCTCCTACATTAAAATAACGTCCTGCCTGTGTACTACTCAAATCTATAATTCGGGGATGTCTTTTAAAATAGGCGTTCAGAGTTATATTTGTCTTGGTTTTGTTTTTCACAAGGTATACATTTTCGTAATCTAGACTCTGTCTTTCTTATCTCAGTTTTTCAAGTTGTTTATTTTTTCCTAAGTATCTGTCAGCCTCCCCAGCCTCACTCAGTTGGTTGAGCTACAGGTGTGCGACTTACAGGGCGGCAGTCTGAACTGCGGGCTACTGTGGGCGCTGGTGCACAGCACCGCGGTTCCCTGGATAGCAAGTGGACTCAGAAAGTCTTAGGTTATTTCACCGAAATTCCTACCCCTGAGAATTGGTTAGTTAGAAGCTACCAAAACAAATTTCTGCCTAAACATTTTCAGTGAGGGCAAATTCAACTTTCTAGATCAAGTTATTTGGGGTATTGGTTAGAAAGTTTGTCCAAATGTTGAACCAAAAGTTACCTCCTTAAATAGAAACCCACGGGCTCCTGTTCTGTTCATGAAAGCACACTAAGTCTGCTCACTCCCCAGCACCGTGATGTTCTTCACTTGTTTGAAGTCCTGTCCTCCTTCCCCAGTCCCAGTTCCCATTTAAACAGTCTTAGTCTTTGATCATATCCCACACATGATTCTTCTCCTCTATGCAGAATTGTAAGGTACTCTGTATATGAGGTTTTTTTTAAGCACTTGATTCATACTGTTGGTACATAAACCATTTGATTATTTTTTGTAAATAATATTAAATCCAAAAGATTTTTCGGCTATTTCTTTTTAAATTTAAAACCTCATCGATTTGGGTTTTTCATTTCTTCTACTACTACTAATCTGTTTGACCTCAGACAGAAGTTTTTTCATCTCTAGTGTAAGATTGGAGGAGGAAATCACCAAGCTCTCCCTCCTAACCTCAACATTTTTTGATTCTGTGAAAAGATTCTGATTCCAGATTTGGTCATCTTTCAACAATAACCATCTTGCCCCTCTTTGTGTGAATTACAAACTTGACTACCATATCTGGAGGTGGACATACATACACCTAAGAACTTTATACCGTGATATCTCAATCCATTCATAGAGATTTTGGGAGGTGAGGTGTGGTCGTTTTTGTCTTTATTTCCCTTTAGCATTTCGTTAGACTTTTGAGTTACAGTGGTATCGTGACTTGGGGGCTTCTCAGGATAAAGACCTGAGGGTTTTTCTGGATGAATAACATGTAAAATCCAGTCCAGATTACATTTGCACAAATTTACTACCTCACCTTTGTCCAAGCTTTCCAATTTATTCACACTGCCTTCCTTTGGATTGGAATTTCATTTCTCAGAAGAAATATAAAATCTTAGCATCTCATAGCTGAAAAGGACCTTAATGATCACCTAATTTAATCTCTTTCACATTTTAGGTGAAGATAACTGAGTCTCAAAAGATTGAATAACTTGCCCAAGAATACTCAGCTAGGTATAATAGAGCTGAGAACTAAAACTCAAGGTCACTTGGCCTCTAGACCTGTGGTTTTATTACCGACCGTTCCTTCCAGGTTACATGTTGCTCTCTGTGTTTCTCCTTTATCGTTTACCAAAAATGTCCAGGAAAAGCTTTATAATTGGACTCCAATAGAGTATAGCAGTATCTAAAAAATAGGCTAACATAGTAATCTAAAATGTTGAGTAGTTAAGTGATCTAAAATATTGGTTGCATTTTTATTTCTAAATCTATTAATATATTAGGAGGAAGTTAATAGTTGTTAAAAAAAATTGAAATTCACAAGACCCTTAGAGACCCAGGATTAAGATGTTAATTTAAATAGAGCAAAAATACTTGGAACTTTATTCAAATTTATTTCTAATTATTGCTAAACTTTTAATTAAAACACACACAAACATCAGCAGAGTTCCACAAAAGAATACTTTCATGTCATATAAATGGAGTTTTGTATATAGGTATTCAGTGAATGCTACTTGTTTTTCTATATATGTGATAACCTTCCAAAAATGGGAAGTTTTTTCTTTAATTTACTGAGCATTCCCTACTGGAATAATCAAGGATTAGGCAACACACCGAACTTCCAAAAACATATTGACAGAAGTATCTAGTAAGTTAAGGCTTAAACAATTGCTTTTTGTAGATTTTTTTAAACATAAGGATAAATATTATGTTAATTATGAACATTCTTTCAGGGCAGCAGTGACTTTTGTCAATTTTCTTCAAATTTTGATACAAATTTCTGTTCAATGGAAATGGTCATGTTAGCAGGAAGTTACTTTTATGTCAGTATTTAGGAACTATTATCTATAAAAGGCTTCTCTATAGATTATGTGGATTGCAAACATGGTAGGGAAAGAAACCTATCAAAGGACACATACAGCTAAACAGATCTGTGACATACACACAAAATAAGAAAATCAATAGTAGAATCTTTCCAAGAAGAAATTACTTTTTTGCCCTTGTAGCCCAGGAACTTAGTTCAGCTCAAGTGTAAGAGCCTGCGTAGATACTAATAACTTAATGAGGTTTTCCTGCATATTATTTTATAATTTTCTGGTTCATTCAAAATCTGGTAGAATTTGTACCTAGACATTTTCTAGTTGTACCAGGTAGAGGCAGTATCCTTGGGAATAGAGAAAGATTGCTCCTGAGTTATAAATGAAAATTGTAAAACTTGATGAAGTGATACTCTAACTAAATTATCAAACTGCAGTTAAACAACAGCAAATTAGGTGACAGTATTTTGAAAACATTAAACTTTAGACTGAGGAAATTTGCATGACTTACAGACTCCCTGGTATCCAGGGATGCATGATAACCCTTTTTTTGTTTTAAAATAATTCTTATTCAAACATCATAGGCTTCTTAAAGAAGCCTTTGAGGTCAAAGGTATTGTGATTGTATGTGCTTTTTTTTCTCCTTTTTTTAATTGGCAAAAAAGAGAAAAAAAAGAAAAAGGTTTCCTTTTTAAAAACTGCACACACTTTTTGGGGGGGGTAATAAATGAACATTTTTTTGTTTGTTTTTTTTAGAACTGAGCTCTCCATAGACAAACATAAGTAGCATAACACAGTGTCTTTCCTCAGACATCATTCTGTACAGTAAACCAACACAAACAGCTCCGTTCTTATTGACTGGATTTTTTCCAGGTGGGTTAATTGGGTGGGGAAAATTAATTAACCTTAACATTGGAGCCTCTTTTCTTCCTGTTAAACTTAAAGAATGGATTATTTAAAAAA
>NW_012150285.1:4297894-4309342 GCF_000956105.1 Propithecus coquereli
GCCTTAAAGCTGGCTGCCGCGGCAAACTGTCAGGTTTCCAAGGTTCCACCTTCATCCTCTGTAGATTCAGTTCCAAGGTGAGTAGAAATTTTAAGCCTAAACTATCTGAAAAATACGAGATCCAACTTGAATCCTCTGGCGTCGTTCTTTACCTATTTCTGTGTGTTTCCTGCTGTTTTCCTATTATACACTGAAATGTATAGACGAGCATTGATTACTTATTTAAGAACTAAACAAATGTAATTTAATATTGGTTGAGAATTTGAACTAAATGGTATAGTAAACAATTATAATCTTTCATATAGAGGAAATTTTTGTAATGACTAAAATTAGAAAATATGTACACAGAACTGTCAGGGACCATCTGAATGCATTGGGAAGGTAATATGGATAAAATAGACACCAAATGATAATTATCGAATTTCTTCTCAAGCTCAGTGCAAAATTGAATTCCAACTCTGGATTAAAAAAACTGATATTACCTTTCTATACTATCTAGCACGAGTGTCAAAGCTTTACAAAAATAATGGTGTTGAAACTTGGGAAGTGAGCAGTTCTCTTTCCTATGTTTAACCCAGGAAGTTTAATTTTCTTTTTCTTTAAATTCAAGCCACTCTTGTTAAACGTGGTAGCAGAAATACCGAAATTTTCATTTGGAAGTGATCTTTAGCAGGATCTTGAACCTTTGTCAGATGCTTTAATTCTCCACAATTTTTTTAATGCTGAATTTGTTTAAATATTGTAAGGATATATATGATATCTGTGCATTTTATAAAGTGTTTCCTTATTTTATGTTCAGCATTTACAGCCGAACAATACCAGCAACATCAACAGCAACTGGCACTAATGCAGAAACAGCAGCTTGCGCAAATTCAGCAACAGCAAGCAAATAGTAATTCCTCCACCAACACTTCACAGGTGAGGGATTTGTCTGTCTTATGATTATCCCTCATTGTTTCCCACCAGAGTTCATCTCTAATTACCAACTGTTGTCATAGAACCTTCCATCTAACCAGCAGAAAAGTGGCTTTCGCCTGAATATACAGGGTTTAGAAAGAACATTACAGGTGAGTATGGAAGCTGTTGCCTCTGCTCCCTATTTTAAAAAGTAAAAGTAAAAAACATAGTTAAATGAGATGGAGATGCCGTCTTCAAGTATGACCTGTAATCTGTTAATGTACCTCTTGAATATATAGCCCCACCCAGCTCCTTGTCTTGGGTGCTTCAATTATTATTAAGATTTTTAAAAATTGTACTAAATATCCTCTTTTACTGTTGAAAGAGATCACTTTTTAAGCCTAAAGCATGATAAATGTTTTCTTTTTTTTTTTTTTGAGACAGAGTCTTACTGTGTTGCCCAGGCTAGAGTGCCGTGGCATCAGCCTAGCTCACAGCAACCTCAAACTCCTGGGCTCAAGCGATCCTCCTGCCTCAGCCTCCCAAGTAGCTGGGACTACAGGCATGCGCCACCATGCCCGGCTGATTTTTTCTATATATTTTTAGTCCGATTAATTTCTTTCTATTTTTAGTAGAGACGGGGTCTCGCTCTTGCTCAGGCTGGTTTCGAACTCCTGAGCTCAAACAATCCGCCCGCCTCGGCCTCCCAGAGTGCTGGGATTACAGGTGTGAGCCGCTGCGCCCGGCCATGATAAACGTTTTCTGTTTAAAACATTTAGGGCTAAAAGGCTGAGATTTGAGTCTCTACGTATCTTGCAGGAAAAACGCATTTTTAAAAATTTAAGAGGCCTCTCACTTTTAGGGTTAAATTATGATGTGATACTCTGTTACTTCCATTTCTAAAGGAATAGTTATCTTACTATCCCAAAGGTGCCCTTGGTTTGTATGTATGTGTATGTGTAAGTTAGGTGAAATTTACATATTTATTTATTCATTATATGTGTTTGCAAATCACTGAAATGAAATGCTTTACTAGCATATTTCTTGTCCAACATTTTGTGTTGGAGGTTTGCTGTTTCCACATTATAGAAGGCTTGGTTTGGTAATTGACTAGTACATATCATATAGTCATACATGAAGATCAAAACATGTAACCCTTGAGTTAGAAGACTACTTTTCTTCCTCAAATTTATGACGGTCGGAAGAGATGAAGAGATTTCAGTGGTTTGCCATTTTCATTTATATTCAAGCTGATTTTGGTATGCCTGTGTAGCTTTAATGTTAATTTAAGACTAAGTGATACTGACTAGATTCCTTTTGTATTTTATTTTTAGGGTTTTGTTTCTAAGACTCTGGATTCTGCTAGTGCTCAGTTTGCTGCTTCTGCTTTGGTAACATCAGAACAACTGATGGGTTTCAAGATGAAGGATGACGTGGTGCTTGGAATTGGGGTGAATGGCGTCCTTCCAGCCTCAGGTGGAGAGAGAGCGTTTAAATTGTTTCGATTATGTTTATAATGTCTGTCTGTAATACGGACAGCAAAGCTGCACATCGCTGAGCTGTTTCTTTCTTTTTCTCTCTAGGAGTGTACAAGGGCTTACACCTCAGCAGTGCGACACCCACAGCACTGGCACACACGAGTCCGTCAACACCAGGCTCAGCTTCGTTACAGCCTTCGAATATCACACAGACTTCCGGTTCCCACAGTGCACTGAGTCATCAAGTAACTGCTGCCAATTCTGCAACAACTCAGGTTCTGATTGGGAACAACATTCGGTTAACTGTACCTTCGTCAGTTGCCGCCGTAAACTCTATCGCCCCAATAAGTGCACGACACATACCTAGGACTTTGAGTGCTGTTCCGTCGTCTGCCTTAAAGCTGGCTGCCGCGGCAAACTGTCAGGTTTCCAAGGTTCCACCTTCATCCTCTGTAGATTCAGTTCCAAGGTGAGTAGAAATTTTAAGCCTAAACTATCTGAAAAATACGAGATCCAACTTGAATCCTCTGGCGTCGTTCTTTACCTATTTCTGTGTGTTTCCTGCTGTTTTCCTGTTATACACTGAAATGTATAGACGAGCATTGATTACTTATTTAAGAACTGAACAAATGTAATTTAATATTGGTTGAGAATTTGAACTAAATGGTATAGTAAATATTGCCTATTTGATTTGGGACATTCCTTTCTTACTATAACAATGGCTTATAATGCTCTTATTTTTCTTTCACCTTTGGATGGAAGCAATTCTCTTCAGAATATTTGTTTATGATTTTTTTGCACAGCTTCTCATGTAAACAGTTAGAATTGATTGGACACCCTCCCCAATCACTAGTATGCTAAGCTATTAATAATGTAAAGACTTAAAGAATTCATGCCGGGCCAACTTTTAATCAAACCATTATTTTCTATGCTAACTTGCCCTCGTGGGTTTCAATAGATGGTTTAGAATTTTTGCTCAGGCTGTATTATGTTTTAAATATTAATGGCAATTAAAATCCTGCTGTTTACAAGGTACTATGGGGAAAACACAAAGAGAAAGAAGACAGGTGTTTTCAGTTTAGTTGGAAGACAAGCATAAAAGTGTGAAAAGCTAAATAATGTTAAGTATAAGTAACAGGTGAAAATTGTTTCAGAGGTATCACAAAGCATTATGTGTTTGTCAAATTCATTGTATGGTTGATGGCTATAATTTCAGTATAAAGAGACATCTTTTTGCACTGAGGGGATGGATTCAGGGAATATTCTAACAAAATAAGATCAGATTCAATCTGGGGTAGTATTTGCTTAGATGAAGAGAAGGAAAAAAAAGAGTGTTTCAGGCAGACGGAATGTGCTAAGTGAAAAAACAAAGTTGGAGAAATATAAGTGTTTAGAGGTTAACAGGTAAACGGGTTTTTCTATAGGTTTGGGAAGGTTAGTGATTGAAATGGGAATGGCAGAAGATGGCCAGACTGGAGGGGCCTTGAATGCCAGACTGACAGACTTGCTCGGCCAGGAGGAGAGAGAGCAGGGTTCCTAGCAGCAGATTGTAGCCTTTAGTTTCCAAGCCATGCTCTGAACTTAAGTCATAGTCATTGTCGCTCAATGCCCAGCCATTCCTGTTAGTATTCTGGGTCCGGTCGTAGCTAATCAGTCAGCCACGGTTGTGACATACACATGATACAACTCTACTGCTGTGGAACATTCGCAGTGCGTGGAACTTGTATATCACTTGTTCCTTTGTTTTTAAAGATGAGGAAACTGAGAGATCTAGAGAAGTTACCAGACCTCTCCAAGGACACTCAAGAGTCCAGGGGATAGAATAACTGGAACCCTAGTGTTCTGACGGCTAGCTAAGCAGCTGTCCTGCTCAGCCCTGCGTGTGTAGAGCCCTGACTTAAAGTCCTGACGTGAGCCTCAGTCATGTGCGTTCCTTTTTTAAAACTCTTTTAAAAGGTTTAATAGAAGTGGAAGTTAAAACTATGATTACTAAAACTTGGGAATTCTTTGTGTATTTTCAACATCTAGGTTGCTTGGGTGCTGCAATTGGTGGCATAGCCGACCATGGAATTCATAATCAACATGAGCCTGATTTCTGAGCATATATTCCTGATATATAAAAGTTGATGTGAAAGTTCATATTTCTCTACTTGCTGTCTTATCCTCAAAGACTGAAATTTCTTCCTGTTATTAAAAAAACAATCAATTTTTATTGGGAAGATAGTTTTCATTTGCTCAATTTTTTACGTTGTAGATAATTGATTGACCTTTATTTCAACAGGGAAAATCATGAATCAGAAAAGCCAGCACTGAACAACATAGCAGACAACACAGTAGCGATGGAGGTGACGTAGCTTCCTCGGGGGTGGACCTGCGGCCCGGGGACTCGATTCGGTGCTATGCATCAGTAGCATTTGAACGCAAGGGATGATGGAACGCAGCACATGCGTTTCTGCGGCAGCTGTGGGGACTCGACAGCAGTGCTCATCTCTCATGCTTCAATTTTTCTTTTCTTACTGTTAATAGGAAAAAATCAACATCTGTAAATTAAGAATACAGCAATTATCTGTACAGTACCGCATATTTGTAATACCCCTGTATATATGTTACTTGAATACAGACAATGTTCATTTGTGATGCTTTGCACTTGGGGGTGGGGGGCGGGAGGGAAATAAACCGCAACAAAGAGTGTGAGACGTGAGACTGTACAGCGATGAAGTGTCATCATGTGCATGGTGCGGAACCTGCTGTTTTATCTATTTATTGTGCCGTGTTTACAGTTTTTTGTACACTGTACCTTCATTGGTTCCTGTGCTGTAGTAAATGTGTTAGGTAGCTGTGGACTCCTTGGTATTTTGTAAATGGTATAACATAACTTGGTTCCCCTCTGGGTCCTTGAGTTTTCTGTGTATCATGTGAAAAAAATGGTGACATACATACAGAATTTTACAAAAAAAAGGCATCAGTTTTTTAAAAAACGGGGAATGTACTGTTCAATGGGGATCTTCCTGGTCTACTGTCATTAGGACAAGTAACAAGCTAAAAATGAAGTCTCTTGAATCCTCCCACCCCCAGCTTGCCCGCGGCCGCGGCGGGTTCTGGTACTTACCCACTAATGTCACGTGGCTGCTCCACAGCCAGCCGGTAGCCCCACCTCCTCCCACACCGGAAAGTGTGAAATCAAGTATGCAAACGGAGTCCTTACAACTGGAGTTTATGTTGTCTTGCCCTTTTTTTAGCACAAAAAATTGTACTTTTTTATTGTCAAATTGTTTGGAAGACTTCATTCTTTACTTGTTCTTACAAAAGGATATGAGGGAGAAGAATGCAGTAATTGCTGTACGTGTATCATCATTCCAGTTTCTAGAAACAGCCAGCGTTTTTCCTTTTGAGATTCTCCAGAAGGCTGCAAGGCCAGAGCCACAAATACCGGGTGCCTTCCTCTGGGAACGTCTGACCTCTCTTCTGTGAAGAGGACGGCGCTGACGGGCGGCCGCGAGGGTTCGTCAGCGCCGAAGTCCGAATGCCCAGCCCAATGGCATACGTTGTCCTTAAGGTTTTTATCCCACCTGGAAAAATTGTGATAGAATTCTCACAAAATAAACCCAGGGCATTACATGTTGACAAACTAATGCGTAGTGGCTTTTGCTTTTATTTTCCACCAAGCACTTCTGTGTGACTTTGATTACAATCACTCGGTAAAGGGGGGGTGGAAATGGGGAGTGACGACTTTTAAGTTCATTTTTTTTCAACAGATACTGAATGACTGTAGGCCTGGGACTGTTTTAGGTCCTACAACAATGAGAAAAATCCCTGCCCTATTAATCTCACTGGGGGAGAAAAACTACATTTTAAAATGTATTATGATAAGTATTAGGAAGAAAAGTAAGGCGAGGAAGGGAAAAGCATTGCCAGTGTGGGCCGGAGACTGAAGTTTCGAGTAGGGTGGTCAGGCGAGGGCTCGCGGGCAGTTCCATTGGATCAGAGACCCTGAGGTGGGCGTGCGCCTCAGCCGGCGGCTGGGGGACTGGTGCCTGACTTTCAGGACTTTAGCTTTTCCCTCCGCTGAGAGGGGAGTTGGGAGCAGAGGAGTGGTGTCACGCGACGAGGCTCGCGTAGACTGCAGGGGAGCTCAGTTAGGCCATTGCAGTAACCCAAGCGAGAGAGAACAGTGGCAAAGACAGTAGTCAGAGGTGGTTGGGTTCTGTTTATATTTTAAAGGACCCATTAAAATTTGCTTACTGAATATAGACATAAGGGACACAGGAAAGGGAAGAGTTAAGGATGACGTCAAAAGTATTTGGCCTGAGCACTGAGCACAGTTGGAAGGCACCGTGGGAGGAGTAGGTTTAAGATCCGAAGTTCAGTTTGGGGCTGTTGGAGAGAGACGTTAGACGTCCAACAGCTGCATGTAGAAGTCGCGTTTGGAGGAGGGGTTTGCGCTGGAAGTTCAGAACTTGAGGGTCATCATCATAGTTGAAGCTTAAAGCCACGAATCTGGGTGAGATGACCAAGAGAGTGGGATCAAATCTGCAATACAGCTGTCCACGACCACCAGGTATTTTAAAGTTATTCTAACCTTTAAGAGAACTCCTTGTCTCAAAAGGACTACTTCCAATTTGGATAACTGCTTTTGTTTACTCTGTTCTACATTTTTTAAGGGGAAAATATATAAAAGCTGCCCTCTTTTATATATCTTATATAAAATATATTTTATATAGTGGCTGATAAATGTGACTAAAAATTTAAACTGTAAACTGCTGGTTTAAATATACTCAAGAATAATTAGGATTAGGATTAAAATCTCTGAAATTAACCCAGCAGACAGCATGAGGCCTGGGTCCCCAAATTCTGCCAAGTCTGCCTACTGTCCCCAGCCAGTGCATAACTGGATTAAGGAACAATTAAGTCCTCATCAAGCACGTCCAGTCAGGAATTTGAAATGAGTCTTGCATTGGGGTTGCTAAGTGACAGGCAAGTGATGATAACCAATATCCGTGCGGCACTCAATTGTCTTCTTTAACCACAACTCTGAGATGCAGAGAAAATACAAATTAGTATTAGGCACATTTTAAGATAAAATTTACCCAAAACTGAGTTTTCCGCCTCTAAATTTCTTGCCATTTTTTTCATATACTTCACTACCAATGTTGTAACATCTGAAGTAAAGGACTTACTACAAAAGAGCAATTTAAACACTAAGACTTTAGGGAAAGTGAGCAATAGATCATCACGGAAGCTTGACACCTCATCTAATTAATAACTACCGCGTATTTACAATGTAACAGACGCTATGCATAATAATTATCTTGTTTAATCCTTACAGTGACCCTCTTAAATAGATACTAGGATTATCACCATATTATAGATGGGATTCACTCAAGGTCATATGTAACTAAGTGACAGTCTAGGATTTAAACTATCTGCCAGACACCGAAGGTAGTTTGCCTACCGCTACGTTGTGGATAAACCTGGAAACAGATTTAAACAGGTTCCTTAGTAACCTTTGTTCCTATTACCTTCCTAAAGAAATTGGTAATGTTAAGTCTGCTACCCCGGCATTGTTACGATTTTGTCCATTTTATGAGCAGAAACCCAAAAAACCTCCCAAACTATATGACTTTTTACCCTAGGTATAAATCTCATTTTTCCAAAAGAACTATCCATGTAAACTGTTTGTGAACTCCAAATTCGGCAGTTTTTTTCATGAATATTAAAACAATGTAAAATATGTTACAGGTATGCAGGGCTTCACACTCCTCATAATGCTTAGTAATAATCTGCTTTTATCTTTTATATTATATATTTGCGTTCTATATAAGAATTCTTTCAATAAAAGGGTTCTGCTATTTTGTAAAAGTTCACAAATAACAGCAATAGAAGAATAGACAAATAGCACATTGGTTCAACAAATATTTATTAACTGTGTCGGTCACTGCTGAAGACAGGTAGATGTGTAATCAGATGACGGCAGAAGTCAGGCAGCTGTGGTTCAAATCCTGGCTGTACCACTGATGCTGTGTGACTCTGCATGAGTTACTTAACCCCTCTAAAATCCAGTGTCTTCTCAAAAATGGTATACCTACATTGTTCATTGTTGGGAGAATTAAATGAGATATGCAATGATAATTCTGAGATTTAAATTATGAGAATTAAATGAGATACAGTACTCAGGCCAATGTTAAAAAGAAAGAAGTACACAGTGCCTTCCTCTAAAAGGAGTGAATTCTATTATGTTAAGATGGTGCATTGAGATGGGGACTAGGAAGATAATTTACAGCTTAATATTTTTTCTGGTTTTATATTTACTTGTTTGCCAATAAGTTACCCTTATTTGGAATGAGGAAATGCAGATATATCTTTCACTTCCTGTTCTTCCTATAACTATGAGAAATTAAATGACTCTCAGTTCACTGTGGCCCACATTGCAAAAGAACAGATGTGCAAAGTCTAGCCCGGGATATGCTCGAGCCAGCTCACGTTGGCTTATGAGAATCAACTTAAATTTTCAGGAATTTTATGAACTGGTTGTTAAACCACTTTTTTTAATTACACAAACTTAACGAAATTCTATGTTAAAAAGGTAATACAAGAAAACAAAACAGACCAATATCCCTGGTGAATGTTGATGCAAATGTCCTCAACAAAATGCTACCAAGCAGAATTCAGGAGCACATTAAGAAGGTTATACATGATAACCAAGTGGGATTTATTGCTGGAATGTAAGGATGGTTCAACATACAAAAATCAATCGATATATGTCAAAACCACACAATCATCTCAATTGATGCAGAGTTTGACAAAAATCCAACACCCTTCACAATAACACTCAACAAACTAGGAATAGAAGGAAAGTACCTCAACATAATAAAGGTATGATAAGAAATACATATCTGGTCTTTGCCCCTGGTTCCTGACGCACAGCTTCTACCATTCTTGGAATTTCCCCAGTGACAGGAATGAGAGAAGCATCTTTCCTTATTCATATTTCAACCCTGAGTTTATGCTAGTAAGGTGACGCGTGGTGGGCCCCTAAATGGCTTCAGAGTGGTGGCTGGTTGCCAGAGGAACCAACTATGTGATTAGAGGGTTGGAACTTTCAGCCTGGCCCCCAAACATGAAGAGAGTGGAAAAGGGCTGGGGATTGGGTTCAATCAACAATGGCCAATGATTTAATCAATTGTGCCTGCTTAACGGAACCTCCATTAAAAACCGCTACATAACAGGGCTCAGAGAGCTTCCAGATTGGTGGACACAGCAAGGTGCTGGGAGGGTAGCACACCCACAGAGGGCATGGAAGTTCACCACCAAGCCCCACCCATCCCTATAGCTTTCCCTATGCATCTCCATTTGGCTGTTTCTAAGCTATATCTTTTTTTTTTGAGACAGAGTCTCAACTCTGTTGCCCGGGCTAGAGTGCCGTGGCATCAGCCTAGCTCACAGCAGCCTCAAACTCCTGGGCTCAAGTGATCCTTCTGCCTCAGCCTCTCGAGTAGCTGGGACTACAGACATGCGCCACCATGCCCAGCTAATCTTTTATATATATGTTTTTAGTTGTCCAGCTAATTTCTTTCTATTTTTTTTTTAGTGGATATGGGGTCTTGCTCTTGCTCAGGCTGGTCTCGAACTCCTGAGCTCAAATGATCCGCCCACCTTGGCCTCTCAGAGTGCTAGGATTACAGGTGTGAGCCACTGCGCCTGGCCCTAAGCTATATCTTTTATAATAAATTGGTAATAGTAAAGTGATGTCTTGAGTTCTGTGAGCCATTCTAGCAAATTGTTGAACCTGAAGGAGAGGATCATGGGAACCCCCATATTTATAGTCAGTAGGTCAGAAGAACAGCTGGCAACCTGGGACTTGTGACTGGTGTCTAAAATGGGAGTAGTCCTGTGGGACTGAGCCCTTAATCTGTCGGGGGAGGGGTCTACGGTAACTTCAGGTAGTGTCAGAATTGAATTATAGGACACACAGTTGGTATCCAAAGAGTTGGAGAACTAACTGATTGTTGGTGTGGAAAACAAACCCTATATTTTGTGTCTAATGTGTTCTGAGTAAAAACTCTACATTAAATTCATATATGAAAACCACACAGCTAACATTATACTCAATGATGAAAGACAAAGATTTTCCTCTAGGAACAGGAACAAGACAAGGTTGCCCACTTTTACCGCTTCCATTCAACACAGTATTGGAAGTCCTAGTCAGAGTAATTAGGCAAGAAAAAGAGATAGACCCAAATCAGAAAGGAAGAAGTAAAATTGTCTCTGTTTGCAGATAACATGATCTTATACGTAGAAAACCCTAAAGACTCTAACAAAAAACTGTTAGAAATAATAAATTCAGCAAAGTTGCAAGATACAAAATCATACAAAAACCTCATGTGTTTTTATGCACCAAGAATGAACAATCTGACAAGAAAATTATTATAAAACAATTCCATTTGTAATAGTACGAAAAAGAATAAAATACTTAGGAATAAACTTAACCAAGGAGATAAAGATTTATACACTGAAAACTACAAAACATTACTAAAAGAAATTAAACAAGATACAAACAAATGGAAAGACATCTCATGTTCATGGATGGGAAGACTTACTATTGTTAAAATGTCAATACTATCCGAAGTGATCTACAGATTTAATGTAATCCCCATCAAAATACCAATAAGAATTTTTGCAGAAATAGAAAAACTCACCCTAAATCTCAAGGCACCTTGAATAGCCAAAACAATCTTGAAAAAGAACCAAGTTGGAAGATTCACACTTCCTGATTTCAAACCTTACTACAAAGTTATAATAATTAAAACAGTGTGGTAATGGCATTAAGACAGATATATAGACCAAGTAAACAGAATAAAGAACCCAGAGGCCAGGTGCGGTGGCTCACGCCTGTAATCCTAGCACTCTGGGAGGCGAGGCAGGTGGATTGCTCAAGGTCAGGAGTTCGAGACCAGACTGAGCAGGAGTGAGACCCCCGTCTCTACTAAAAAAATAGAAACGATCTGGACAACTAAATATATATATATATATATATATCTGGGCATGGTGGTGCATGCCTGTAGTCCCAGCTACT
>NW_012150285.1:4309503-4312471 GCF_000956105.1 Propithecus coquereli
AGAGCAAGACTCTGTCTCAAAAAAAAAAAAAAAAAAAACCCTTACTATATGGTCAATGATTTTTGACAAGGGTGCCAAGACCATTCAACGGGGAAAGAACAGTCTCTTCAACAAGTTAACTCAAAATAGGTCAAAGATCTAAATGTAAGACCAAAAACTATTTAATATAAAACTTTTAAAAGAAAACATCAGGGGAAAGTTTCTTGGAATGGGTAAGACTTCTTGGATATGACACCAAAGGTACAGATAACAAAAGAAAAAACATAAATTGGACTACATGAAAATTTAAAACTTCTATGCATCAGACACAACAGAGTGAAAATGCAACCTATAGAATGGGAAAAAATGTTTGCAAATCATATATCTGGTAAAAGGTTAGCATCCACAATATATAAAAAAGTATATAGCTCAATATATCAACAACAACAAATAGCCTAACTAAAAAATGGGCAAAGTGCCTGAATAGACATTTCTTGAAAGAATATGTGGCAAAAGCATATGAAAAGATATTTAACATCACTAATCATTAGAGAAATGCAAATTAAAACCACAATGAGGTATCTCACACCCATTAGGATGGCTACTGTTAAAAAAACACACACACAGAAAATAAGTATTAGTAAGGATGTGGAAAAATTGGAACCCTTCAGCACTGTTGCTGGGAATGTAAAATGGTGCAGCTAGTGTAGAAAACAGTACAATGTTTACTCAAAAAACTTAGAATTACCACAGGACCCAAGGATTCCACTTCTGGGTATATAAAAGAATTGAAAGCAGGGTCTTGAAGAGATATTTGTGCACCTATGAGCATTATTACTATAACCAAGGGGGAGAAGCAAACCAGTGTCCATCAACAAAATGTGGTATATACATACGATGGAATATTATTCATATTCAACCTAAGATTCCATACAATGGAATTCCATACGACCTAATTCCATGCAATGGAATATTATTAATATTCCACCTAAAAAAGGAAGGAAGTCCTATCACACGCTACAACATGGATGAACCTTGAGGACATTATGCTAAGTTAAATAAAACAGTCACAAACAAGACAATGTATGATTCCCCTTATATAAGGCATCTAAAGCAGTAAGAGTCAAACTCATAGAAACAGGAAGGTGGTCACCAAGGGACTAAGAGAAGAGGAGATAGGGAGCTGTTTAGCAGCTATGGAGATTGTTTCCCAAGATGAAGAGTTCTGGAAATTGGTTGCACACCAATGTGAACATACTTCTACTGCACCATACACTGAAAATCGGCAAAGATCAAATGGTATGTTATGGCATTTTACCACGATTAAACTCATTTTTAATACCCAAAGATAATGAACACTCAGAAGATGTCACTTCCTAGTTATTAATATTTTGCTGTATTTATTATGATCTATGCTCCTGAGGTCACAGCCAGTGTTTTCGGGTGGACAGACACACCCTGGGCTCTGGCGCCCGCCCAGCGCGCGGCCGACGGGAGCGCGCGCCCTGCGGAAACCGGGCCGCACCGAAAACAGGCGGTGCGCGCATCTGCAGAGCTGGCCGCTGAGACATCTGCCAGCACGCCGCCCGGGCTGAGACTTCCGCGCTCCCCGTCGGCCCCGAGACCAGGGCCCTAAAGACGGGCGCCTGCTTTTCCGAGTGCCTCGGTGGCGGCGGGAGCATCGGGCGGGTCCTGTGGACCGCACGGGGGTTTTCCTCTGCTCCGGTTTCTTTGGGAGCCAGAGGCTTGGGGAAAGGGAACAAAGAGGATCACCACGTCCTGGTGAGGAAAGTGTGTCCGGCCTACAGCTCTGCGTTCCAACGTCCCCACAGCCGCCTCAGTCACCGCGTCCTCCCCGCGCGGGCCGCCAGGCCAGTCCCCACCGCGGTCCGAGCGCGCGCGCTCCCGCCGGCAGTTGGCGACGGAGAGAGCCCGAAGTCGGCGCTTCTGGAACTTATCCTAATGTCAGGGGCATAAATATCCAGCTCTCTGAGCCCGTCGGTGGTAACTGGCTGATAAAACGTCCCGGGACTCTTCCCCCAGGCAGGCGCCGCGCGGTCAGCGGCGGGAGGTCGCGGGCGCCCCCTCGCGGCGCCTGGGACGCAGAGAGACCGCGGCTGCAGGTGCGAGCAGGGCGCGGGCGCCCCGCCCGTGTCGGCGAAGGACGCGGGGGCCGCGGAGCAGGTCTCCGCACAGACTCTCTGGCGACGTTCCCGTGGGTGCGAAGCTTCAACAAAGCGTTTTTAGGAAATAGAGACAGTTCGTCCTCCTATAGGGGCGATCACACAGCCAGTGCCCACCGACCTGTGCCGGCCACTCCTGGGCAGTGTTCCTCAGTCGGGTCCTCGGACCACCTGCGTCAGCATCGTCAGCATCGCCTGCTG
Source organism: Propithecus coquereli (assembly GCF_000956105.1). Taxonomy (NCBI): domain Eukaryota; kingdom Metazoa; phylum Chordata; class Mammalia; order Primates; family Indriidae; genus Propithecus; species Propithecus coquereli. The sequence goes on from NW_012150285.1 coordinate 4,311,867, forward strand.
CTCTGATAAAAATACGTCCCTGAGACCACCCAGGCCCCACAGAGCCGGTTTCTCTGGGAGCGAACCTTGAAACAAGCTCCCAGGTGAGTCCTAGGAGCACCGTTTGAGAAACACTTGAATTCAAAGAAGTGATAAGGAATTCCAGCGGGTCGTCGTCGTTACAGCTGTCGCCATCAAAAGTCTCTCGTGTCATCTGTCCCAGGTCAAAGGAGACCGAGAAGACAGGACTATTAAGTATGTGCGATACTCGTCCCAGAAAAGGAGACGAGTGGGAAAATTGATGAAATTTGAAAAATGTCTGAAGGTTCCTTAATAGTATTGTTTCAATGCCAATTTCCTTGTTTTGATCATTGACCTGTGATGATATAAAAGGTGCTAACATTTGGGGAAGCTGGGCAAAGGCTCTCTGGGAACTCTTTGTATTATTTTTTCAACCTTTTTGCAAGTACAAGATATTTCAAAATTAAAGGTTACAAATAAAAAAAAATTAAGTCTCCTATTGGGTAAGTACCTGGGAACTTGTTAGAAATGCAGATGCTGGCCAGATGAGGTGGCTCACACTTGTAATCCCAGCACTTTGGGAAGCCAACGTGGGAAAATTCCTC
>NW_012150285.1:4312521-4316827 GCF_000956105.1 Propithecus coquereli
GGGAAGCTGGGCAAAGGCTCTCTGGGAACTCTTTGTACTATTTTTTCAACCTTTTTTCAAGTACAAAGATATTTCAAAATTAAAGGTTACAAATAAAAAAAATTAAGTACCTGGGAACTTGTTAGAAATGCAGATGCTGGCTAGGTGAGGGGGCTCACACTTGTAATCCCAGCACTTTGGGAAGCCATCGTGGGAAGATTGCTCGAGGCCAGAAGTTCGAGACCAGCCTGGGCAACATAGCAAGACCCCATCTCTAAAAAAAAAAAAATTTTTTTTTAATTAGCCGGGAATGGTGGCTCATGCCTCTAGTCCCAGCTGCTCGGGAGGCCGAGGCAGGAGGATCACTTGAGCCCAGGAGTTTGAGGCTGCTGTGAGCTATGGTTGTGCCACTGCACTCCAGCCTGCGGCAACAGAGAGAGATCCTGTCTTTAAAAAAATAGAAATAAATGCAGATTCTCAGCAACCCCCAAGAACACTAATCCGGAATCTGTAGTTTAACAAGACCCCTGAAGGATTCATAGGCCATTCAAATTGGAGCAAGTGGACTGTACTCACGTCACCTCATTAATCCTTCCAACAACGCCACCATCCAGACAGCGTCATCCCCGTTTTACTGAGGTGGGAACTGAAAGTCAGAATCGTCACTTGCCCTATGTCCTGTGAGCGAATAGGTAGGTCACATTTGAGCTCACGTCTGTCTGACGCCCATTCTCTTAGTTAGCAGGCTGCCTGCCGTCTGACACAGATGTAAAATTTACTGTCATATGCAACACTAGGATTCAGCCCTTGCAGACCCTGTTTTCTGGCATGCACTGTCCCTTCCAGCTCTGACAGCCAGTTCAGTTAACTCCTGGCTCCTTCATCCAGGCCCCACAGGTAGCTGGGGCAGTGGGGTAGAGAGCACGGGTCTCCGTGCGTGCTGTCACCTCGGCCTGCCAACGTTGATCTTCGGCACCCGGGGAGGCGGCGGCATTTCTCACTGGCGTCCGTTTCCCTCCCCGCATCCCCATGTTGCAAGCTGCTCTCTTCCCAGGCTCCGGGACGGTACCTGTGGCCAACAGGATTATCCTCTCAACTGGATGCCTGGGTTAGAAAGACCTGAACCAACAAATCCACTTGGCAGGGTCCGTTGAAACAGCTCCCAGTCCGATGGGAAACGTGGAGAAGCGGTGCTCAAATGGTGACATCTCGGGCACAACTGCCAGCTGGTGAAGAATCTTCCCAGGCCCTTCCGACATCGGCGCACACATGTCTCGCTATTCAAAGCAACCTGCTGAGGGAGCGGAAGCTGCCACGTCATTAACGCCATTGTATAAAACTGGAGGAGGAAAGGGTTACAGCCACACCTAGTCCTGATGACACATCACGAGGCTACTTAGGTAAGTCCAGTGAAAGGTCTGAGTTTTATGTCACTTTAGAGTTTATCCTTCAGGATTTTTTTTTTCAGAGACAGGGTCTCACTCTCTCACCCAGGCCGGAGTGCAGTGGCATGATGATAGCTCACTGCAGCCTCGAACTCCTGGGCTCCAGCGATCCTCCTGCCTCGGCCTCCCGAGTAGCTGAGACTACAGGCATAAGCTACCAAGCCCGGCTAATTTTTCTATTTTTTGCGGGGACAGGGTCTCGCTGTGTTGTTGCTCAGGCTGGTCTTGAACTCCTGGCCTCAAGCCATCCTTCCCTCCCACCCTTCTGTAATGCTGGGATTACAGGCGTGAGCACCGCACCCAGACCTTCAGATTTATGTGCAAAGATTGTCTTCCCTGACTCCTCCTCTTGTCTCAGTCCCATTGTATTTGGGGCGGGGTTTGGGGTGGGAGGTGAGACCGAGAGAAGGAAGCGTCAGACTAGGAGTTAGAGCCAAAGGCCCTCAAACCCACCGGCACAGCGGGCTCCACGCCCTCGGTCCTCCCTCCGCGGCTCCTGGGGAATCTCACATTCTTGGAACTGGGGTTCTCACAGGAAAGGCCGGTGGAGGTGGGGGTGACTGTCACCACCATCAGAGCAGCTTTTTTAACAGACACCTACAGCGATGGTTCTCAAGCTCATTTCCTTAAAAATCATATGGGGTGATTTTCACAGGTGTTGAGCAGGGCCCAGGAATATGCATTTTTAATATTCAGTCAATTCAGCTGAGGGAAGTTGGGAGACCACCCTCTGAGCAACAGTACTGTGTAGCAGAACTTCTCAAATGTTAGCGAGCATTCCTAGTGATTTTGTTAAAATGCAGGTTCGGATCGGTGCATCCGGGGTGTAGCTGAAGATTCTGCGTTGCTGACAAGCCCTGAGAACGTCGTCAGCCCTCACCTCCCGGGGCTCTGGTCTGAAGCCCTCGCGGTTGTGCATCCTGATCCCAGCCGCTCTCTGGTCAAGTGTCCTGAGCTACCAACCCACGACTGGATCTAGGAAAGGTATGGCAGTCGTTTTGTATACCCCTCTCCCTGCTAAAACATAAATACGATATCCTGTGATTGCTCAAGTTTAGATAACATTGTGGGAGACAACCAAACGCAACTAAATCTTGCCAGTCAGCTAAGAATTAGTCCATTTTTGAAAGCTGTGTGAAATTCAATAGAAAGTCTGCTGGGATCAGGTGTTTTCCGGTCTCAGGAGACAAAACTGCTAATTCAGGCTCCAGCTGCAAACATTTTTTTCTTCTCAATGGGTTCGGTTTTGGTTTTTTTTTTCACTCTTGGGGGAAAAGACTTTTAAATGCAGTGACAGCAGAGCTCTAGAGCTCGTTCAGACAGAACTAAAATGTCCCCCAGTTTGCTATTTGCTGCGTGGTGTGCATTCCCCAGGCCCTGGCAGAAGGACATTTTTGGCGTGCCCATGCCAGGTGGCAGGAAGGGTGGCACCTTGGCCTAGGATGAGCACACAGTACCAGGGTTTCAGGAAGACCATAAGATGCCCCTTAGACTCTTTTTTGGTTTTGGTGGGTTTTTTCCCCCAGTTTTTTTCTTCTATTTTTAAATGTAATATTTTTAATTGTAATAAAATATACATAACCTAAAATTTGCCATTTTTCAGTGTACGGCTCAATGGCATTAAGTACATTCACATTATTGTGTACCACTATCCACCTTCAGAACTTTTCATCACCTTAAACTGAAACTCTATATCAACTAAACAATAACTCCCCATTACCCCAACCACTATTCTACTTTCTTTTCTTTTTTTTTAATGAGATGGGGTCTTGTTCTTGCTCAGGCTGGTCTCAAACTCCTGAGCTTGAGGGATCTTCCTGCCTCAGCCTCCCAGAGAGCTAGGATTATGACGTGAGCCACCACACCCGGCCTCTACTTCCTGTCTTTATGAATCTGACTATTCTAGGTACCTCATATGTCTTAGCTCGGGCTGCCACGACGGAGCACCACAGACTGGGTGGCTTAAACAGCAGACATTTATTTTCTGGGGGCTGGAAGTCTGAGAGCAGGGTGGCAGCACACGGTGGGTTTCGGGTGGGGGTGCTCTTCCTGGCTGCACACTGCTGCCTCTCAGTGTCCTCATTATGGTAGTGGGGGGCGGGGAGCTCTCTGATGTCTCTTCTTATAAGGACACCAAGCCTACTGGATCAGAGCCACACCCTTATGACCTCATTAACCTTGATACCCTCCCTAAAGGCCCTGTCTACAAGTACAGTCACATTGGGGCTTGGAGCTTCAACATATAAATTTGGGGGGGTAGGAGGGACACAATTTAGTCCGCAGCAGCATATAAAAGGAATCATACAATACTCGCCCTTTTGTATTTGGCTTATTTCACTTAGTGTAATGTCTTCAAGGTTCATCCATGTTATACCACGTATCTGAATCTCATTCTTTTTTTTTTTTTTTCAGAATATTACGGGGGTACACGTTTTCGTGACATAATTTGCTTTCGTACCATTTGAGTCAAAGTTATAAGTGTGCCCATCCTCTAGATAGTGTGTATCGTACCCATTAGGTGTGAATTTACCTATCTTCTCCTCCCCCCTCCCACCCGCTCGATTTCCAATGAATGTTATTTCCATATGTGCACGTGAGTGTCAATCGATTAGTTTCAATTTGTTGGTGAGTACATGTGGTGTTTGTTTTTCCATTCTTGTGATACTTCACTTAGAAGAATGGTCACCGGTTCCATCTAGGTTAATACAAGACATATTAATGAGTTCATTTTTTTTTCTTTTTTTCTTTTGTATTTTTTATTGCAATGTCATGGTTGTACATATTTTTTGGTATATGAGATTTTTTTTTCTTTTTCTTTTATTTCAGCATATTATGGGGGTACAGATGTTTAGGTTACGTATGTTGCCCTTGGTCCCCCCCCC
>NW_012150285.1:4327177-4330164 GCF_000956105.1 Propithecus coquereli
CCTCGCAGGGCGCGACCAGCTCTGCCGCAGAGGCAGCGGCTATGACTCAGGCGGACGCCCAGGCAACAAGTCCCCGCAGTCGCAGGCTTTGGGGTCCCCGAATTGCAGCTGCCCACCCCCTGCTAGTCAGCGCTGGAGCCGACTGCACCGGGAGGGCATCCGGAGCTGGAGTCCGCCGTTGCCTATTCCCAGAGCTGCGTCCCAGGGCCGCCTGCCGGCCCGCCGCGCACCTTACCCACGACGACTCTGACCGATCGAGGGAGGACTCTGTGCTGTGTCCCTCCCAGCACCTGCGGAACTTTCAGCGATTTCCGCGGGCAGAGCCTCTTTTATGGAGTTCCATTCCCCGGATCCAGTCCTGGCGGCCTCCTGTGGCAAGAAGCTGCCTCCAAACTCTCCCCTGTGGGCTCCAGCGGCCTCCAATCCGGGGAGCGCGCGCTCGGGCCGGTCCTTCCCCTCCGATGCCGACCCAGCGCCGCGCTCCAGCGCGTTCAAAATGGACCCCGCTCCTGTCTCAGCTCCCCACCGCTTGTCGGTCTGTGCTACCACTTCGCACTGACCTCTGGCACTTCCCTGCCTGCGTGGGAGTGGGGTTTGGTGAAGGAAGAGTCGTCTTCCTGTGAGTCAGATCGCACTGCCCGGGCGAGCCCGCCACGGGGTGCGGCCATCCCGCGCTGCCTTTCCCCTTTGTCCCAACTCTCCAGTAATTTGCGAGTGCTTTTTGAGTTCACCTGATTTTATCCGCGGGACTGCTAGTCCCTCACTGCTTCTCTGTAGATTCACGAAGCTAATCCTGTAGGGGAGCGCCTCACTCGCGTGTGGGTGTCTGTGTTCTTCACCTCCCACTCTGGGAGCAGAGAGCCAGGAGATCACCCCTAATCCGCCATCTTCCCGACCCCCCATGAGTTCATTTTTTTATGGCTGAGTAGTATTCCACGATATACCTATACTCCAATTTTGTTAATCCTCTCATGTATCGATGGGCACTTGGGTTGTTTCCACATCTTTGCAATTATGTATTGTGCTGCTATAAACATTTGAGTGCAGGTGTCTTTTTTATAGAGTGTCTTTTCTTCCTTTGGGTAAATATCCAGTAGTGGGATTGCTGAATCCAATGGTAGTTCTTTCAGTTCTTTGAGGAATCTCCATACTCCTTTCCACAGAGGTTGTACTAGTTTGCAGTCCCACCAGCAGTGTACGAGTGTTCCTATCTCTCTGCATCCACACCAACATTTGGGACTTTTTGATAAAAGCCGCTCTCACTGGAGTTAAGTGATATTTCACTGTGGTTTTGATTTGCATTTCCCTGATGATTAGAGATGTTGAGCATTTGTTCATACGTTTGTTGGCCATTAGTCTATCTTTTTTGTCTTTTGATTATTCTGAATAGTGCTACTATGAATATTGGCATACAAATATCAGTTCGGGTCACTGCTTTTGATTCTTGTGTGTATCTACCCAGAAATGGAATTGCTGGATCAAATCGTATTATAAATGGTAAATAATTCTATGTTTTATCTTTTGAGGAACCACCATGTGTCCCTTAGACTCTTGAGCCATAGGTGCGTGTTGGCATGTGCTTCCAAGGCCCCATCTCACTACTTCAGCTCCGGGCTGACCCTGGCACAACCATAAAGGGAAAATTCTATCACTCATTCTCTGAGACGTGTTCAGCATCTCTAGTCCTGTGCTGAGCCTCAGTCCCCCATGTGCCCATGACAGACCCTATCTATGCCTTTCCCCTCCCGGGGAAGCCCGAGCGGTGACCAAGGCCTGGAACAGGTGTAAGACTCCAGCGATCCCAGAGGGCAGTTAAATCATTCTGCGGGATACTCTTCCTCCTCCTGCCTGTTCACACGTGGCTCTTGCTCCACAGTATTTTACAGCAGTAGCCTGGAATCAGACCCCTGGTCTCTGACCTTCCTTTGAGACCTTCAAGGACACAGCTAGTTACCTGGTATTGTTATTTTTTAAATTTAAACATGCACTTCCTGTTTGGAATACAATGTGGCACGATCTCTCACAACTGGAAATCACAGGAGTGCAACCTGGTGACTGCGCTTCTTGCACTTGTGCATGAGAATGTTGCACAGGGCTGTTCATGGCCAAACCTGTCAGCCTTTCCTTTGTGACTTCTGGCGTTTATCTTTCTGAAGAAAGTCTTTCCTTCCTCGAGATTGTATGCTATTTTCCTCTAAAATTTTTCCTAGTATTTTTATACTTGTTTTCTCAGCTCTTTAACCAATTTGGAATTTGTTTAGTGTTAAGTGAGGATTTGTTTGCTTTAAAACTGATAACAAAATGTCCCAAGTAATGTACTGAATGAACCATATTTTCCTCACTGAGTTGAAGTACCGTCTTTACCGCAAACTAAATTTTCTCATGTATCTGGATATAAAATGGGGAAAAGTGAAGGAGAATCCTGAGTGACAGCTTTAAGTCGAAGATGTCAGTATAAATTCATGATGGTGTGTGTGAAGTTCCCAGCTCCATCCACAGGAAGAGTCTAAAAACAGCAACACTCCAGAATATTTAATATATCTAATGCCCAGTTTGTGAACAAAACTAAAATCTTAAGCCCCTCCAGCTGACTGAATGGACCCCTCTTGGCCAAGGGGACCCCAGAAATACCCTAAAACTGAGTTTCTGGCCAGGAGAAGGGAGGCCAGACATGCCTCCCCATTGCCCCCTCCCTTCTTGGAGATATCATTTATACCTTAATAACAGGTGAAGGCTATGCAAGACAAAGCATAAACCACACCTGCAGGGCCTCAATTTATTTAACAGATCCCTTGAGTCTGAGTCTATGTCTTCTGGCTTGTCTCTAATTAACAGACTTCCTTAACTTAAAACATTCCAAGCCTTTAGACAAAGCTTCATTTCTTTAACCAATTACAAATGAAAAAATCTTTAAACCCACCTATAATCTGTAAGCCCCCGCTTCAAGATGCCCCACCTTTTTAGGCCAAACCAATGTACATCTTCCA
>NW_012150285.1:4334032-4350035 GCF_000956105.1 Propithecus coquereli
GCAACATACGTAACCTAAACATCTGTACCCCCATAATATGCTGAAATAAAAAAAGAAAAAAAGGACATAGAATTTAGTTTGAAGGAGATCCCACTAGCCAAATTTGAGACAATTTTGGAAACAACAACAAAGAAAATAAAATGAAATGTGTGGATTACAGCCCATTGAACTTTAAAAAAATCCATGAGCACATAGCAATAATCACAAAAAAGATACAAAGAGGAGAGGACAAGGAAGGATTTTCCTTTGCCGAATGCCAGCTAATAAATATAGAAGGAATGATAAAATAGAAAATTGCCACTTCGTTACTCCCAGTGTAATCGATATAGTCAGGGATTATTAATGGATGTTAAAACCACCAGGTAAAAAGTTTAAGAAACAGGATATTCACATGGTTTCAAAAGATTATCCTACAGATTATGTATTAATACAAAGGAAAAATATGTTTTATGGTAGATTCTTTAGACACGACCACTATATTTCCCCTCCCTGTATTCATTTTCTTTGGCCTTGTGACTTTCTTTGGCTAATAGGACAATAGCATATGTGATGGAAGCAAAAACATGAAAAGCTTGTGCATTGGGAATTGCTTTCTTGTTGCTGGTATTGCTTCCACTACCATAGCAACAAGCTCAGACTGACCTGCTGGGAGGTGAGAGACTGTGTGAACAAAGGCTCCAGATATCCCAGACATCCAAGACATCTCAGGCATCATAGCTAAGACCCAGACATATGGGTAAGCCCATTCAGAACAGCTGAGCATGGCCCAGACCAGGAAGAACACTCAGCTAAAAGTGCTGACCTACAGAAGTGTCATCAAAATACAATGGTTGCTGTTGGAAGTGACTAAATTTGGGGGTGTTTGTTATGCAGCAATGAATGGCAGATACATAAGTTGGTACCAGAAGTGTTATGCTGTCATAACAAAAACCCAAAATATGTGGCACCGGCTTTAAGAGTGGACAGAAGCTGGAAATGTAGTAAAGAAACTCAGAATGAAGCTTGAAAAAATGGCAAGCAAACTGTCAATGGAAACAATGACGCACTGCGAAAACTGCTGTATAGCAGCAGGAAAAGTGGGACCTGTGTTATGCAGCAGCTCAACAATTGGCAATCGTATCGCCTGTACTAACTCGAAAGATGGAAAAAGCATCCAACAAAATTTAAGATCTGATGAAGAAGGTTTCAAGGCAGAATGTTGAAAGTGTCAATTATCTTCAAGCTATACATGACAAAATACAGAAAATAAGAAATTAGCTAAATCGTGTTTAAAAGCACACTTTAGAGGAAATATAGAGGAGCCAAGACTTGCTGGGATGAAAAGTAAAACTAGTTCTCCATCTTACAAAAATTTTCAAGTAAGAAATAATTCCCTGAGGGTAAAAATCAAATCAAAGCTGTGGCTTCGATACTCTTTGTTAAGACCTCAGGAAGATTTGAATGACATCAGTAAGATGGCAGAGTAGGAAATCTCAGCCTTTGTTCTCCCACATAAAACAACAGTTACACAGATATCCATGAGAAAATAATTCTGGGAGTGCTCAGGAATCCAGTTAAGAAGGTGTGGCAACACAGTAGTGGAGGAGAGAGAGATGGAGAGAATTAGAGAGAGAGAGAGAATATAACACACAAAGAGAGTAGGAAGAACAGTTTCATTTTGCCCTCATTATCCCATCCCCCTGAGAGAGAAATCCCCAGCCCATGAGTTCCCCTCACAAGGAAAAGGGGAAAAGGAGAACAGAGTGAGTACCCAGCTTCCTCAGCCTTTGGGGCACTGCCTGAAAGACCTCCTTCACTTTTACCCCATCTGGGTTACTGGGAAGATCAGCATAGCTGAGACATCTGGCGATGGCTGGGAACATAGAAGAAGGGCAGGAACTATCAGTATCAGCCACATGGCAGGTACCATAGCAGTCCCCAGTGGCCTGCTCTGCTGTCCCCATCAACCTTTAGCACTGAAGACCTCAACAACCATTGCAGGTGCCATGGATTCCCCAGAAAAGGAAAGGCCCCTCTACTTCCTTGGAGAAGAAGCCACTACAGGGACACCCTAGGCTAGAGCTGTCACCCTTCCTCCCTATGCCTACAACCACATGCATGCCTGGATCCCAAAGCCACATTTGCTCCACACATACCTTTGCTCCCAACCCCAGCCCATAGCTGCTCGTGAGCATCCATGCCTCAGAAACTGATGTCCCTGCCTCAGTGGGCATGGTTGTACCTCAGACACCACAGCCATCACCACAGCAGGTATATCTGTGCCCTGGACCACAGAGCAACAGTTGCTCCCCCTAAAAAAAAAAAAACAAGAGGACCCCAGTGGTCTTTGCCTGAGGACCTAACAGCTTCTGCTATTTTCCCAGACACTCACAGCCTTTGCCGCTGAGGACCCACACTATCTTTGCTGACACCGACCTCAGCTGATGGAGCTGCATGGAGACTATGCCATCTATGCCATTGCACCCTCCCTTGAGCCAAGATTGCTGCATCCACCCAGCCAGCACCCTCACGTCCACTCAGGTAAAGTTCTTTCCCTGCAAAAACTAGTTCATAACATCTGAAAGAGGTGACTGCTTCCTCAAATGTGCGGAAGAAGCTATAAGAAACTATAAAAACTATAAAATAACAATAAAAAGCTATAAGAAACACAATAAATAAAGGAAAGATAACACTACCAAAGGAATATAATAATTTTCCAGTAACCAACCCTAAAGAAATGGAGATCTACAAACTGACAATGAATTCAAAATAATTGTCTTAAAGAAGCTCAGTGAGCTACAAGAGACCACAGATAACTAAATGAAATGAGGAAAACAACACTTGAACAAAATTAGACATTCAACAAACAGACAGAAATTATAAAAAAGAAGCAAATGGAAATGCTACAACTGACGAATACAATGACTGAATTGAAAAATTCAATTGAGAGCTTCAACAGCCCACTTGGTCAAGCAGAAGAAAGAATCAGTGAATTCAAAAACAGATTGTTTGAAATTATTGTCAGAGAAGCAAAAAGAAAAAAACAAAAAAGAGTGAAGAAAGCCTATGTAACTTATAAGACATTATCAAGCAAAATAATGTATGCATCACGGGAGTCTCAGAAGGAGTAGAAGAAAAGAAAGGATCAGAAATCTTATTTAAAGAAATAATGACAGAAAACTTCCCAAACCTTGTGAGGAAAATGAACATCCAGATCCATGATGCCCAAAGAATTCTAATAGGCTGAACATCAAGACACATTATAAACAAGTTGTCTAAAGTAAAGGACAAAAAGATTTTTGAAAGCAGGAAGAGAAAAGCAACTTATTACATACAAAGGACTCTCCCATAAGACTATCAGCATATTTCTCAACAGAAATCTTGCAAGCCAAGAGAGAGTGGGATGATATATTCAAAGTACTGAAAGACAAAACAACTGCTATTCAAGAATACTATATCTGACAAATTTATTCTTTAAAAATGAAGACAAGATAAAGTCATTCCAATACAAATAAAAACTGAGGGAGTTTATCACCACTAAACCTGCTTTACAAAAAATGCTTAGGATCTGCGGCCGCCCCGCCCTGACCGCGCCGAATCCCGTCCGCCCTCCAAAAAATGCTTAGGGGAATTATTCAAATTGAAATGAAAACACACTACACAGCAATATAAAAGCATAAATCTCACTGGTGAAGTAAAATAATATATAGGCATATACAGATTAATGTAACATTGTAATGGTGGTATGTAATTTACTTTTAATCTTGCTACAAAAGTTAAAAGATAAAAATTTGTTAGAGGATACACAATATAAAAACAGGCAGACTGACCACAGGAGAACAAAGAGTGTGTGTGGTGGGGGGGAGTAAAATTGTAGTGTTTTTGTATGTGATGAAAATTTAAGTTGTTATAAACTTAAACAGAAGGGTATAACTAAAGATATATTATGCAATCCTTGAGGTAACCACGCAGAAAAAATCTATAATAGATACACAAAAGATGAAGAGAAAAGAATCAAAGCAAATTACACAAAAATCATCAAACAACAAAAGAAGAGAGCAAAAAAGGAAAAAAGAGACAAAACAACTACAAAATAGACCAAAACAATTTACAAAATGACAAAAGTAAGTCCTCACTTATCAATAATTACCTTAACTCTAAATAGGTTAAATTCACTAATCAAAAGGCATAGATTGGCTGAATGGATTTAAAAAAAAAAAAGATCCAGCAATATGCTGTCTACAAAAGATTCACTTTAGATTTAAAGGCATACATAGGCTGAATGTGAAGGGATGGAAAAAGATATTTCATGCAAATGGTAGCCAAACGAAAGTAAGAATGGCTATATTTATATCACATGAAATAGATTTTAAGTCTAAACCAGTCTTTAGAGACAAAAAAGGTCATTATATAATGATAAAAGTGTCAACTCAACAAGAAGATATAACGATGATAAATATATACACAACCAACACTAGAGCACCTCAATATATAAAGCAAATATTGACAGGTCTGAAGACAGAAATTGACAGCAATACAGTAACAGTGGGAGACTTCAATACCCCATTTATAATTATGGATAAAACATAACAGACAGAAAATCAGCAAAGAAACAACAGACTTAACTGTATAAACCAAATGGACCTACCAGACATACATAGAACTTTCCACACCAAAAGCAGAATACACATCCTTCTCAAGTACACATGGAACATTCTCTGGGATAGATCACAGGTCACAAAACAGGTCTTAACAAATTTAAGAAGACTGAAATCATTCCAAGTATCTTTTCAGACTACAATGAAATGAAATTAGAAATCAGTAACAGCAAGAAAACTGGAAAACTTACAAATATTTTGAAATTAAATATCACACTCTTGAGCAACCATTGGGTCAAAAAAGAAATCAAAAGGGAATTTTATAATAAAAGTATCTTGAGCCAAATAAAAATGAAAACCCAACATACCAAAAACTGTGAGATGTAGCAAGGGCAGTAGTAAGAGAGAAGTTAATAATGAGAAATACCCACGTTAAAAAAGAAGAATGGGGCATAGTGGCCCATGCCTCTAATTCTAACACTTTGGGAGGCTGAAGCAGGAGGATTACTTGAGGCCAGAAGTTCAAGACCAGCCTGAGCAAGAGTGAGACCCTGTCTCTACTAAAAATAGAAAAATTAGCCAGGCATGGTGGCACACACCTGTAGTCCCAGCTACTCGGGAGGCTGAGGCCTTGAGCCCAGGAATTTGAGGTTACAGTGAGCTGTGATGATGCCACTACACTCTAGACTGGGAGACAGAACAAGACCCTGTCTGAAAAAAAAATTCTCAAATAAACAACCTAATTTTATACCTCAAAGACCTAGAAAAAGAACAACAAACTGAGCCTAAAGTTTTCAGAAGAAATAAAATAACAAAGATTAGAACAGAAATAAATCACAGAGAATCTTTAAAAATAGAAAAAAATCAACAGAGTTGGTTTGCCAAAAAGATAAACAAAAATAACAAAACTTTATCTAGATTAACTAATAAAAACAAAGAGAAGATTAAAATAAATAAAATCAGAAATGAAAGAGGGGATGTTACAATGGATGCCTCAGAAACCAAAAGGATCATAAGGGACTAATTTGCACAATTATATGTCCCCAAAACTGAATAACCTAGATGATATAGACAAATTCCTAAAAACATATAACCTACCAAAACTGAATCAAGAAAAAATAGAAATCTTAAGTAGACCAATAACAAATAAAGAGATTGAATCAGTAATTGAAAAAATATCCCAATAAAGAAAAGCCCAGGATCAGATGGCTTCATGAATGAATTCTACCAATCAAAGAAGAATTAATACCAATCCATCTTAAACTCTTCCAAAAATTAGAATAGGTAACACTTTCAAACTCATTCTATGAAGCCAGCATGACCTTGATACCAAAACCAGATAAAGATAATACAAGAAAAGAAAACTACAGCCCAATATGTCTGATGGACATAGATGCAAAAAGAAAATACTAGCAAACCAAACTCAACGGTACATTAAAAGGACCATACACCATGATCAAGTGGGATTTACCTCTGAGATACAAGGATAGTTCAACATTTGCAAATCCATCAATGTGATACAATACATTAACAATATGAAAGGGAAACACCTACATGACCATTTCAATAGATGCAGAAAAAGCATTTGAAAAGTTCAACATCCATTTATAATTAAAACTTTCAACAAAATAGGTATAGAAGAAACTTGCTTCAACATAACAAAGGCCTGTATATGAAAAGCCCACAGCTAACATTATAATCAAAGGGGAAAAACAGAAAAGTTTTCAGTTTTCAGTACAAAGATCCAGTACAAAAGAAGAATCCCCACTCTTACCACTTTTTTCAACATTCTACTAGAAGTCTTAGCCAGAGCAATTAGATAAGAAAAAGAAATAAAAGGCATCCAAGTCAGAAAGAAAGAAGTAAAATTATCTCTAATTGCAGATAACATAATCTTATATATTGAAAGCCCTAAAGACTCAACAACAAGAAGTTTTAGAACTAATAAATAAATTCAGTAAAGTTGTAGGATACAAAATCAACATGTGAAAAACAATCACGTTTTTATACACACTGAACTATCCAGAATCAAGAAGACAATCTTATTCACAATAACAACAAAAAGAATAAAATGCTTAGGAATAAACTTAACCAAAGAGGTGAAAGACTTGTAAATTGAAAATTATAAGACATTGATGACACAGATAAATGGAAAGATATCCTGTGTTCATGGATTGGAAGAATTAATATTGTTAAAATGTCCATACTACCCAAAGTGATCTACAAATTCAGTACAATCCCTATCAAAATACCAATAAATATTCTTTACTGAAATAGGAAAAAAAATCCTAAAATTCATGCGGAACCACAAAAGACCCTGAATAGCCAAGCAATCTTGAGGAAGAACAAAGCTGGAGGCATCACACTTCCTGATTTCAAAATATATTACAAAGTAACAATAATCTAAACAATATGGTACTGGCATAAAAATAGACATATAGACCAACAGAACAGAATAGAGAGCCCAGAAATAAATCCATGCATCTATGTTCAATTGGTCTTTCACAAAGTGTCAAGAACACACAATGGAGAAATGACAATTTCTTTAATAAATGGATATCTGCATGTAGAAGAATGAAATTTGGCTCTTATTTCTCACCATATACAAAAATCAACTCAAAGTGGATTAAAAACTTGAATAAAACCTGAAACCATAAGACTACTAGAAGAAAACATAGGGGAAAAGCTTCTTGGCGTTGGTCTGGGCAATGATTTTGACACCAAAAGTAAAAATAACAAAAGCAAAAATAGACAAATGGGATTGCGTCAAATCAAAAACGTCTGCATAGCAAAGAAAACAATCAACAGAATGAAAAGGCAATCCATGGAATGGGAAAAAATATCTGCAAATCATATGTCTGATAAAGCATTACTATCCAAAATATATAAGGAAGTCATGCAGCTCAAAAGCAAAAAAACAAATAACCCAATATTAAAATGAGCAAAGGACCTGAATAGACAAAAGAAGGTATACAAATGGCCAAGAGGTGTATGAAAAAGTTGCTCGACTTCTCTAATCATCAGGGAAATCTGAACAAAACCACAGTAAGATACCACCTCATACAAGTTAGAATGGCTGCTATCAGAAAGACAAAAGATAGCAAGTGTTTGCAAGGATGTGGAGAAAAGGGAATCTTTGTGCACCGTTGGTGGGAATGTAAATTGTTATAGTCATTATGGAAAACCATATGGAGGGGCCACGAATAATTAAAAATAGGACTATCTTATGGTCCAGAAATCTCACTTATGGGTATATATCCAAAGGAAATTAAATTGACATGGAAATTTGCATAAAAACAAAGGAATAAATAACATAGCATATGACAAATATTTGAGTACATATAAAATACTTTTCTCTTTTTTGATCTCTTTAAAAGATAATTGAGTGTTTAAAGCACAAATAACTATATTTTGAGGTTATATATAGAAGTAAAATACATAAAAACAATAGTACAAGAGACAAAGGGGAAATAGAAATACGCTGTTGGAAGATTCTTTCACTATAGTTGAAATGATGTAATACTAGCTGAAGGTAGACTGTGGTAAGTTAAAGAAAGGTGTATATTGTAAACCCTAGAGCAACCACTTAAAAAAATAAAGAGGTATATTACTAATAAGCAAATAATGGACACAGAATTATAAATAATACTCAAATAATCCAAAGAAAAGCAAAAAAAAGGGGGGGCGATAAAGAAAGAACACATGGGATATTCAGAAACAATAGAATGATGATAGATGTAAACCCAACCATATCAATAATTACATTAAATATAAATTGTCTAAACAGTCCAATTAAAAGACAGATTATCAAATCGGATTAAAAAAATCAAGATCCAACAATATGCTGACTGCGAGAAACCAACATTTACTGTAAAGACACAGATAAGTTAAATGTGAAAGGATGAATAGAGATATACCAAGAAAAACTAATTGAAAGACAACTGGAGTAGCTATATTAGTATCACACAAATAAGAGTGAACAAGGAATATTATCATGAATAAAGTGGCACATTTCAAAATGATAAGAGCTTAATTTATCAAGAAAACACAACAATTCCAAATTTGTATACACCTAACAACAGAGTCTTAAAATACAGGAATACCTCATTTTATTGTACCTTGCTTCATTGTACTTGACAGATTTTGCATTTTTTACAAATCGAAGGTTTGTGGCAACTCTGTGTTGAGCAAGGCTGTCAGTGCCGTTATTCCAACAGCATGTGCTCGAGTCTCTGTGTCAGAATTTTTTAGCAATCAAGTATTTTTAAATTAAGGTATACATATTGCTTTTTAAGACATAATGCTATTGAACACTTAACAGGGTACAGTATAGTGTAAACATAACTTTTATATGCATTGGGAAACCGAAAAATTATGTGACTTTCTTTATTGTGATATTCACTTTACTGCAGCAGTCTGGAACCAAACCCATAATATCTCTGATGTACGCCTATATATGAAGCAAAAACTGATAAAGCTGAAAGGATAAACAGGCAAATTCTCCAACATAGTTGGAGATTTCAACATTCCTATCTAAGTCATTATAAAGTAAATAGATCAATAAGGATATTGAAGACTTGAATAACACTGTCAACCAACATGCCCTAATGAACATTTATTTAACACGCATTCAAGTGCACATGGAAATAGATCAAGGAAGACCGTATTCTAGGCCATAATGTAAGTTTCAATACATTTGAAAGAAAAAAATCAAAGTTTGTTTTCTGATCACAGTGGAATTATATTAGCAATCAGTAACAGAAATATACCTGGAAAATCTCTCAAATATGTGGGAATTAAACAATAGATAATAAATAATAAATAATCCATGGATCAATGAAAAAAATACAAATGATATTTGAAATATCTTGAATTAAATGAAAATACAACATATCAAAATCTGTGGGACATGGGAAAAGTTCTGCTTAGAGAAAACGTTATAATATTACATGCTTTTATTAGAAAAGAAGAAAGATCTAAAATCAGTAATCTAAGTTCCCACAGTAAGACACTGGAAACAGCAGAGCAAATTAAACCCAAAGTAAGCCAAAAGCAGGAAACACTAAAGATAACGGTAAAAATTGATATGCAAAAAATAGACAAACAACAAGAAGAAACAATAAAATAAAAAGCTGACTCTTAGAGATCAAGGAAACTGATAAACATCTAGCCAGAATGATTGGGGGGGGGGAAGAGAAGACAAAAATTACTAATATCAAGAATGAAAAAGGAGACATATTTAAAGATTCTACCGTCATTACAAGAATAATAAGAATTATTATTTTGTAATAATAATGTTACAATAATAATAATAAATTTTGTCAATAAATTTGACAACTTAAATAAAATGAAGAGATTTCTTGAAAGATACAAACTACCAAAGCTCCTTCAAGATGAAACAGATAACCTAAATAGCCCTCTATCAGGCGCGGTGGCTCACGCCTGTAATCCCGGCACTGTGGGAGGCTGAGGTGGGAGGATTGCTTGAGCTCAGGAATTTGAGACCAGCCTGAGCAAGAGTGAGACGCTGTCTCTACTAAAAATGGAAACATCAGCCAGGTGTGGTGGTGCATGCCCATAGTCCCAGCTACTCGGGAGGCTGAGGCAGGAGGATCGCTCGTTGCTGTGAGCTAGGCTGATGCCACGGCACTCTACCCAGGGTAACAGAGTGAGACTGTGTCTCAAAAAAAAAAAAAAAAAAAAAAAAAGAAAAGAAAAGAGCCTAAGCCCCAATCTTGGGCAAGTGTTGCTAATGGTGGACAAAGTTTCATGGCAGGAAACACGAAGGGAGAAGGCAATCCTGAGTCGGGAAGTGCGTTCCCCAGGCTTGGGCAGTAAAAGCGCGGGACTCGGCATTCCGGAGCAGGGGTACACGGCCCCAGTCCCCACCAGCAAACTCCAGGAGAGACGGGACCAAAGGCAGCCAGGCTGAGTTCTGGTTGCAAGTGACACACGAAAACTTCAGAGAGCTGCCAAGGCTGAAAAGGCCACATGGAGAGAAACAGCGAACCTCTAAGGGGACCCCTGTATGGGCCAGTTGAGGACCAGAAAGATTCCACCCTAAACCCTTACACTTTATGTAACCAGCCCCGACGCTCTCGATATAACTTAAAAATGGCTGTGATTTATTTTCCACTGGCTCAGTAAGAATGGGTCTCAACCAAATATTGAGTTGTAAAAACATTTTTAAAATAATATTTCTTGAACACCTGAGATTATGGGCTGAGAGACGTGCTCATTACAAGAACACAGAAACTAAGAAAACGACATAAAACAATATGAAAAGGAAAGCTCTAGGACAAGGAAAAATATATACACTGTATTTGATAAAGTTTGACCGCAAAAATTATCTCAAAGACAGAAAGAAGGATCTGGTCAGTGCACAGATTCCACCAGAGAAGTTAGAGAGAGAGAGAGAAACTGGTTGTTTATGTGGGTAGAAATAGAAGAGAACTACTAAATGGAAAATGTGCTGCTTTTGTAGAATAACCCAGAGGCCCAGCTGAGGACATCCACTCTTTGAGCAGTGCAGAGACTATAACTCTGGGTCACAAATTTGCTTAATATCAAAGACTCGCCCATAATTTCTGCAAATTCTGGGGAACATGTATTTTATGGCCACCCAGACCCACTGAACAATCCATCTTATCAGCATCTCGCCTCGCAGGGCCGTTCTCTTCTTCAAAGCTTTTGACTTAGTAGAAAGTGACGTAATATGGGGACACTCCGTACACACCAAAGAGAAGTACTTATTCTAATTCACTAACAATTAAGTAAACTTTTATTTTCCTTCTGCATTCCTTAAACCAGGGGGCCAGCAAGCAGAGTTTAAGTTCTCTCAGCTCCTTATGGCACTGTCATTAAAAAAAAAATCACGCACTGTTGAGACCCAGACCACCGAATGTACGACACCAACTTCCTCCCTCAACTGTAGACGCCTGGTCACCTCCACTCCAACTCTAGACATTACCTCGTGGATTTGTCCCTTCTAACAAGCGAGGTGCTTAGTTCTTTAACCGTTTTTGTCATTGCAGCCCCTGTTATGACTTGTAAAATGTTGGTGACACGCATCGAGGAGGTATCCAAAGGCTCGAAACAGCACTAAACACGCCAGCGGCAATGTCGAGGCATCACGACACCGGTATGTCGCAGTCTCATGGTATCTGTGACACAGGCACAGCTGTCACACTCCTCAGAAGTGTCAGGCTGCTGGAGTAGAACAATTTCTTGCCTCGACGGATTTACACATATCTCGCATCTGTGGTTTCCAGACTCAGCTGTCTCCTCAGCTCCACTCGGGTCCCTCCTCCGGCTCCTGCCCACTTCCTCGCCTCTGCCCCGCACTCTCCGCAAGTCTCTCTCTCTAAGACTCTCTGTTTCCTTCAGAGACAGGGTCCTGCTCTGTCGCCCAGGATGGACTGCAGTGGCGTCATCACAGCTCACGGCACACTTGAAATCCTGGGCTCAAGTGATCCTCCTGCCTTGGCCTCCCAAAGTGCTGGGATTACAGGCGTGAGCCACTGCACCTGGCCCAAATTTGTCCATTTTAACTGAATTCTCCACTTTTCTCAGCTTTGTGTAGAGATGAACAGTGACTCCAAACAGCTATTGTTTCACATCAAAACTGTTTTGTTCTCCTAGCACCAAACCAAACCATGAGGAGAAAGTCATTCTGAAAGGAACGTCTGTTCTCCGAGTTGATATGCATGCGTGGATGACTTTGCAATTTAGCACAACCTGAAGATACATTTGCTCATATGAACAACTTGAATTTATTCCTACAAAGCAATACTAAGTCCTCACTTAACTTTGTGGATAGATTCTCGGAAACTTTGACTTTAAACGGAACGAGGTATAAAGAAACAAATTTGACCAGGGCCTAATGGATATAAACAAGAGTTAAGTTCCTTTGGCATATTTCTGGTTACAAAAACATTACCAAACTTCTTCTTTTTTCTTTTCCTTTTTTTTGAGACAAGGTATCTCTCTGTCACTGTGGGTAGAGTACAGTGGCGTCATCATAACTGACAGCAACCTCAAACTCCTGGGCTCAAGCCATCCTCCTGCCTCAGCTTCCCAAGTAACTGGGACTACAGGCATGTACCACCATGTCCGGATAATTTTTCTATTTTTAGTAGAGACGGGGTCTCGCTCTTGCTCAGGCTGGTCTCAAACTCCTGAGCTCAAGCGATTCTGCCTCGGCCTCCCAGAGTGCTAGGATGACAGGCGTGAGCCACCGCACCTGGCCACCATACTTCTAAATAAAGGCCAAAACACTTCTTTTTTTAATGGATACATAATAGATGTACATAGTTTCAGGGTACATTCATATAATCTGTAAAGATCAAATAAATGTACTTGGGATATCCATCACCTTAAATATTTAAGGCCAAAACACTTCTAATATTAAACATTGAAATAAATGTGAGCTCTAAAACATTTAAGTGAGATTAATAAAAACAAATAAGATAATTATTTGCCCACTTATTCTAGTTCAGGGTCTCAGGTGGCCTGGAACATGTCCTGGCACCTCAGGGCTCAAGGCGGGAAGCAGCCCTGGACAGGACGCCATCCCACGGCAGGGCGCACCCCGCACGCCCACACCACTCACACGGGCACCGCGCAGACACGCCAGCTCACCCGACAGGCACGCCTTTGGGATGTGGCAGAAAACTAGAGTACCCAGAGAAAGCCCACACAGACGTGGTGAGGAGGGCAACTTCCATGTAGACAGTGGCCCTGGCAGGGAATCGATTCTTTTTCTCATCAACATTAGAAGGAAACGACATTGAATGAAACAATGTTTTTCGAGAACCTACTGTAGTCCACAGGCAAGGTAAAGTGTGTACAATGGTCATAAAACTAGACTGAGGGAGAGACACGTCTTCATAGTGGTGTGTTTGATTCCCTTTGTTAGCTGAACACGTTGATTTTAAACTCAGCCAAAAATCCTGCTGAGAAAAGTTTGAACTAAAAAAAGACTCAAGCCACCTAATTAAAAAAGATTTTAAAAAATGTTTTTTTTCAATGCCATGGTCAGCCTCAAGTGACTCAATGTTTTTTCCATCATTTTGGGCATCATTACCAAACATCTTGACACAAGTACAAATTCTGGCAATCTCTTTGTATGGCTTCTTTTAAATAAAATTTGTTGAACAAAAGTTACTTACGTCACTTTGGTTAGGAACTCTCAAAAGAGTAAAGGATATATAGTGACCTCTCAACTTATGAATGCACATAAATTCAAATTCTTGGTGCAAGTTTACATCAAAACTAAAACATTCTCATTAATGTAGATCCCCACAACTTTTTGTTAAGCTATGTGAAATTGAGCTGAATGCCTTTATTTCTTGACTGATCTTAAGCAATTTTCTTCTTTTTAGAAAACATTTTGGTGAACTGATTAAATATACTACTGCTTACATTACACAATTTACTTCCATTTAAGGCAAGTGATACCAGTTTTCTACATGTGGTAATAATATAAATTTTTCTTTTAAAATACACTTATATTAGTAAAAATGAGTTAAATTAAAGAAAATAGTACACTGACAGTTGGGAAACACTGACACAATAAATATATTTACTTAAGTACCTGGCAAATAGTAAATATGCAAGGAAAGATAGTTACTATTTTTTAAACACTTTAACTTGTTTTTTTAGTTAAACTATTATGAAATTCTACATTCACATTATTTAATTCACGATTTAAAATTTATTTAACAATTGGGTATTGCTTGCCAGAGCGTGCCAGGCCTGAGAATTTGAAGAAGAAAATGAAATGGCCCCTGCTTTCAAAGAGCTGTCATTTGAGTGGAAAGAGATTTATAAACGTTTATAAACATATAAACATTTACATTTCGTATATACTTTCCATGCGTAGCCTGAAGGTAATGTTATACACCATTTTGAATAATTTTGTGCATGAAACAAAATTTGCATTAAGCACTTACGAGTGGCATTTTCCATTTGTGGTGTCGTTTTGACATTCAGAAAGTCTCTGATTTTGGAGCATTTTGGATTTCAGATTTTTGGATTGGAGATGATCAACTGGTAATCAGATTTGTATGTAAGAAAAAAATTGAAACCACCTTTGTATTAATAAAATGAATAAAAGGCCATAGGTGGGAACTGTGGGAGGGGCCTGAACTCTGCAAAGGGATAAGCGCAGTTTAAAACACACACACACACACACACACACACACACACACACACGCCCCAGCCATTGCTCCCGAGCTTGCTGTCCTACAATTGCTTGCTACTCAGGAGTCATATAGCTGACAATCATGAAGATTCTTAGCTTTCTTCATCACTCCCATAGGTAACATCACCCTTGTGAGACCCAAGGCTGACTTTTGAGCTGTTCCGGGCCCTGCGTTCTGGTGGACCAGCTGACCCAACCAGACCAGTGGCCCACACCAAGTGACTTACACAACTGGTCTCACAACCTGGCAACTTACTCAGTGCAAGAAGACAAATTCTGCTTCCCAGCCCTGAGTTCATCCCCAGCCAATCAGTAGACCCAATTCCCTTGCCCCGTGCCCACCAAACTGTCTTTAAAAACCCTGGCCCCAAAATTCTCAGGGAGACAGATTAGAGAAATCCCTCCCATCTCCTCGCATGCACCCTGTGATATTAAACTCTTTCTCCACTGTAACCCCGGCTGTCTCCGTGTATTGGCTTCCCCTTGAGCAGTGGGCAATGAACCTGGTTGGGCAGCAACAAATTCACTGAGCGAGGAGCCATGTGGAGTGACCGCTGGACAAGGCAGGGAGAATGGCGTGTGAGCCGATGCAGACGAAAACCAGGGCAGAACGCGTAGCGAAGACGGCAGGTAGGAGCGGTGGCCAGAGTCTGCTGCACTTGGTGATGAATGGGAGCTGGAGGGGAAGGCCAGGCTCTCCAGCTCTCCGCACAAATCTACCAGATTTCTGGATGATCCTGCACTAGGTTCTACTTTCTTTTAGTCAAACCAGAGCAACATTCTTTGCAGCCACACTCTTGACACTGTCATGCAAATTGACAAGAACCATTTGGTTTCCAAATCAAGCAACTGTTGATTGCCTTGTCTTTGGAAATCAGTATTCCATTCACAATACTGCAAATGCCTGCTAATGAATGTGACTTGAGCAGATGTTAAAATAATGTTTTCGGTAACTAGGGTACTCTATGAACAAGGTTAGAATCTTCTCATTACAATTTTCCAACACCACACACCTGGCATCTTTGCTAATTGAAACGTTTTTATATCATTCACCATAAACCCTCCTTATATGGCTAACGTAGCATGAAATTATGCCAACTGAAGCAAAACATAATGCACAATAAACATTGGCAAAACCAGTGACTATGACAACAGCTTTGCACATAGAGTACAAAACAGGATTTTTTTCCTCCTCTGAACATGTGGCCAATTCTCCTTTTTT
>NW_012150285.1:4351810-4355791 GCF_000956105.1 Propithecus coquereli
ACTTCAATTAATATTAAATCAATTTAATTAATGAATAACCTAGTTTTTTTTTCTTTGAGACAGGATCTTGCTCTGTCACCCTGGCTGGAGTGCAGTGTCATGAACATAGCTGACTGCAGCCTCAAACTCCTGGCCTCAAGTGATCCTCCCTCCTTGGCCTCTTAAGTGCTGGGATTACAGGCCTGAGCCACTGCCTGCGGCCAAGGCATAATCTTTTGATACCTGAATAATTTCTAAGTAACTGAAACAGTGACTACTAAGTATGATTTTAAGTTCATATACTTTTCCTTTTTATTTTTATATGCAAAAGAGCAATTATATCTTTGGGTCATACTAAAGAATGTGTTCAGTTTGGCCACTTTAAGAAAGTATAGAAGAAATTCTGTGAGTGGCTTAGAGAGCTGTGTTATGCGTCTCTGTGAGATTTACTAGTCTGCTGAACTGTTTATATATAACAAACAGTTATCAATCACCTGCCTTCCGGTTTTCTATTTCAAATATAATTCAGTTAACTTTGGTTAAAAGTTACTGAATATGTAAGGTTAATTAGGATCATACTTGTAGCAATAATGATAGAAAAATACAATGTGTGTGCTAAGTAATGGGATGAGTGTTTGTTTTCAAGGAAAAAAGTGGAGTTTGTCCTAAAATAAAATATATTTGTTCCAGAATACATAAAAATATACAAAAGATAAAATTTGAGTGAATAGTGAGTTGTCAGGGTGTGAGAGAAGTGAATTTTCTTTGTCTTGGTTTATACTACCTGAGTCTGAAGAGGAACCATGACATATGTTAAATCTGACAAAGTTTGCCCAGTTTTGAGGGGCTTGTTCACTGAGTAATTGTTTGAAGTGGGGGGCATTATGAAACATTTACTTCCTTGTCCTATATTAATGCAAAACTAGAATTTGGCTTTCTCTGTTAAATGGTAGCATGGTTCTGCAGCTCTTGCCAAGGGGCAGCAAAGGTTACCCTTTACCTTGTGGGTAATCTTCCCAGATAACGAAGATTTCATACCATACCAGAATAATGTCCTTGATTATTCAAACAAAACAAAATAATGCAAAGTATTCCTCACTTGTGAAAGAGCTAGATTTCCTTATAATCATGCTGCTTTCTTCTTCATCTATTTTAAAATATTTTCACATTGATTACATAAGTAACCAAGTATTGATTCTCAGGCCTCCTGTGAGCCTATCTTAATCATGTATCCAAATATCCTCTGATTATTCTTTTGTCTTCCCAAAATCAGGCCTTAAAATTTTTTAAAAAGGGGGTTAGGTGGGCTGTCTTTTAAACCTAAACCATCTTTGAAATTTCCAGAGGGCCCTTGGAAATCATAAAGGTTTATTATTTCACCTTATAAAAGGAGAGATGCTAGAAATAACTAAGTTTGGGTCTGGCGTGGTGGCTCACACCTGTAATCCCAGCACTTTGGGAGGGCAAGGCAGGAGGATCACTTGAGGCCTGGAGTTGGAGATCAGCCTGGCCAACATAGTGAGACCCCGTCTCTACAAAAATTTTTAAAATAATTAGCTAGGCAGGGCATCATGCACCTGTAGCCCTAGCTATGTGAGAGGCTGAGGTGGGAGGATTGCTTGAGCCCAGGAGTTCAGGAGTTCGAGTTTGCAGTGAGCTATGATTGTGCCACTGCACTCCAGTCTGGGTGACAGAGTAAGACCCTGTCTCTAAAAAACAAAAGAAAGAAAAAAAGAGAAATAATTAGGTTTGTTTGGTATCCTCCACATTTCTTTCTTTTCTTTTCTTTTTTTTTTTGTGGTTTTATAACTTTATTTGACTTCATTTTTTCTGTATTTCTTAATTAGCTCAAGACCTTTGTAAGAGCCAAACAAAAAATATTATCAAACCAAAAGAGACACTCAGTCTTCCCTAGGTTAAGTTTGTATTGGTAGAATGTTATTATTAATAATATAAATATTCCAAAACTTGAATGTTTTATGGGAAAGTCTTAGAGATTTATAAATGCCCTCACATTCTGTAATATAGTCTTACTTTCAGGGAATCATTGATTAAACCTTTATGAAATAATTATGTACTGACCCAAATAGAGAATTTTACTTTCTTACATTCTGATACTATTGATGACTGTAATTAATTAACCACAACCAGGCAGTCGCATTATCAGATAGGTGTCTGCTTCCCTCAGACACCTGTCTTAAGCCTCTGCTAGAAGCTAGAATTTGTTCTTCATGAAAAGACAGTTGTGGAACCCCACGGAAAGGACTAGAACAGGCTAAGTTTGAAATGTCCAATTTCTTTAAGTACTAAGTTTGACAGTTGTCATCTCTGATGTTTCACTTTGACACTTCTTATCTTATTTTTGTTGTGAAGGTACACCCTCAGTCTTTCAAATGCATGGTTTGGCTTGTGATTATCTTTCAAATTTTTTTTTTTAGAGCCATTTTTGTGAAACCATGGATAAGTCAAATTCGTGTTATTTTCAAATATGAGGTCTGTCGTGGAACCAGCGCAGCACAGACAGCTCCAAATATCAACGAAGTGTTTGGGAAGGATGTGGAATGAACACACAGTATGTTAATGGTTTGAGAGGTTCCGTCCTGGTGATTTTAATTTGAAAATGAGCCACATGGGCAACCCAAGACCAAGGTGGATAATGATGAGCTGAAAGCTGTAGTGGAAGCGAATCAATTGCAACCCACCTGTGAATTAGCAGCAAAGTTTGATGTTACTATTCCAACAACATTGGACCATTTGAAACAAATCAGCAAGGTAAAGAAGCTGGATAGATGGGTTCCGCATGAATTAAATGAGCATCAGAAGAGAAATCATCTAGAAGCTTGCCCTTCCTTTGCTGTCATGACATAAAGGTGAACCATTTCTACACCGACTTGTTACATATGATGAAAAATGGATTCTTTTTGACAATCCCAAATGTTCAGCACAATGGTTAGATAAAGATGAAGTGCTGAAACACAGCCCAAAATTGAATATTCATCAAAAAAGCTAATGGTGTCTGTTTGCTGGTCCAGCACTGGTATTATCCACTACAGCTGCATGAAACCTGGTCAGTTCATTACAGCGGATGTCTACTGCAACCAGTTGGATGAAATGATGAGGATGCTTGTGATTAAGCACCTGAGATTGGTCAACAGAGACAGGCCAATCCTCTTGCAAGACAATGCTCAACCACGTCGCACAAACAACACTGCTCAAACTACAGCGGCTGGACTTGGAAACTCTCTGTCATCCACTGTATTCACCAGACCTTGCACCAACTGGCTACCACTTCTTCCAGGCTTCGGACTACTTCTTGCAAGGAAAAATAGTCAATTCTCAACAAGCTGTGGAAAACGCCTTTCGTGATTTCATAGCCACTCGCTCTCCAGGCTTCTTCTCTGCTGACATAAACAAGCTACCGTTAAGATGGCTAAACTGTGTTGATAGTCTAGGCACATACTTTGATTAATTGTACTGCTTCTTGTTTGAGATATAATAAACTAAACTTTTGATTTGAAATCGGACATTTCATATTTAATGACCTAATACTTTTAACTATCGATACTTCAAATAATAGACGCCTGGGTACAGGCTTTTTGCACTGATGTTGCCTAGACAACATTCAGACTATACCAGTGACCTACTTGACTGGGATTTCCGGACTGTTTTCAGTCCAGATGCAGGCGCACATACGTCATGGAAACAGATTGGTGACCCAAGATCCAGCCATACAAGAATCAATTACATAGGACTGAACTAAGGGAAAGTTGTGATATTTTGTTAGGAATATTGTTTCTATTATTTTTATTACTCTAGATTTCATAAAAAATATAAGGCAGCCCTTTCTCTGTCTAAGCTAAAACTAACTCTCAATTTAGTAGCCTATGCTTTTGTAAACTGAAATTGAAACATTTTTTATGGTTATCTGATTCTCACATAATCCTCAGAATTCAGAGAAAAATGCTTTTACTGAATCTCTTTACTTTTTACTATCTAAATTTT
>NW_012150285.1:4357751-4376614 GCF_000956105.1 Propithecus coquereli
GTATGTAAAAAAGAGCCAGAATAAAAAATATGTAAACTGCTTTGTATATACCAGCCCCTGTAACACCTGGCACGTGGTGGGTACAGTGCTCACTAAAAATGTGGAAACAGAATAAACTTGTATAGTGCATTTACACTTGATATAGTATTGTAAAATTATTATGCACGTGTAACGATCCGCTTCCAGTGAGGCTGGCAAGGATTAGAGCCACGTAGCAGGAGCTCCTGGTGCCAAGCTGTGGAGCCTAAACTTGGCACTCGCTAAAGAGAGCTGCGGAATGTTTCCAAGACAAGAAGCAACAGGATGAAACAGTACTATAGGAAGCAGTCGTGATTATTTGGAGAACGGTTAATGTGGGATAAAGATGGCTTCAGTACTCTTGGTCTTGAAAGCTGGCAGAAGATTAGGAGTGAAAAACTCTCCATTTATATATGGTAAAGCAGAGCTCGGAGTGATACAAATAATACAGAGCTTAATATTGACTCTTCTTCTGTAAAGTTGTTTACATTTCTAGTTAATTTGGTACTAATAATCTTAATTTTTGTATTTTTTATTTATTTTTTGAGACAGGGTCTCCCTGTGTTGCCCAGGCTGGTCTCGAACTCCTGGGCTCAAGCGATCCTCCCACTTCAGCCTCCCAAGTAACTGAGATTACAGTAATAACCTTGATTTAAAAAAAAAAAAAAAAGTCTTACTCGACCTGGTTCTCTGTTAAGGCAGAGACGCCTCGGATTTCCACAGGTTTGTCACCAGAGGGCAACCTAGTCATCTCCACCCGACATGCCGGCGCCCGATCCTCGGGTAGCGCCGGCGCCCGGCGGAGTACAGCGGGCCCTGGAGACTCAGGAGCGGGAGGGCGGGAGGCCCGTCAGGGAAGAAACGCCACCTGTCAGGGGCGATGTGCACCCTGCAGGCGACAGGTACGCCAAAAACCCGGACACACCGCTGTCCAAGTCAACCACCGAACCAAAACCCGCCGAACTCCCGAATCTACCCGCCGGCAGCGTCGGCGTCTTCAGGGCGCTCCTTAGCAAGGCCGACCCCGGGGCTCCCGGGAGACCGGCGCAGTCAGAATCCGTATTTCGGCGAGATCCCGGGGCCCCGCGCCCTGCGCCCTCCCGCGAGCGGGGGCGCGGCATTCCTTTCCGGTGCCCGGCCTCGGTCGCCGCCCGCTGCCTGTGTCTTCCCCGCCCAGCTCCTCCGCGTTTCCCCGCCGCCCTTGGCCGTTCTCACCTCTTACCCCGCAGCTGGGGACCCCGCCCTGGAACAGCGGGAAGGGAGCAGAGGCCAGGGCGGCCGCTCGCCTCCGTCCCGGTGCGAGCGCTTCCGTGCTGCTGGGGGATGAGATCGATTCTGCTCTCGAATTACCGAAACAGAAATAGGCGACTGCTGCTTTTGAAAGTACGTTTACCACTGAGGTCACATTAATATATATATATTTAATTTGGAGACAGCGTCTCACTATGTTGCCCAGGCTGGACTCGAACCCGGGGTCAACCGATCCTCCCGCCTCAGCCTCCCTGTAGCTGGGGCCTCAGGCGAGCGCCACCACGCCTGGCCGAGGTCACATCTTTAAATAAATGTAGCTCTTGAAATCAGCCCGTTCGGAGGAGCTAAGGCCTAAACAGCGGCCGCGCCCGCCCGGCTCGGCCGAGAGCGAAGCAGGCAGGAGGCGGCGGCCCCGCCGAGGGCGTTGGCGTCCAGCCGCCTTCGACCGCCGCGGGAGCGCTTCTCCAGCTTCCCGTGCGTCGGAGCCCGGAGGCTTGACTCGATGGCCCCTCGCGCACCGGCCCTCGCGGCAGGTCCGCGGGGAACCTGCGGGTTTCGTTTCTCCTCCGTCCCCAGGTGACGCGAACGCCGCTGGTTGCGAGCGCGCTTCGAGGAGCATCAAGACGCCCTAACTAGGTCCCCTCCACTCGCGGGCGACCATTCCTTCTCTGGAGTGGGTGCTGCCAGTGAAGCATCTCCGCGCGCTGTCGTACGTCCCTGCCACGGGCTGGCAGTGTCGTGGCGGGCTGGGGGAGTTTTTCCACCCGCTCTGAGAAGCCCGTTCTGAACTGTCTCCAGAATTAAGCTCGGATTGAAATACGACCCACCTTAGCCCAACCCGCCCGGGGCCGCTTTGCGCCGCGTCTCGGCCTCGTTTCCAGGGCGACAGGCCTCCTGCCGCGCGCTCTGCTCCCCGAGCCCGCGGGGGGCGCTGCCGGGCCGCCGCGGAGAAGGCCGGGCCGTGCCCCGTCAGGGCGTCGACGATGTCTCTTAGGGTGCCAAGAGCAACTAGGCCTCAGCGGAAAGAATGAAATGTTTCGGGTTACCGTGACCTCTAGCACAATGCGCCGCCTTGGGTGGTCTTCCCGCCTTTCCGCACCTGCTTACCTCAGGGTTCACAATTAATTTTTTTTAAGGTAAGGTGTTGTGTTCTGTGAAAACGCAAATAATCTCAATAATGTCTTAGTCAGTTTGGGCTGCTGTAACAGAATGCCTTAAACTGGGTGGCTTATAAACAGAAATTTATTTCTCAAAGTACAGCAGGCCGGGTGTCCAGGATCAGGGTGCCGGCAGGTTAGATCCTGGCGAGGACCTCTTCCAGGTTGAGGCTGCAGACTTCTCCTTGTATCCTCACATGGCCGAAAGAGGGAGGGTAAAAGAGCTCTTTGGGGTCCGTTTCATAAGGTCACTAATACCATTCATGAGGGCTCCACCCCCATGACCTCGTCACCTCTCGAAGGCCCCACCTCCTAATACCATCACATTAGGGCATGACCCGGGATTCGCCAGTATCGATCACAAACATTTGAATTCGGATTCTAGAGTAGCCAGTTTGGTTACAAGGGAGGGAAGAAAGATGAATTCAAAACATGGGCATCTGGGTTTCCAAGAAGGGTTCGGCAACTTGTAGGCAGAATGAGAATAAAAAACATCTCAGAAAGGACAAGGCCAAAAGTCAGAGGATGACAAAGGACACTTGCCCTGAATTATTGTCACAGATGTATTCCTATGTGTGCAATTAGACAGACCAGCAGAATGTGCAAACCTTCTCCTCTTCCCAGAAGAGAATCCTTTTTAATTTTATGAGAATCTAACCTTAATCTTGTGTTTTAAGAATATGGCATTTCATAGTGACACTTGCCCTGAATTATTATTGTCACAGATGTATTCCTATGTGTGCAATTAGACAGACCAGCAGAATGTGCAAACCTTCTCCTCTTCCCAGAAGAGAATCCTTTTTAATTTTATGAGAATCTAACCTTAATCTTGTGTTTTAAGAATATGGCATTTCATAGTTACACTTGATGGTCTTCTGATGCCCAGTAGGAAATCATCACTCAGGACTAGAGTAGGCCCTGTCATTGTCACCCCTGAGAGTATATTTCTTCATTTCATAGCTGTCCCTCTGACAAGCTTCCACTTCTCTGTCCAAGAAGTTACTTGGGAGTGTTGCCCAAAATTTCCATTTTAATTATAATTTATTTTCTTGATTATAAAAATAATACATATTCATTGTGTTAAGAACTATAAAAAACTGTAAGATTTTACCTTACTTGCAAGCTAATAAGTTATCCTCCACGATTTCACGGATGTTGGCACAAGACACAAGACTCCTGGGTCAGAGACAAAGGACTTTATTAATCACAGTAGTAATAGGAGCCAGAACACAAGTTCCCTACACCCAAATTCCCACAGGGCGATGCAAAGTAGGCCAGGTAACTCCTGTATATGGAGTGGGTTTGGTTACAAAAGAAGAACCCCAAGCTTAGGGAACCCTAAATCTTTTATAATGGGAAGTAAGCCTTCCTAACTGGCCTTTGCCCCAGAGGAAGACATTACCCTTATTATACTGGACAGTAAACAAACCTGTCCCTTGCTCCAAAGAGAAACACTATCCCTATCTTCCCAGGCTGTTCCTTGTACAAACATCCTTGAAAAGACAGTCCAGAGGAAAGACAGTCACTGCCTTTGCTCACAAAATGTACAGAAACACAAGAGACTCATGCACATTCAACACGCTGGGGAAAATAATCACTGATAACAGAAAAAAAAAATTGCAACCCCATTTCTTAGAGATAAACACTATGAACATTCTGATGTATAACCTTACAGAGTTATTCTATGCTGTACTGTTTATATGTTTTTCCCCCTCTAAATATATACTGACTACTTTTCCATGTCATTAAATTATTCTTTTATAACATGATTTTTTTTTAATATGAAGGGGGGCTGAGGAAGAGGGCTCAGTTTTCTTTCTTTCTTTCTTTCTTTTTTTTTTTTTTGAAACAGAGTCTCACTCTGTCGCCCCAGGTAGAGTGCAGTGGCATCATGATAGCTCACAGCAACCTCCAGCTCCTGGGCTCAAGTGATCCTCCTGCCTCAGCCTCCCAAGCAGCTGGGACTACAGGTGCACGCCATGATGCTCAGCTAATTTTTCTATTTTTAGTAGAGATGGGGTCTCACTTAGGCTGGTCTTGAACTCCTGAGCTCAAGCAATCCTCCTGCTTTGGCCTCCCAGAGTGCTAGGCTTATAAGAGTGAGCCACCGTGCCCGGCCTAACATGGTGTTTAATAGTTGCATAACAGTCCATTACATGAATGTGCCATAACTCATTTACTGGTCCTCTGATATTAGATTCTCAGAGAAGAAGTAATATTTAAAGAGAGTTTAGTCCAGGCGCGGTGGCTCACGCCTGTAATCCTAGCACTCTGGGAGGCCGAGGCAGGCAGATTGTTTGAGCTCAGGAGTTCGAGACCAGCCTGAGCAAGAGCGAGACCCCGTCTCTACTAAGAATAGAAAGAAATTAATCGGACAACTAAAAATATATAGAAAAAAATTAGCCGGGCGTGGTGGTGCATGCCTGTAGTCCCAGCTACTCAGGAGGCTGAGGCAGAAGGATCACTTGAGCCCAGGAGTTTGAGGTTGCTGTGAACTAGGCTGACGCCACGGCACTCACTCTAACCAGGGCAAAAGAGTGAGACTCTGTCTCAAAAAAAAAAAAAAAGAGAGAGTTTAAATAAAACTTAGAATTTCAAATACGAAAATAAAATGTGACGTTTTAATATTTTATTTATATTTCAAGTCAAAAAGTCCTTATTGTGGGGTAAGAAAGAAAATATGGCCTCTGCCTTAGGAAACCAAGATAAAAATATATTCGAACAGGAGACTAGCTTTTTATCACACATTCCATCAAATATGACTAGTTTAAGGTAACATAACAGGAAGGCAATTTATAACAGAAGGAAAAACACACCCAGAGCTGATTCCTGAGCCACTTAATTTCATGGGTAAGCCAAGGCCCCAAAACCATACCAGTGTCTTGGAGCTCATGGGGGTACTTAGGCAGAGCCTAAAAAACACAGAGATAAGAATATGTGATCCTAAGTAGGGGTGAGGAACCTGCGGCCTCGGGGCCACATGTGCCTTTCTGGATCCTTGAGTGCAGCCTTTTGACTGAACCCAAATTTTACAGAACAAATCCTTTTATTCTACAAAAGGCTACTAAGCTGATCACGTGCAGTCTAAGCTGTGTAAGAAGCTGACCAGCAAAGCCCAGCTCCAGTGGGACTGGGACATAAAGTTTAGAACTTTATAGAAAAGCTCTTATTTGTTAAGAACACATATTTAAAAACATTTTGTGCACGCATCCCCCAAAACGTTATAAAAAGCAATAATTCCTCCTGTAACCTAGCAAACTCTCGCAGCTGAAAATATTGTAAACGACATGTTCAGAGTGTGAAGTCTGTGGCTAGGTCTCGTGTTGCAATGTTTTCTCATTGCCAAGCACAGAGTTTCTCCAGTGCACTCTTCAGGCCATTAGCTGCATGCAAAACAGATTTCCAAGGTCAAAATGTTTTTTATAGACTGGGTTAAATCGTTTTAAACAGATCTCCCTGCTCCAGGACTTTTCAGAGCCTTTAATAAACTGATGTTGTTTGAGACATTCCAATATAGAATGCAGCTTTTCTTAAACTTCCTAAATATCCTAAATTTTTAAAGTATGGAATGCTTCTTTCATGGAGCATATTGCAAGATCAGATTTGGCAGAACCGAACTGGAGAAGCACTGACCTGGCACAATAGAGGGAATGGGAACCTCTGGACCTCGAACATCTAACCATGTTCTTGACAAGCCACCCTTCCCTATAAAGTCCAGTAAGGAAACTAACACGCTCAGAGGACAATGGTAGGTAACTGACATTCATTGGTATTGACATTTGACTTCAATCCAAACACGGTGAAAGATGATGGACCTTGCAAAGAATGCCTTGTGTCTGGGTTAGTCGAGTCTAGAGCCAAGGACTCAGGCACGTCTTTGATCTTCCCACTCTGAAGATGAGAAGATGTTGACCCAAAGAGGAGGAGAAAAGGGAAAAACAAGAAAGAGGATGCTTGCCCCACTGGAGGCTGTCCCAGGCATCGGCAGTTGCAGTGCGGAGCTGCGTCCTTGGCCCTTCTCATCTCACCTGCCAAGGCAGTGCAAAGGGACAGTGGGGAAGAATCTGGAGAGGAGAGGGCTGCACCTCACCTGCCTCCTGGATGGGGAGCATTTCAAGGGCTGGGCTTTCAGAAGAAAGCATCTCACCAGCCCATCCATCCACTCATTCTGCCTTAAAGACGCCTGTGCTCCCACTGTGTGCCACCCACTAGCCCCGGGGTGAGGGACACCACAGACAAGGTCTCTGTGCTCAAGAAGTTTCTGGGGGGTGACGGAAGCTGACAAGGAGCAGAATTTCAAATTGAATTTCAAAGATCTAATTGGCTTTTATTGGAGATTCATAAACTGGGCATCATCCAGTCTACAAATAGAAAGAAGTTCCAATGAGCTAAACAGAGCGGGTGAGTTTTATAGGCAGAAAAAAGCAGAGGAAGCAGGAACAAGAAACGAATAGTGGATTAGTCATTTCAAGGTTACTTTCCTTCCAGGACGTAAGTGAAATCTTGTTGGCTTAATGGGATGTGGCTATTGTCTCTCTCCTTAGGAGGCCAGATCTTACAAGTAAACAACTCAATATTTTTGATTTGGTGATGTAGCACTTTAGCATGAGTGACTCCATTTGGGGGCTGCTGTCTTTTCTTTAGCACGGGGCGGGGGAGACAGAAACTAATCAAATCAACAAAAGGAGAAATAAAGCAGGAAAGGGGGCCAGAGAAAGTTTGTTCACTATATACTCAAAGTCTGGCAAATAGTAGGTGTTCAATAAATTTTGTTAAATCAGACCAGGAAGGGGAGGGAGAGGGGATGGATAGGGAGAGATTTGTTAAATGATACAAAATTACAGCTGGTTAGGAGAAATGAGTTCTAGTGCTCCATGTCACTGTAGGATGACTGTGGTTACAGCTAGGAGGATATTAAATGTTCCCAACACCAAGAAACAACAAATGTTTGAGATGATGGATATGCTAATTACTCTGATCTGATCACTACACATAATATGTATCAAAACATCACCATGTATTCCACGAATATGTACAATTATAACTTGTCAATTAAAAAAATTAACAAATGCAAAAAAAATCATTAAGTCAATGAAGTACCCTCACCAGAACCTTAAGGAGTAGATATTATTATTACATCTCCATTTTATGGATAAGGAAATTGAGATCCAAAAGGGATTAAGTAACTCACCCCAAATCACGTAGCTAATGGATGGAATATAGATCTCTGAACCCCAATGTTCTGGCTCTAGAGCCCAAGATCAGAGCCCCTGTGCTCTGTACGACATTTCCCTGTCCCTATGAGGTTTACAGTCGAACTCAAGTTTAAAATTTAGGTTCACTTTGATAGAAAATAATAATGGGCCCATCTTTATAGTCTTAAAGAATAAAGATTTAAAGAGTGTCTGTATACTCTGTGTCAGAGGAATGGAGTGGGGCAGTATCCTTTAGAGATTTGAGGTCACAAAATTGGAGAAATGAATGTTATATGAGCAATAACCCCACAATTATTCAAAGGTGCCATTACCAAATATAATTGGTATTTTTTAATATAATAAAGAAAACCTAAGTCTTTCCCAATTCACTTGTTGGTTTCAAACTCAATCCTCCAAACACGAAATCTTCACCTTCATGTTAAAGATGAGAACATCAGCGTATAAGGATTATCACATCCAACTGCACACAATGAGCAAAATGCCATTTCTTCTACTGGGTTCATTTCATATGTAAGTTTAGTCCTATCCTGAAGTGACATCTCATCTTCCCTTCATCCTTCCTTCTTGGCAAAAATTATGTCTCTCAACCTCTCCTCTACTCTGACCTTAGACCTCCCCACCTATGCCCTTAGACCTTAGACCTACGACATCCCGCCAAATACACGAAGATTTTCACCCCAGGGAGCCAGACCCTGTGAGCGACGAGGAGCTTACCGCGTACGTTCCCCTACTGCACATGTTGTCCCCAGTGCTGCCTCGAAGCCCACAGGATGGGATGCAAACGACTGAAATAAAAACAGGCAAAATGCTCACAGAAACTCACGTTCTTTGAGGAACAAGCGACAATATGACAACTCAAAAAGAAAGAGTGTTCTATTTTTTTAAAAAGGGATTAGGGATCAGAAGCGCATCTGTCGCCTCCCAGCATGGCAGTGGCGTGAGTGAAAGGAGACACTGGTACGTGAAGGTGCTTGTGATTCGACACCAATAAGTACCTGAAAAAGCTGGCCTTTTCCTCATGTGACTCCTACTTTCACCAAAAGCAGAATTTAAATTAAATAGTCACCTAGGTCAAATTTTAAAAATTTCTGGGCTGGGTGTGGTGGCTCACACCTACAATCCTAGCACTTTGAGAGGCTAAGGTAGCAGAATTGTTTGAGGCCAGGAGTTAGAGACCGGCCTGGGCAACATAGCGAGATCCCATCTTTACAAAAAATAGAAGAATTAGCTGGGAGCGGTGGCATGTACCTGTAGTCCCAGCTACTCGGGAGGCTGAGGCAGGAGGATCACTTGAACCCAAGAGTTTGAGGTTGCTGTGAGCTATGGTGATGCCACTGCACTCCAGCCTGGGCAAGAGAGCAAGAGCCTGTCTCAAAACAAACAAACAAAAACAAACAATTTCCTGATTCAGATACCAGTGAAATAGCTCTAAATGTTGCAGCCGCAAAACATAAGCTTTTAGGAGAGTCTTTTTAGCCTTTTGCCAAATAGAAATAAGCAGAATTTCATCCCCTAGGCACTTGGGGTGACTAGGGGATTTTTTTTTTTTTTTTGCCCAGAGAATCAGGAAATGGTGCTTGCTGGTTGGGGGTGGCTCTCTGGGCCCCAGCTCTGTTCCCTTCCTCCCATTGTGCTTCTTCTCCAGCAGAGCTAATTAATCCTTAATTTTCCTGTAGCTGATCATCGACAGTAGGTGCCCTGTGCAAAAAGCACAAGGTCCTCAGCTCAAGGAGGTAGGTATTTCACCAAAATGCCATAAATGCGCTTTGAAGTGTTAACTGTCTCTCATAACATCCTGTAATTTGGCACTATTGAATTAGCTCAATTTGCAAGTAACACGTTTTGTGACTTTTCAGGTTTTAGAGACTTGTATATTTCAGAGACGCGAATCTCTAAGATATTTAGAAAGCGTGTCCCTTAGAGAGCTTTGTGTTCTGAGAGACTCTTTTGCCCCTGCTGCTGGACGGCTGCCATGCTGGAAGCGGGGCCCATCAAACGATAAGTTGGTTACTAAAAGGAGAAGCAGACTCCCTCCTGTGGGTTTGCAGAGACCGGCAAAGCTCCCACTGCCTCCTTCGGTCCAAATCCCGGCTCTCCTAGAGCCAACGAGCAGGGAGAGAAACAAGAAGCCTCTGGAAGAGCTAATCTTACGGGGGCATGAAAAGGGCAGGCCGGTGAGAACCCCCAGAGGCCAGCGACCCTCCGTAGGGAACTTCCAGATATGGATGGTCAGTGAGTGAGGGACAGAGTGCTTTCCAGAGACGGCCGTGGCGATTTCTCTATCTCACGTGCTGCTCTGCAGTGTGGCCTTGCTGTCACAGCGAGCGTCACAGCGCGTGGTCCCGAGGACAAACCGAGCGGCACACGGAGCGTCGGAGAATCAAAGTTTATTCGCCAGCGGGCTCAGAGGGGCCTCCCCACCGAATTCTGCACCCCGTCTACCCTATTTTCCCACTTTGATTAAGTTGGGGTGGTCCGAGGGGTGGGATATCAGGTGGCCAAT
Organism: Propithecus coquereli; assembly: GCF_000956105.1. Taxonomy (NCBI): domain Eukaryota; kingdom Metazoa; phylum Chordata; class Mammalia; order Primates; family Indriidae; genus Propithecus; species Propithecus coquereli. The sequence continues at coordinate 4,367,897 of NW_012150285.1, forward strand.
GCCCGCCAGGTAATAGGTTACTCGATGTGTCAGGTAATAGGTTACTATCACGTTGATGCACCAGGTAATGGGGTAGTTGATGCGCCAGGTAGTAGATTAGTTGACGGGCAGGTAACAGGTTAGCATTATGCCGACGCGGGTCTGCCGTGAGGGGTGGGGGTCTCCGGTGGCTGATGTGCCAAGTAACAGATGGCGGTTTTCCTTATCATTGCCACACTCCCTCCTGAAGAGGTAGAGGGCGTTGCCCCTCCCTTGAAACCTGGATGAACTGCGACTCCTTTGAACAACACAGCAGTGATGCTCCTTCCAAGGTCGGGTCAGAAAAGGTGATGCGACCTTCACGCCTGAAGCCCTGAGCTGCCTTAGAAGAAGACTAACTACCCTGAGGCTCTGTGCTGGGAGGAAGCCCAAGCTACTGGCAGAGGCCACGTGTAGGCACTCCAGCTGGCATTCTCCGTCTTCCTGTCATCCCACCCAGCCACCTCACATGGCGGCGATGGAGCCATTGCATAATTGAAGAGAAGAGAACACTTCCTAACTCATTCTGTGAGGCCAGCATTAACCTGATAGCAAAGTCAGACAAGAACACTACAAGAAAAGAAAACTACAGACAACTATCTCTGAACAATATTGATGCAAAAATCCTTCAGAAAATACTAGTAAATAGAATTCAACAGCTCATTTAAAGGACTATACATCATGACCAAGGAGAATTCATTCCTGGAATGCAAGTATGCGTCAACATACAAAATCAATCAGTGTAATATACCATATAACCAGAATGACAGGGAAAAAACATACGATCATTTTTACTGACATAGAAAAATCTTTTGACAAAATTCGACCCCATTTCACGGTATAAAACATTGAACAAATTAGAAGTAGAAAGAAAGTACTTCAACATAATAAAGGTCATATATGAAAAGCCCACAGCCAACATCATACTAAATGGTGAAAGACAGAAAGCTTTCCTCTAAGATCGGAATCAAATCAAGGAGGCCTGTTCTCACCAATTTAACACTATTCAACATGGTACTAGAAGTCCTATCCAGAGCAATTAGGTAAGAAAAAGAAATAACAGGCATCCAAATTTGAAAGGAAGAAGTAAAATTATCTCTGTTCATAGATGACATGATCTTATCTTTAGAAAACCCTAAAGATTTGTGAAAATTGTTAGAACTGATAAATGAATTCAGTAAAGTTGCAGGATTCAGAATCAGCACAGAAACATCATTTGCATTTCTATACACTGAGAATGAGCAATTTGAAAAGAAAATTAAGAAAAACAATTCCATTTACTTCAAAGAGAATAAAATACTCAGGAATAAACTTAACCGAGGAGATGAAAGGCTTGTACACTAAAAACTATAAAACATTGCTGAAAAAAATAACACACAAATAAATAGAAAAACACCTCATGTCCACAGATTGGAAGACTCACTATTGTTAAAATGTCTATACTACACAAAATAATACACATGTTCAATGCAATCCCTATCAAAACACCAATGACATTCTTTGCAGAAACAGAAAATACAATCCTAAAATTCATATGGAATCTCAAGGGACTCCAAATAGCTGAAACAACCTTGAAAAAGAAGAACAAAGCTGGAAGACTCACACTTCCTGATTTCAAAACTTACGACGAAGCCATGGTAATCAAAACAGTGTGGTACTGACATTGAAAAAAAAGACATATAGACCAATGGAATGGGATGGAAAGCCCAGAAATAAACCCTTACATGTATGATAAAATGATTTTCAATGCAGGTGCCAAGACCATTCAACGGAGAAAGGACAGTCTTTTCAACAACTGATGTTGGGAAAACTGGATGTCCACATGCGAAAGAATGAAGTTGGACCATTCCCTTATACCATATACAAAATTAATTCAAAAATGGATCAAAGACATAAACATAAGACTCAAAACTATAAAACCCTTAGAAGAAAACATATGGGAAAAGTGTCACGACATTGGATATGGCAATGACTTTTTGGATACAGCACCAACAATACAGGCAACAACAAAAAGATGGTTAAATTGGACTACATCAATATTAAGAACATCTGTGACTCAAAGGACACTATCAACAGAGTGAAAGCAATCCATGGAATGGGAAAAAATATTTGCAAATCATATATCTGATAAGTTAATAACCACAATATATAAAGAACTCTCATAACTCAACAACAAAACAAACAATCCAATTAAAAAATGGGCAAAGGACTCCAAAGAAGATATGCAAATGGAGAATAAGCACATGAAAAGATGCTCAATATTACTAATTATTATGGAAATCCAAATCAAAACCACCTTGCACCCATTAGAATGACCACTATCAAAAAAAGAACACAAACACCAAAAAACAATAAATAAGCAAGTATTGGCAAGGAATAGAAAAATTGGACTTCTGCGCTGTGGGTGGGAGTGTCAAGTGGTACAACCACTATGGAAAACAGTATGGCAGTTCCTCAATAAGTTAAAAATATAGTTACCACATGATCCAGCAATTTCTCTTCTGGGTATATACCCAAAATAGTGGAAAGTAGGACCCTGAAGAGATATTTGTACACATATGTTCATAGCAGCATTATTCACAGTAACCAAAAGGTAGAAGCAACCTAAATGTTCATTGATGGATGAATGGATAAATAAATTGTGATATATACATGCAATGGGTTATTATTCAGCCTTTAAAAAGAAGTAAATTCTGATACATACCACAACATGGATGAAATTTGAGGATATTATGCTAAGTGAAACAAGCTAGTCACAAAAGGAAAAACAGTGTATGAGTCCAATATATGAGTCCAATTTGAGCAGACAAATTTATAGAGACAGAAAACAGAATGGTGATTACCAAGGATGAGGGGAAGGGGAGGATGGGGATTTATCGTTTAATGGGTACGGAGTTTCAGTTTGGGAAGATGAACAGAATTCTGGGGAGGGATGGTGGTGATGGTTGTACAATAATGTGACTGTACTTAATGCCACTGAATCAGACATTTAAGAATGGCTAAAATGGTAAATTTTATGTTAGTTATATTTTACCATAATTTAAAAAATAATTATTGCATTGGGAAAAAATAATGGAATAGCAAATTTCCTATTAAAATTGCCTTTAATTACAACAAAATAATGTTTGTGGTAGGTTTTTTGCAGGTACCCTTGATCAAATTAAAACAGTTTCCTTCTATTCGCAGTTTGCTGTGAGTTTTACTTTGAAGGGGTGTTGAATTTCGTCTAAGATGTTCCTGCACTTAATGAGTAAATTGTATAATTTTCTTCCTTAATTTTCTTAGTACAGAAATTGCACTGATTTTTCAAATGTTGAAATAATCTTGCAATTTTGAAATAAACATAACTTGGTTGGAAAAAATAATAATACCGCCAATTTATCATAGGGTTATTACAAAACTTGTTAGCATAATAACTGGCATATAGTAAGTGCTCAATAAATGTTTCTAGCCATTATTTATCACAAACTGGAGAGAAAAGGCTGAGATATGACTCTCGGTTTTCTCGCAAAAGCTTGCTGAGGTTTCTGTCCTTTGAATTCTTAGGGACAGGTATTTGAGTGATTTGTGGCCAGCGAACTCTCCGAAAGAATGATTTCTAAGAATATGTTGCGGCAAATGTGGAGAGCGTTGAAGCATAAACTTAGTATCATCATCGGTGAATGCTGAGAACATTGCGAGATAAACAGAAACTTAGCATTGCATATGCTGAAGCAGCAGTCGTGATAGCAGCTACTGCTAAGCAGAGCTGTGTGCCAGCGACTGGCCGGGGCGCAGCACGAGAACCTTCCTACCTGAAGAGCTCTTTTCCCTCCACATATTTACATGTGCCATTATTTGGGACCCACGTAGATTTGACACATTTAAAAACCACCACATAATACAATTACAGAGAACCCAACAAATAATTTAACGTATGCATCTGATTGTCTGGGTAGTTTCAGACCAAAAGTCTGCCATCTAGTGGCGCTAATTATTCGTGCAGACACAGTCAAGAGCAAGGGGCAGGGAAGGAGGGAATTGATATTTTATCGAGGCCCTGTTCTGTGCCAAGCATTGTGACAGGAACTTTATTTCTTTACATCTTTTAGCCTCTTCCAATCTTCTTCGTTGAGTATTTCCCTTCTGTAACGTTTCTTTACAGGCAGATGATGAAAAGCAAAAGACCCATTTCTCCTAGAGTATATGAAGGTAGAATAGGAAAAAGCAAGAAAAGTTTACAGAATTAGGGAGTTCTAAGACTCACATATGTGAGCCCCTTCTTCCATGACCATGTGAGTGAAGTCGATCAATGGATATCAGTGTTGCCTAGGATATAGGAACTCCGTAAACAGTGGTGAGAATGATGACCATGGTGCTGATAGTTAGAAGCTTTTTGAGGACAGAGACGACGTCATATACCGTTTGCACCCGCTGCAGTCCCTGGAGCCTCTTTTATAAGGGCACTAGTCCCATTCAGGAGGGCAGAGCCCCGTCACGTCCCAAAGGCCCCACCTCCAAAATCCACCACATTCAGGATTAGGTGTCAACACATGGATTTTTTTTTTTTTTTTTTTGAGACAGAGTCTCACTCTTTTGCCTGGGCTAGAGTGAGTGCTGTGGCGTCATCCTCGCTCACAGCAACCTCAAACTCCTGGGCTCAAGCGATCCTCCTGCCTCAGCCTCCCGAGTAGCTGGGACTACAGGCATGCGCCACCATGCCCGGCTAATTTCTCTCTATATTTTCAGTTGTCCAATTAATTGCTTTCTATTTTTAGTAGAGACGGAGTCTCGCTCTTGCTCAGGCTGGTTTCGAACTCCTGAGCTCAAACAATCCGCCTGCCTCGGCCTCCCAGAGTGCTAGGATTACAGGCGTGAGCCACCATGCCCGGCCGCATATGAATTTTGAGGGGACTGAAACATTCAGTCTGTAGCAGAAACTCAACATCCCCACTCCTCTGAGGGCAGGAAGAAGACAGACACCAGGAGGAAGGCTTGGGTCTGCCTCTTGCTCTGTCCACGAGCCTGTGTCAGGTGGCTGGGAAAGGAAACCTGAGGGCTTTCCTAACTAGTCACTTAAAATCTACTTCTCCGTCAGTGGCAGCCCCCAGACACCTGAGAAATGGCCTCAGCAGGCACTCAGGTGGGTGAAAACTTTCACGACAGGATTTGTTAACCAAAGGAGGCAATCAAAACTCCCGCAGTTATTTCAAACACAAAAGCCTTTTAGGTAACTCCTTTTCTGACTTGATTTCAGAGCCTTCTCAAAGGCTAGTGTTGGGTGCCTGTGTTGTTGTTGTTGTTTTCTTAGCGATGGGGTCTCGCTCTGTCTCCCAGGCTGGAGTGCAGTGACGCAATCATAGCTCACTGCAGCCTTGAACTCCTGGGCTCAAGGATCCTCCTGCCTCAGCCTCCTGAGTTGCTGGGACTACAGGCGCACATCACCACACCCAGGTAATTTTTTTTATCATTTTTTTTTTTTTTAGAGATGGGGTCTTTCCACATTGCCCAGGTCGGTCTCAAACTCTTGGCCTCAAGCAAACCTCTTGCCTCGGCCTCCCAAAGTGTTGGGATCATAGGCGTGAGCCACCAAGCCTAGCCAACCCTCACTTAATTTAACAGTCATGTCTCTTTAGTCTCTTTTGATCTGGAACATTCTCCATTTTCCATTGACTTTCATGGCCTTGACACCTTTGAAGATGACAGGCCAGATATTTTGGGGAATGTCTCGCAGTCTGGGTTTTTCTGAGGGTTCCTCCTGATTACATTGATGCTAAGCAATTCTGCGGGATACGGCAAGACTGAGGCCATGTTCTCCTCATCCCCTCCTACTGGGCGGTGCACAGTTTTGATTTGTCCCATTTCTGGGGATGTTTACTTTGATAACTCGATTAAGGTGGTATCTGCCAGGCTTCTCCACTGTAAAGTTAATCTTTTCCTTTTTAGTTAATAAGAATTTTGTGGACAGATACTTTTAGTCTATGTTAATATGCTGTTCCTCTTCAAGATTTTCATTCATTTATTTATTTATATCGGTATATACTTAGGAATTCGTGTTTCACTCAGTGGTTTGTAATCTAGTATTATCATTATTTATTTTTATGATCTTGCTTTTTTGTAACCTGCTTCTGTGTCCATAAAATGTATTCTCATCATTTGTCAGGCACTTTCATACCACTTTCTGGCAAAAATGATGTTCTAGACTCATCTAGAATCGATCATTTCTCCAAGAAGCTCTGGTCCCTTTAGGGCAGAAAGGTATTTAGAAACCAAGATCTGGGTCATCAGGTACCAGCTGTCCTCACTGCTAAGGGATGTCCCACTCCCAGGACCTTTCGGCGGACTGAGCCTAAGCCCCCCAACTACGGTTTCTGAAAAAGGATTTACATCTTATTTACCTATTTATGTTGCAAACATTAAGCTCACGCTGATATCTTCCATTTCAATCTGATACTGAAGGATTCGTTCTATTTTTATCCTTTTCCGTATTTGTCATTCCCCAGCAATGAGAAATCTGGTTCCCATGATCATCAATATAGTTGCTTAATTGTCCCCTTCCCACCATGCAAATACCCTCCTCGCCTGGCCGGCCCTGCCCGCCTGCCCCGTCCCCACTAGACCAATGCCTGCAATCTGACGCCCTACACCAGGCTACCACTCCGAGCAGATTCCTTCCTTACCCCACTTGGGCTCCAAGCCCAAGCAGGTTGCCCTCCTGTGTGAATATCTTTCCCCCTCACGGACGCTCTCCTCTCTCTGCTGGCCCCTGACACCCAATGCCAGGTTCCCCTCCCACAGGGGTGCCCTCCTCCCCACACAGCGCCACCATCTCATCCTGGGCCACCCGGCACCACGCCCTCACCTCACTCCTGCTCCAGCGCCGCCATCTGCCTTGATGGCGACCACCTAACAGCCTTTGGACTGAAATATTGGGGGAGGGAGAACTTGGGGTACTTCAGATTCAGTTCAGATCGGTGCCCACGTACTTGTACGTGCTCTCTTGCACAGGCTTGAGTTTTCAAAGCAGGCATGTCGAAACTGCTCGTTTCCCTCTGGGAATGGATGGCTTCCCCAAACCCTGAGAATGTCAGTGAGGCTTCCCTTCAGGTATAGCTAGCTCAAAATGGCAACAATTCAGGCCTGTACAGGCGAGGGCAGATGTCCCCAAGGAGAGCAGAGACAAGGCAAGAAGCAGATGAGGAGCGGACACAACGAGCAGAGCCTGCCCAGAGAGGATGGGCTTCCAGACAGGACCCCACCCCAGGGAGAAGCTGGAGCGCCGTGCAGAGAGACCAAGACAGGCGCCCGTGACGGAGATTAAATCTACATACTGGGGGGTGGGAAAGGCCTCAGCTCACAAACCACCGCTTGCCCTTGATGTGCCAGACAGCAGGTCTGTGGCAGTAAGGTTGATGCTGGATGCCGCCAGACCACTGGCCTGAGGCTGCAAACCTGGTCGGGATCGGCAAGAAGTTTGGGGTGTGGCGTGCAGAGCCTTCACAGGAAGGTATTTTGGAGATCACACAATTTCTACAAATTTAGTAATTTGCCAGAGGGTTCCAAGACTCAGTAGTAATTTATACTCATGGCTAAGATTTATGACACCAAATGATGTGCAACAAGAACAGCGGGGAACGGATGTGCCGTGGTGGCGTCCAGAGAGGTCCAGCACAGGCTGTGATGGCCTTCCTCGCCCGAGACCGCAGGACTGCTCTCTCCTGTGGCAGCAAACTCAGGGACATGTGTGGAATGTCTCTGTCCGGGGAAGCCAACGTGAGCCTCAGGGGTCACGGTTTATAGGGAGAGGCTGGTCCTGTAGGCATATTCTCTTAGCAACCAGCCATGGCAACCAAAATTCAGAACTCCAGCGGAGAATCTAGGTGCCCATCATCCGTCCTGATGTTGGCGTGCAGAAACCTGACCGTCTGGTCTGGCACTGATCCTGGTGCCTGTGAGAACATTGTCAATCGCCAACATAAAGAGCACTCCAAGGGCCACATTCCCGGAGCCTGGCCAAGAGTCAGTCAAGGTCCCTGGATGCACGCAAGGAATAAGCCACGAGGTCTGCCCCTTACCTCTTTCCTCACAGAGGGACACCAGTGAGGCCGACTGGTGGCACCAGGAAGTCGGGAGCTGAAAATCTATAACTATGACCCAGATCGGCCAATTAAGTTTTCCTATAAAATTAACTCTCCGGCAACTGTCAACATAAATACTGATTAATCTTGAATTTAAATTCACAAACTGATAGGAAATTCCAAACAAATTCAAAGAAGGAGATATGCTTATGGTTAAGTCAAGTATCTTCCTCATCCTAGAGAAATTCTAAATGAAGGCACTTTGAAAATGATGAAGCGTTATTAAGTGTGACGGCGCCTCCCGCCCTGCAGGACAGGCAAGGCTTTCTGCACAGAGATCTCAGCCTTCTAGTGGGTGCTCTTGGAGGCGGATCAGTGCAGAGGCTGGTGCTGAGATCTCTCCCAGTCCCCTCCGGTCACGGTCACTGCTGCTCAGCACTAGGCCTGCTGTGGGCAGGAAGCGCTCACCCAGGGTCTTCCTTTTCTACAGGAAGGGCCCCCACTTATCCTGCCAGAGGGCACCTCCCCCTACACCCTGGGGGAGCCTGGAAGACGAATTTTCCTTGGACCATCACATTCTTCAAAAGCGGGGCACCAGCGGGCGCGGTGGCTCACGCCTGTAATCCTGGCACTTCGGGAGGCC
>NW_012150285.1:4378494-4383327 GCF_000956105.1 Propithecus coquereli
TCCTCTCCCTAATGCCTTCCCCCTTTAAGGAAATGTATTAATACTAAACCTCCTGGAAACCTCTTTGGAAAAAATAGCCACAGATCCCTCTGTGGCTTGAATTTTTCCTGGACACACCCTAAAGCTGGTTTAATAAACCTCGGTTGATTGTGATTCTTGCCTCAGTCACTCATTCGATTATCGCAAAATTAGGTACACTGGTGAACTGACTTGCACCTCGTTACTTACCTGCTAAAGGCCGGCCTAGATCCGTGATTTCCACAGGTGATGCGTTAAAATCACCCAGGGGAGGCAGGGCATGGTGGCTCACACCTGTAATCCCAGCACTTTGAGAGGTGGAGGTGGGAGGATGGCTTGAGTCCAGGAGTTCAAGACCAGCCTGGGCAACATAGCAAGACCCCATCTCTAAAAAAAATTTTTTTTTTAAATTAGCCAAGTGTGGTGGCCCACAGTTATAATCCTAGCTACTCAGCAGGCTGAGGCAGGAGGATTGCTTGAGCCCAGGAGTTCGAGGTTGCAGTGAGCTGTGATTGTATCACTGCATTCCAGCCTGGGCAATGGAGAAAGACACTGTCTCTAAAAAAATAAATTAATTAATAAATCACCCAGGGGAATGTTTTAAAAACCTCCAGGTCAAGGCCATCAAAGCTGGAGAGACCTGCTGCAGGCTGTGTCCCAGGAGGGCACCAAATGATTCTTAAATTATTCAGAGTGAAGCTTCTGTTACACACACACACACACACACACACACACACACACACACACACACAGCCCAGGGCCTCTCCTAGCAGTATCAACCGCCTCTCACAGCCCAGCCTCAACAGATTATTGCCGTCTCTGCCAGAGGCAGGACACCCTGGCAGCTCAGACTCAGCCCGCGACCTGGGTTTGAATCCCCACTTACTAGTGGTATGACTTTGGCTGAGTCACTTAACTTTTCTGTGTCTCAATTTCCTTGTCTGTAAAATGGGAATAGAAGAGTACTGATTTCATTGCGGTGTGATGAGGCATAAGTGAGCTAACATATAAAAAGCTGTTATACTAATGAGCAATATATAATAAGGCTATAAGTGCTAGCTATAATCATTAACAGGAACAAGGAACAGAGAGGATGGCAGGGTGTGAAGGGGACCCGTGACCTTGTGCGGCTGCATAGCTTTCTGTTCTTAACCTAGGATACTGCAGAAAGAATCACTGATTTCCTCTTATTACAGTGAGTGCTTCATGGGGCAGAAAGCTTCAGGCCACTGTCCCCTCTTTCCCTGAGCCGGAGCAAGCCAGGTGTGGGCTTTTCTCTGGATCACTCTTTCGCTGAAAGTTGTTCCTTCCCTGACCAGCTCACATTTTCAGCTGATGCTCAAACCAGGTGCCTTCTCTCAGCCAGAACTGTACTTATTTTTCCAGAGAGACTTGTTTCGGGAAAACATTTTCCCCTAAACTCACTATTACTACAGGTGATACGGTTTGCATGTTTGTCTCCTCCAAATCTCATGTTGAAATTTGAACCCCAGTGTTGGCGGTGGGGCCTGGTGGGAGGTGTTTGGGTCATGGGAGATCCCCCAGGAGTGCCTTGGTGCCCTCCCCACGCTAATGGGCCAGTTCCCACATGATCAGTTCAAGAGAGCTGGATATTTAAAGGCACCGCCCCCCTCTCGCTCCCACTCGCGCCACGTGACATGCCTGCTTCCCCCTCCCCTTCCGCCTGGATTGGAAGCTCCCCGAGCAGTCATCACAAGCAGATGCTGGTGTGACGCTTCCTGTACAGTCTGCAGAGCTGAGCCAAATAAACCTCTTCTTTTTACGAATTACCCAGCCTCAGGTATTTCCCTGATAGCAGCACAAAATGAGCTAACACAATAGCCTTCTTCTTCCAAGTCAGAAACAGAAATTGCATCACCGTCATTACCCAATGATGTTAATACATTTAGCCACTTCAGAGGTACACATATTTGAACTGATCGAATCCATTCTTCTCATTTTCAGGTACAGACTGAGACCACGAGGCCAACTCACACATCCAAGCTCCCACACTATGGGTGGCACCTGTCTCTCGGTCTACCCCGCAGCACACAGGCCCCCGTAGGATGCTGAGGCCTGTGATGGCGCTTAGCTATGCCAGCGTCATAACAGCTTTCTACTGCATCTCGCTTATCTACTGATGGATTTGAAATCACTGGGAGTAAGATCATAACGGACCTGGCAAATGGAGGGGAGCCGGGATCATAAATTCATCTGACTGAAGTTTTGGAGCATAGAAAGAAAGAAAGAAAAGAAAGAAAGAAAGAAAGAAAAAAAGAAAGAAAGAAAGAAAGAAAGAAAGAAGGAAGAAGAAAAGAAAAGAAAAAAGGAAGGAAAGAAAGAAAAGGTATTTAAGAAGGGGAAATGAAGGAAAGGAGGGGAAAAAATCCGAGGAATTGATTTAACGTCAGTAACTGAGAAAGCAAGTTCTCTCTTCCATAATCGCCTTGACAAGAACGTCATGAAATGAAGGAGGCACAGCATGCTCCCTCTTAGACAGTAACCAGATTTCTTTAGACAAGACTACAGATTTGCCGCGCAGAGTAAAGCGTTAGACATTGTATTTCTGCACAGGGGGTCTGATGCGAAACTAACGAGGTCTCATCTCCGTGTCTGGGCTTCAGCCAGGTGCCCCCGCCCAGCCCCGCACAGAGACTGCGTTCAGCATCCCCGTGACCACAGCCCCCGGCCGAGGTGGCGTCGGTGAGGAGGGCATGTCAGTCCTGGGCTGGCCACAGCACCGTCCGCGGCCTCAGCGGTGCGGCAGAGAAGCGCGTCCCTCCGTGCCCTGTGCCCGGCCCGGGGGGCTGTGGGGCGGGAACCGTGTCCGTGGAGATTCAGTTTCCCGCGGGACTATCTCCACGCACCGGCCGGGCGACGGTTCGGGCTCATCGTCCTGCGTCCCTCGTGGGCTGCCGTGAGTCGCCCCGCATCACGACGGTCCCAGTGCAGGGACCTGGGCGTGCTGCGTAGGATCAGAACCTTCGGGCTTCCGCTTCCCGGCTCTCACAGGTGAAAGGACAGGACAAAAACAAACGCTCAAGACGCACACTTGCAGAAACCATGTAACGGCGGACCCTAAGTTTTCCCAGAACCTCCTCTCGAATTGCACAGTAAAAAAGTCTCCCCTCAATCCCCCAATTTTTTCTAAATCGTGTGGCCCCAACGGAGCCAGAAATAAACTCCGATCGCACCCGCTCAGCGCCACCCGCGCCCTCGCGCCCTGCGCCTCCGGAGGGGCCTCCGCGCAGGGGACGCCGCGCCGCTCGCACCGGCCACGCGGGACGGACCTGGGCCCGGCCACTCGGCTACTCGCGCTCTCCTCCCCGATGTGAGCCCGGGAGCCTGTCCCCACGGCCGCCCGCGCCCCCGACACACCACACACCACACACCACACACACCACACATCACACATCACACACCAAACATCACACACGTCACACACACGACACACCACACTCCACACAGACCACACATCACACACCACACATCACACACCACACACACCACACACATCACACACCACACACCACACACCACACCCACCACACACACATACACCACACCACACATCACATCACACCACACACCACACACGCCACACCACACATCACACACCACACATCACACTCACCACACACCACACACACCACACATCACACCCACCACACACCACACACACCACACACACACATCACACACCACACACACCACATATCACACATCACACCACACACACACAACACACCCACACACACCACACACACACCACAACACACATCACACACACCACACACACCACACATCACACCACAACACACATCACACACACCACACACCACACACGCCACACACGCCACACACGCCACACCACACATCACACACCACACACCACACATCACACCCGCCCACACACCACACACGCCCAGACACCACACACACACACCACACCACACACCACACAGACCCGCACACACACCACACACCCACACACCACACACACACCACACACCACACCACACACCACACACACAACACACACCACACACACCACACACACCACACACCCACACACAACACATCACACACACACACAACACACACACACATCACACACCACACACACCACACATCACACACACCACACATCACACACACCACACACCACACACACCACACACCACACATCACACACACACACTACACACCACACACATCACACACACCACACACACCACACATCACACACCACACACACACACACCACACACACACCACACACACACACCCACACACCGCACACACATCGCACACCACAATACACAACACATATCGCACACACACACATCCCAAAAACACACCTCGCCACCCCCAGGTCACCCCAGACCACCCCCCAGCAGAGCCCTGCGACGGGCTTTCCTGGCGTGAACGCGCAGGCAGCCGCCCGAGCGGGTGCGGGCGACGATGGTCGCGCTCTTCCCCTCAGCCCCGGGGCGCCTCCGAGGCGCCTCCCGCGAGGACTCCCGAGCGTCGCCCGCGGCGCTGGCCGGCGGTCGCAGCGCAGGGCACGCAGGGCGCGTCCCGGCTCGGGGCTGGCCGGGCTCCCTGCTGCGCGCTCCCCGCGCTCCGCCCGCCTCCTCCCGCGCCGCCGCGGCCGCCCTGACTCGCCCTCCCCTGCGGCTGCCGCGGCGCCCTCTCCGCTCCCTCGCCCCGCCTCCCGTCTGAGGTCGCGACCGTCCCCTCGCTGCCTTAGGAAACCGCTCTTCGTGGCTCGGGGTCCCCGGAGCGCCCTCCCTCCGTCCTCCGCGCTCCTGC
>NW_012150285.1:4384543-4387692 GCF_000956105.1 Propithecus coquereli
ACAGACCCGCACACACACCACACACCCACACACCACACACACACCACACACCACACCACACACCACACACACATCACACACCACACACACCACACACACCACACACCCACACACAACACATCACACACACACACAACACACACACCACAAAACACATCACACACACCCACACACCGCACACACACCGCACACCACAATACACAACACACATCGCACACCCACACACCCCGAAACACACACCTCGCCACCCCCAGGTCACCCCCCAGCAGAGCCCTGCGAGGGGCTTTCCTGGCGTGAACGCGCAGGCAGCCGCCCGAGCCGGTGCGGGCGACGATGGTCGCGCTCTTCCCCTCAGCCCCGGGGCGGCTCCGAGGCGCATCCCGCGAGGACTCCCGAGCGTCGGGCTCCCTGCCGCGCGCTCCCCGCGCTCCGCCCGCCTCCCTCCCGCGCCGCCGCGCCGCCCTGACTCGCCCTCCCCTGCGGCTGCCGCGGCGCCCTCTCCGCTCCCTCGCCCCGCCTCCCTTCTGAGGTCGCGACCGTCCCCTCGCTGCCTTAGGAAACCGCTCTTCGTGGCTCGGGGTCCCCGGAGCGCCCTCCCTCCGTCCTCCGCGCTCCTGCGCAGTGGAGCGCCCCTTTTTTCTGAGAGGATCTTCCTGGGCACCGCGCTCCCCAGGGGCCCCCCTCGCTCTGACCCCTCCTTTTCCAGCTCCTTCCATGAGTCCTTCTCTAGCTCTCTCTCTCTGTCCCCTCCCTCTGTGTCCCCGAGGCTCCAGCTCTCCTCCTCTGCAGTGTCCTCTGCAGTCGCCTCCGTTCTGACCCCAACAGTCACCTTTCAAGAGGGGATCCCCACTTCTGAGTCTGCAGCGCTGACCTCTCTGTGACTCCGGCCTGGCGCCTGTGTTTTCCTGAAGGAAGCACACACCTCTGTGCTGCTGGCAGTCCCCAAGACCCTGTGGGAGTCGCAGTGATGGGTGTGTCCCCCTGCGGTGGGACTGGGACCTGTGTTTCAAGCACTCTGACTCCGTGCTGGGCGAAGCAGGCGGACGTGTCCACGAGTAGCCACGATGACAGGCGCCTGCGCTTGGCTTTACCCTCTTCAGCCGGGGAGATCGTGGAGCCTGACGTGGGGGCTCCTCCTCTGGGGACAGCAGCAGGGACTAGGTGGGACTTGAAGAATCTGAGTCACTCCGCCAAACCAGGACATGGCTCCTGCCTGGAGAGTTTTTCGTTAGATGCCTGACCAAACCTATGGGCTTAAAACTGATCTGAACTCATCTCCTTTTTCTTTTCGAGACAGGATCTCCTTCTGTCGCCCAGGCTGGAGTACAGTGGCGTCATCCTAGCTCACAGCAACCTCCAACTCCTGGGCTCAAGCGATCCTCCTGCCTCAGCCTCCCGAGTAGCTGGGACTACGGGTGCGCGCTACCACACCTGGCTAATTTTTAAACTTTTTAGTAGAGACGGGGTCTTGCTCTTGCTCAGGCTGGTCTCGAACTCCCCAGCTGAAGTGGTCCTTCAGCCTCGGCCTCCCAAAGTGCTGGGATTACAGGCATGAGCCACCGCGCCCGGCCCCTCTCCTCTTTTTTAATACCTCCAAAGACAAAGGATCTCCTTCTCCTATGAATCTACCTTTCCCCAGGCCTCAGTTCAGTGCCTCAAAATCAAATGACTCCTGCCTTTCTTTGCTGCTCGTTCCCAATCGGTTGCCAAGACCTCCTGCTTCTGAAATGTTTCCCAGACATCTTTCCTTCCCTCTGATGCTGGTGGGCCAGGCCAGGCCCACGCTAGGCCGTGGCAGTGGCTTCCCGGCCGCCGGCCTGGCTCCGCTTTGTCTCCTGGCCTCTGCTCGCCCCAGTGAGGCTCAACTCTGGCATCACGTGAAAACCCTTCCATGGCTCCTTCTTACCTAGAGGATAAAGCACAGAGTCTGCTGCCTGGCTTTCAACCTCATCGGGACCTAGCCCCGACTAGCCATTTTTTTTAAACTGATAATTTCTTTTTATTGAGGTGAAATTTACATAACATAAAATTACCCATTTTGTTCATTTTGAATTACCAGTTCAGCGGCATTTAGCGCATTCAAAACACTGTGTGACCACCAGCTCTCTCCGGTTTCAAGATTTTCCATTTTCCATACCCATTAAGTGATCACCCCCATTTCTCCCTACACCCGTTCCTGGCAAGCCGCTAATCTGCTTTCGTTCTCGATGGATTTGCCTATTCTGGATGTTTCACACAAATGGAATCATCAATGCCTGGCCTTTTGCGCCAGGCTTCTTCAACTTAGCTTAATGCACTCAGCGTTCATCCAGCCGCGCATGCGTCAGTGTTTTGTGCCTTTTCACAGCTGAGTGCCACTCCTCTGTGAGATGTCCCACCCTTTGTTGATCCAGCCACCGATCCATGAACACTGAGGCTGTTTCCATCTGTGGCCATTGTAAACGATGCTGTGAGCATTTGTGTGTAGATGTGGACACGCGTCTTCATTTCTTTTGGGTGTATACTTAGGAGAGGAATTGCTGAGTCACATGGAGATGCTAGTTTAACTTTTTCAAGAACTGTCAAACTGTTTTCCAGAGAGGCTGCACCATTTTACATTCCCCATAGCAATGCCTACGAGTTCTAGGTTTTTCTACATACTCACCGACGCTTGTAATTTTCTTTCTTTTTTTCATTCTAGCTATCCTAGTGAGTGTGAAGTGGTATTTCTTTGGTGGTTGTGATTTACGCCTCCCTAATGACCAATGACATTAACTATCTTTTCATGTGCTTTTTGACCATTTGTATATCTGCTTTGGAGAAATGTCTATTATTTTGCCCATATATTTATTTATTTATTTTTTAGAGACAAGGTCTTGCTCTGTCATCCAGGCTGGTATGCAGTGGCCTGATCATAGCTCACAGCAACCTCAAACTCCTGGGCTCAAGGGATCCTCCTGCCTCAGCCTCCCGAGTAGCTGGGACTACAGGCATGCACCACCGTACCCGGCTAATTTTTTCTATATATTTTTAGTTGTTCAGCTAATTTCTTTCTACTTTTAGTAGACACGGGGGTGTCACTCTTGCTCAGGCTAGTCTCGAACTCCTGACCTTGAGTAATCCTCCCGCCTCGGCCTCCCAGAGTGCTAAGATTATAGGCGTGAGCCACC
>NW_012150285.1:4388774-4424680 GCF_000956105.1 Propithecus coquereli
GTCTTCAATCCTGCCCCATAGTGCAGCCATGTGTCTTGTCTCACGGCCTAGATTGTATGTTCCTTGGTGTCAGAGACACCACAACCCACATACGAAGTCACAAAAACAAGAAACTCAGGAAATTTCTGTGAACAAAATGTGCATTTGCCCCTCAGGTAGTTCTGCTCTTAACTTGTTCTAAAAACACTTAACAAACAAAACCAAAGCCTAAAGCCATTGTCAATGTGACCATTTCTTGTGTTCTCCTGTTTGTCTCCTCTCTGCTAAGATCAGAAGCTTCTAGTAGCATTTATGTGTCGAGGTTCCGATTCTTGCCTGTTTCTCACCATCACCAGCTCTGGGAAGCACAGACCGCTCTCAGCCCCCCCACTAGTTCCTGGCCCCAGAGACGGGGCTTTTCCCCGGGCCTGGGCAGTGCCCAGAGCTGCGGCCAGGCAGCTGCCCCTGTGCTCCCGCCAGCGGGGAGGCCCTGGGCTCAAGCTGTGTCGAGGTTCCCAGACGGGGCCTCTGCGGGGGTGCTCTTCAACCCGCGTTTGCTGCGGCCGTCCTCTCGGGCTGGCGCGCCCGCCGGGCCCAGCCGGGTGACCGCCGATCCGTCCCTGTGCAGACCGGTGGGCTTCCTGCTGCTCATGACCTGGCCTGTCTCTAACCCGGGCAGGAAGCCTCCTCTCCTCTGCCCCTGGCGTCTCTCTCCCGTCCGTTCCACTGACAATAAAAACTTCCTAAGACGTGTCATCCCATAATAAGAGATGACATTTAAAATATTAATACCGACGAAACCGTCCAGCCGCAGGTTTAAACTAACAGGACGGTGCTAACGATTGAGCGCAGACAGGGAACAGGCTGGGAGCCGGGGCTGCTGGATCTGACCTTTGTCCGTCTGCGTGAAGAGCAGCACGTGGCTGTCATGTTTCGTGGCCTGGCTTAGCAACGGCGTAACCGAGTAAGCAAAGCAATCAGGACAAAGCACTCCAAAGGCCAGTTGGGGAGGACGGAAATAACGCCAAGTGCTAACTCAGGACAACTGACGCTGCACAGGAGCGGCCTCCACAGATGGGCAAGGCCCCGCCGTCCGTAGCGTCCTTCCCACAGCTGCTCCGGAACCGCCCTCTCTCTGCTTCCTCTCTCTGCTTCTGCCCTGGGAAGTGGCTTCCAGATGCTGCTTCTACTCTCAGCTGGAAAGGACGAGCACACACTTTCCAGCGCCCCAGTTATCGAGAGAGAGGCTCCCTCTCCCACCACCCCACTCTGACGGGCACAGAGAGGGGAGACGATGCCCAGATTAGCAACTGTCTCGTCAACAGCTGGGGCCGCAGCTGGGCCCGCATCCCGCGTGACTCAGAGCTTGCGAGAACACCACAGAAACAGGTCGCAGAGCGATTTCTGTGATGGTTTTGCTGGTGGAGTCTCTAAGGACTCCAGCTTGCTTTCAGCCTCCACACATCGGACGTTTCCATCCTTCCAGAAACAGTAGTTGAGAGCTTGGGCTCCGGCATCAACTGCTCCCAGGGCTGAGTCCTCATTTCTCTACTTACTGTCTCTGTGACCGTGGGCAAGGGACCTCCCCACTCAGTTCCTCCTGTCAAGGGTGCTGATAAGTACCTGCCTCATTGCTTCGCGGAGAGGACTGAATCCAATGATCCATTTAATGTGCTTGGCACAGCTCCTGGCACACAGTAAACACACGAAATATCTTAGAAATTATATTATTTAATTAAGTGGCCCACATTTTTCTCCAAATTTCAAGAAACCGTATTCATTCTGTCACCCCTCCACCACCCAAGACCCTGGCCCCACTGCGCTGACTCAGGAATTGCTTTTGAGTTCAGCTGAGGTCCTTTGATCTCTTTGCATGTTGCAGAGGCATGATGTGGACTTGTTTTGAAGTTTTTTTCCAATTTCTGCTTCTTTTTGTGGCCACCAGGCTAGACGGCCATGCACAGGCCGCCTCAAATTCTCCCCCGGCAAGCACAGGGCAAGTAGTCATGGGTTTAGTGTGAGGGTAGGGGTAGGGGTGGGCGGGGGTGGGCTGATGCCTGCTGCAGGAGGCCGCTCTGCCCCTGGAAGTCTCCTCAGAGCAGATCCAGCTCTACTGGAGGACGGCCAGCTCTAAGAAAAGCATCTACGTTGCGGCCTACCTAAGGCAAGTTGATCATGCACAATTATTAGGCCCTTCGAAGAATCGATGGGTCATCACTAACAGTTAGAAGTAAGTGACGGCAACTTGCCGTCTGTTGCAATGAAACTGTCTTTCCATGAGGCAGTTCGGTGCAATAAAAGCAAGTCTTGGAGACGAGGACTCTGTCACGTCTGCAAATATCTACCAGCAAGCCAGCAAATAGCAGTCGTAGAGCCTGTTCGGGAAGTTCCATGAAATGGCAGCTCTGTTCTTCCAGACCTTCCATGAAATGTTTGCCTAAGGCAGACTCGGCAGTATCCCAGCAGCAGGACTGCGCAGTCAGGACTGGGCGAGCGAAGCCTCTGCAAGCCCGGAGCACAGGGCCGTGCTGAAAGCCTGGGCACCAGGCCAGAGCGTGAGGGCCGCAGGCTGGCAGCACGGCAGAGCATGCTTGCAGCTGCTTCCCGCAGCCCCCAGTCATCTCGCCAGGGTGAAGTCAGTTATAAAATCCATTATGCTAATCAGCAAAGCTAACTGAAGGGCCTAGGGTTTTCCTCTCTGGAATAGGGGCTTCTCATTAGTCTTTCAAATGCTAGTTAAACACCCCCAAACTGTGTGTCCCCAATGAATAGTGAAAATCAAAACTAACACCCATACATAGACACACACCCGCTTTGCAGTACTTAAAAGTAAATCAGACCATACAACAGCTTAAAATCCCTTTTCGTGCTACGCAAGTCAAAAAATGGCACAACTTAGATCTAACCATCAACTTAAAAAAACAGCTATAAATGCATAGGATGCGGGTCGCATCTGGGCTCCGTCTTGCACCCAATAACATAGGCAGCCACATGCTTGACCTCCGGCTGCTTCCCTGACACCTGATCTCCAGGGTTATCCTCTTGTTGGGGGACCAGGGCATCGAAGGGTGTCCCTGGGAGGACTACACATGAAGATGCAGGTAACTAGGGGCCACTTAAAAGGCAGAGGTTGGGCGCTGGACATCCACTTGCAATGGCTTATGGGAAGGTGGCACAGGGAAGGGTGCCGGATGGTGCCCTGAGAAAGGAGCCCGGGAGGTCTAGTCCTGGGGCAGTCATGGGGGCCACGAAGGAAAATAGGAGGCTTAGATGCCTGGACGCGGGAGGGAGAGCTGCAACTGGAAGTCAGAACGGAGAGGTGCGAAATGCTGTCAAGGACAGGAGATCTTGAACTTGCTTACAGATTAAATGTCCATCAGCTGCCTTAGCTGGTCATGACTTTCCAGATCAGTCACCTCAAATGTGGGTGACTTTTTCGAGAAGTGCTGCTGACGGTTCACTCTGAAGAGGTTCTGGCGGCGGTTCTCACACTTCAGTGCGAGCTCAAGTTGCCAGGACGCGTATTTGCAATGCACGCCCCGGGCTCCCATGCCCAGAGGTTCTCGTCCAGTAGGTCTGGGGTGGGACCCAGGAATGCTAATTTTTAAGGAGTACAACAGGTGATTCTATTGCACATCGACCCATATGTAGCACTGTTCTCTGGGTTTGAAGCATTTTTTAACAGGAAAATAGCTTTAGGAATTATTAAATTTATTGAATACCACATACTTGATCTAAAATTTGAACAATTTTTAAAGTTATAACAAAAAGAGTCACTGAAATCCTATCACCTGAGCTGTTTGGTTATCTTATTAACATTTTAGAAACTATCATTTCAAGAAATGCTTAGGCATGAACACATGTGTATACTTTTGCGCAAGCAGGATTGAATACACTTGGGGGCAATTTCAGTGCACTCTTTTCTTTCTTTTTTCCATCCCCAGCAGTGCTTTCATTCTCCCTCACTCCCATCAGCATTGCCCTCCTCACTGGCGTGTTTCCTTCCATGTTTCTCTCCTGACTCACGTAATCGTGCAAACATGCGCACAGGACTTTGTCACTGCTTGACGAAAATGGGTTCCTACTGTGTACTCACTAGTCTGTGATTTTGTGGTTTTTCATTCATGAAACCCCTTTAAACCAATGGGTACAGATCTCTCGGTTCCTTCCAATGACTGCATGATACTCCATGGCAGGGTGCAACACACGTGTTCTCTCTGTTTCTAATATTCTGCTCCCAGAAACAGAGCTGCTAGAGGCACACCTGGCCCTCAAGGAGCTAATATTTCAGGCTAACCTGTTGCGTTTGGAAGTGGATCCATTAGCTCTGATTGTGCAATAAACCATCCCAAAACTTAGTGGCTTAAACCAAGAAGCACTGGATTTAGCTCAGGGTCAGCTGGGTGGCTCTCCTGCTCTGGTCTGGCCCCACAGATCTCTGCTGGGTGCCTGTGTGTGTTTTTGTCTAGGGGTTGGAAGGTTTGTTGCGCTCGGGGCAGAAGCGTCTCAGCTGGGGTGTCTCTGCTCCATATGGGCTCTCAGCCCCCAGTTGGCAAGCCATGGCTCTTCCATCGTGGTGCTTGCAGAGTTCAGGGAGCCCAAGCGTACAAGCCCATGTCCCATCTCTGCTCTATGGCACATTTGCTTTTGTCCCACTGACCAAGAAAAGACGTGGCCAAGCCCAGAGTCAGGGTGAGAGATGACTTCTCAAGAGCGTGGGTACAGGGACGGGAATTATGTTGGCCATTCTTGCAAACAGCCTAGCATAGAGATATCCACTGAAAGGTTCTACAGGATACAAAAGTGTTGGGAAATTTGTGAATCGGAGGACAGGAGCTTGTCATTTCCTGCCCAAAGATTGGTTCCAGAGATGTGACAAAATTAGCACATTATCTAATGATCCAAGTGTTGCAGAACTTTCTCCAGGACTCCTGGGACCTGGTCTCTGGAAGCACTGACACCACCTGGTCTGTCCCCGCTCCCTGCACAAACTCTCCCAGGGGAGCCCTCTCCCAGCTGCTCTTTGCACCTGCAACTGCGAGGTCTCAGGAAATTTCCTCTTTCCTTGGGTCCCACGTATCCAGGCATCGTGTGTGTGTACGCATCTCCTGTGGAATGTCTGATTAAAGAAATCCTTAGCAGAGCACCCAGACTTCTGCTGGCCTTACTCTCCTCACTGCTTTGCTGCCTCTAAGGGTCGTCTCAGGTCTCCAGCCTGTGATTTTAGCGCAGGCCATAGTAAGGGCATCAGTCTTGCAGGACTACTGCTCTGGTCCTGTGTATTCTCAGGCTGGTGCTTTATCTCCCTGGATTTCATCTTTTTAATCTCTTAAATGAAGGAGTTAATCGAGGACAGTGCTTCTCAAAGTTTAACGCGCACATGAGTCACCCAGAGATCTCATTAGACGTGCGGAGTTGCAGAGCTCAGCCCAGACGTGCCGAATGGGCATCTGCCTATTGACAAAAGCTCCTGGTTTGGAGCAGTTGTTCTCACCCTGGGCTGCACATGAGAGGCTCGTGGGGAACCCCAGGACATGAAAGTGTGAATGCTGGGCGCCCCTGCCTAGAGATTCTGGTCCACTTAGTTTTGGGGCACCCTGGGCACTGGGCACACCAGGATTGCGGCGAGGAGAGAGAGGGCCAGAGGACCCTGGATAGAGTAGCCGTAGGAGAGGGCTTGGCCTTCAGCAGAGGACCTCAGCCACTGCTGACCTTCAGCCTGGCAGGGAAGTGGCCAAGGGAGAGGTACTATCCGAACCTCCCTCTCCTCTCACCCTCTCATTTCCCGCCAGAACTCCCCATTCGCTAAGCCCAGCTGGGTTCCAGAGCACAGACAGCCCGGATGATGCAGCCCATGCATGTCAGCCTTCTGGGGCGCATGGCTGGATGGAGAAGAATGAAGAAAGCGTTTGAAAAGGCAAATGGTGAGCTGGGCGTGGTGGCTCATGCCAGCAGTCCTGCCATTTTGGGAGACAGAGGTGGGAGATTGGCTTGAGACCAGGAGTTTGAGACCAGCCTGAACAATGTAGAGAGACCACGTCTCTACAAAAAAAATTTTTTTTAAATTAGTTGAGCGTGGTGGTATGCAGCTGTAGTCCCAGCTACTCGGGAGGCTGAGGCGGGAGGTTCAGTTGAGCCCAGGAGGTTGAAGCTGCAGTGAGCTGTGATGATGCCACGGCACTCCAGCCCGGGCAACAGAGTGAGAGCCTATGAAAGAAAAAGAAAGAGAGAGAGAGAGAGAGGAAGGAAGGAAAGAAAGAAAGAAAGAAAGAAAGAGGAAGGAGGGAGGAGCAAATGGAAATTATCCAGTAGAAGACGCTTGTTTCAAAATGCAGATTCCTGGGCCCCGCACCAGACCTATTAAAGCAGGCTCTTTGGAGCTGAGGCCCAGAAACCTGATTTTCTAAAATGCTGCTCAGATATACACACTAAATTTGAGAAGTGCTCAACAAGATAATCTCTGAAGTTCTTTCCATCTCAAGAGCCTATGCTATTACTTCTGACCTAACTACAGGGTGTCCCAAAAGTCACCATACATAGGAAAAACGGGAAATTGTAGTTAAATGTACATTTATGTAGAAAATATTCAATACAAAATTTTTCCTTTGTAGTCCCCATGTATGGGGACCTTTGGGACACCCTGTACTTATGTTCACTGCTCAGTACTTGGCTTGGCTTTTTGACCTTTGTATTCCGCACCTCAAAGCCACCGGTTAAAATGTGTGTGCTTAAATAAATAAGCGATGATCACTTCACGGAGTCTGCATTCATTTGCAGTCTCTGAGCTCAAACCTGGAAGGGGGAGGCCCTGGTTTTACCTCCTGCTGAGCAGGAGACGGGCTGAGGTGGAATCCCGTCTCGCACTCCAGCAGCCACGGGAAATGTCAGGTGGAAGTTTTACGCTGGTCACCGTGTGACTGTTCTCTGTGCTGTCCTTGCAGTCACGATGGGCAACAGGGCCCCACACACGCGCGGCGGAACTGCGCTTGCCAAGGCTCTGGGAAGTAATTTCTCTGCTTGTTTTAACGCCTACATATTAAGAATGGTGGTTTAAATATTCACCGGAGGAAAATGGAGAAAGTGGATTCTTGATGGTACATCAACTATACATGACATTAAACATTCCTTTGTGCAACCCACATATTTCTTTTACCACCTTTGTGTAACCCACACATTTCTTTCCCACCATCTATGACCACAAAAGGAAGTCACATCTTATTTTGACGCTCCACGTTGGATGTCACAACGCTTCGCTGGCTTGATCGTAGGAAATAATTTTTTTTTTTTTGAGACAGTGTCTCACTCTGTCACCCAGGCTGGCGTGCAGCGGCATCATCACAGCTCACTGCAGCCTCGGACTCCTGGGCTCAAGCGATCCTCCAACCTCAGCCTCCCGAGTAGCTGGGACTAGAGGCACACACCACCATGCCCAGCTAATTTTTTTCATTTTTTATTTTTAGAGACGGAGTCTCACTATATTGCCCAGGCTGATCTCGAACTCCTGGATTCAAGGGATCCTCCTGCCTCAGCCTCCCAAAGTGCTGGGATTACAGGTGTGAGCCACTGCCCCCAACTATGCCATGGCTTCTGTTTGTAAGTCCCTTAATAGGGGAACTATTAATAATATCTCTTTCTGAGAAAGTGGATTTGTCAGCTTTTCTTCAGCCTGTCAGCTTTGAGGGTAGGTTTCCATGGAACTGCTCACACCCAGACACAAACCACTGTTTTAGAACCACAGGGAGCTTATTCCCACCGCTGGGCTGGAATCTGTGCCTTACCATTGTTGCGGCTGGACAGCTACCGTATGAGAGGGATGGTCACCAGGTTTTGCTCTTTCTGGGCGTGCGGAAGGCCTTCCTTCATTCTGCTGAAGGGCTGCTCTGTGCCCTGCGGAAGCTTCAATCAGGAAGTCAGTCAAATGAAGATGCTTCAGACTGGGATGCTAACGCTATTTTTCAATTATGTCGATTGGCTGTTTATCATGAGCAGTACTGTAATTTTGCAGATATTTAAAAATAAATATATATTTTGATTGGACGGCTCCTGAAAATTACTGGAATCTTTCAGGAAGGGGTGTGTGTTGGTGACGGTGGTGGGCAATGCGTGTGTGTGTGAAGTTTCTGCTCAAGTACTTGCTTCCAGGATTTCCTAAGACCAGACCCACCAGCCTGTCTGTCTTCACTGGAGGAAAGAGAAAGAACGTGCAAGACCCTGGACGGGCTTAGGGGCGAGCTGCCCACGCTGAACTGCTGAAGTCCCAGATGTGAGACTGAGATTCGGTTATTCAAGACTAGTAACTCAGACTGCGAGAATCACCATCAGCGCTGTGATCGCCACACCTGGGCCAGACAGAGCCTCACCGCAACCTGTTATTTTCCACCTTTACTTGCCCTACGTGGAAAAGGAAGTAGCCCTGCACTATGGGGCGTGGGGTCCCGGGGCTCCCGGGGGCTTACGCTCCGGAAGAGCGGGGCCTTGACTCCGGAGAGAGTGGGGGCTATACCGGGGGCTTTCTGTGGGAAAACACGGCTAAGAGGCTCTGGGAGCAGTGATGTCCGATACTGAACTTTCTGGTTTTCTATTCTGCATTGTGATTCCTTTTAGTCTCAGGACTTCAGTAAAGTTGTGTCATCTCGACTGCCTGGAGTTAGCTGCGCTTTGGAGCCATGCCTGCCAGCGCTTGAGAGCACGGTGGTGACACGACTGCGACCAGCGCGGCAACAGAGGAGCAGCAAGGAGGGCCCCAGAGTGGGAGGACAGCCAGGAGGGACGCGCGGCGTGTGCGGCTCCTCCCGACTGTCGCGGCGTCGCGCGCAGGGCCCCGCGCAGGCCGGCCTTTCTGCGGAGAGTTCGGCGGGGGCACCTGAGCTGGTCGGGTGGGAACGCTGGCCACCCCCGGCCCACTGTCGCCAAGAATGGGGAACTCGGCCATCTTCGGCCACCCTTTCTTAAGTTCCCAAGCAGCCCCGCTTCCACCTCGGGTCGCACGAGGCGCCCGAGTGCAGTTGCGGCCTCTCTGGCCACCGCCCCGAATCACACGCGAAACAGTCGCGTGCGTTTCTAGCGCTCCGCGCGCGGTCTCCGGGCCCAGGAAGAAAACGACCTCAGTGCCTGCCTCTCCCTCCTCCGCTACTTGTGTCCTCCCCGCGCTCACGCAGAACTCCTCCTGCGTCCCCTGCTCGCAGAGCAAAAGCTCCCGCGCACGTGCGTGGACTCGCAGAGACGGCTGTGCCCTCGCTCCCAGCGTAGAATGTTCTGCGGCTCCCTGGTTCTCAGATGGGTCTTCTCCGCGTTACCAGGGGGACTTCTTAGGGAGTTGGCCCTTCATCCCCTTTCACACAGGGCACACCTTTCTGCCATGGCGTGTGCAAGAAGAGAACGCCCCTGTGTGGCACTTTTAGGCGCATCACAGGGACCCGCCCTGTCACCGCCTGTCCCGGGATTTGAGTGCTCCCTACGCAGCCACTCCTCACCTAGCCGCAGGCAGCCGTTTCCCGGTGTGTCCCGGCCCAGGCCCGCCAGGCTCACCGCGCCTTTCCGCTCGGTCCGCGCACCGGCTCCGCCTTCTCTCCCCGCCTCCTCTTATCCCATTCTGCTCCGCGTTTCTCCCCAACCAACCTCGCTTTTCCCTGTTTCTTCTGGAAATCCTAATCCATCCTAAATGAATCCCATCCTGCTCTTGACTATTAACCCATTTATTCAGCCAGTCAACAATATTTTTTAAAGAATCTGTACCAGGCATCGTTCTGCGGGTGGAGAACATGGTGATGAGTAAGACGAACAGGTGCGTCTGCTCAGGAGCTCGCACCCTCCTGGGGGACAAATAAAATGAGTGAGCAAACAAGCAAGCAAACAAAGAAAGAACATACCTTCGATAGTGACAACGCTTTGACAATGGGACAGTGTGACCAGAGGCACACACAGTGTGCTGCTTTACATAACGTGGCGGGAGCGGCTCTCTCTGAGAGCGTGACACTTGTCAAAGGTCCGGCCGAGGGCGAGGACGGGCCGCGGGGCAGCTCCAGGTCGAGGAACGGTTCCGTAGCTGGGAACGCGGGGGACGCGCCATCTCCCACCTTGGACGCGCCCTCGGAGCGCTCGCGCAGCCCTGCTCCCTGCTCAGGCTCCCCGCCTGCGTTGCTCACCGGATATTCCAAAACTCTCCCTCCCTCTTCAGGGTCATTTCCCATTCCTGCCTTTTTCTTGCTCAGCAACTTAGTTTGCCTTTTATCTCACGGAGAAACTGGAGTGTGTCTGGGGAAAACTCCCTCAGTGTCCCACCTGCCCGTCCACGCAGGTTCCGCGCCTCTGAACCCGCGTCTGGCTCCTCCCTTCCCGTCGCAGAAGTGCCGCTCCTCCTCCGTGTCCACATCCGAGGTCCTCTCCCCCGCCTCCTCAGGGCTGTCCCCAGCCTTCTGCAGTTTCCACGTTTCCCTCTATGCTCTCACCTTCCGTTGAGCATAAACGAAATGCTCGTCTCTTCCTAACAGAAATACTTTCTTCACTCTCTTAAACTTGTCTAAGTTGGTTAACATGGAGATGTCAGTGATATTAAGAAGTTCAACAAGCATTTTGCAATACACCTTAAAGATCTTAGACTTTTGTATAAATCTTGATTCAGTAACTCCACTTACAGAATTTCCCATGGATGTGCTCAAAGACCAAGTTACAAAGAGAGTCACCCTAGTGCTGTTTATAATATTGAAAAACTGTAAAATCATGATGTCCAGTAACAGGGGAGATTATTTCAGTAAAATATGTAGATATATAATAGAATCACTATCTACTGCCATTAAAGATGTTGGTGTAGCTCACACCTATAATCCCTGCACTTTGGGAGGCCAAGGCAGGAGGATAGTTTGAGGCCAGGAGTTCAAGACCAGCCAAGGCAACATAGACAGACCCCCATCTCTACAAAAAATTTTTAAAAAATAGTTCGGTGTGGTGGTGCACACTTGTAGTCCCAGCTACTCGGGAGGCTGATGCGAGAGGATCCCTTGAACCCAGGGGTTTGAGGCTGCAGTGAGCTATGATTGTGCCACTGCACTCTAGCCCAGGCAACAGAGTGAGACCCTGTTTCAAAAAAAAAAGAAATCAAATAAAATGATATCATTGTTTGCACATCATTTGTAGACTACGTTTTATGTTTCTGTTATCATGAATGTTTGCTGTTATCATGAATGTTTTCTGTTATCATGAATGTTGTTATCATGTCGTGACTATTTTTCCACATCATCTTTCTTCTTTATGCTCCCTGGAGTCTGTGACCTGGTCCTGGTCCTTTTTGTCTGGCCGCTGCTTTGCAGTCTTTTTAAGGTGTCTTTCATATACCGGCCTCTTAATGTTAGGGTTTCCCAGAGTTCTGTCCTTGGTCTTCTATTCTCACACTTCTCGAGGTAATGTCAAAGGCACACGCAGGTGACAGTCCCCACCACGTGCTTCCAGGTGATGGCAACAGCCTGGTGCACACAACTGTGTACCAGACAGTGCTACACATCTGTCAAATCAACATGTCCCCACTGAACTCACTGTCTTTCCCTATGAGCTCATTCTTCCTCTCAAATTCACTGTTCAAATAACGACCTACCATCCAGTCGCTCAACTCAAAAATCTGTAAATGGTCCCAGAACTTCCCTTTCTCCCTCATTTCTTCAATTCTACACACATTCATCTGTTTTTTAAAATTCGGGGTGGGTGCAGTGGCTCGCAACTGTAATCTCAGCACTTTGAGGGCCAAGGTGGGAGGATGGCTTAACACTGGGAGTTTAAGACCAGCCTGGGCAACATAGCAAGACCCGGTCTCTACAAAAAAAAAAATTTTATTTAATTAGCCAGGCATGGTGGTGCACACCTGTAGTTCCAGTTACTCGGGAAGCTGAGGCAGGAGGATAGCTTGAGCCCAGGAATTCAAGGTTGCAGTGAGCTATAATCATGCCCCTGTACTCCAGCCTGGGTGACATAGGGAGATCTTGTCTCTAATTTTTAAAAAATAAATTAAAAATTTGGTTTTCCAAACCACTACCTGTCTTTCAAAATATCTATTCCATTTGCCTTCTCTCTCAGTAAATGACCTTGCCTCTTACTTCACAGAGAAAATTAAAACTAGCAGGTGAGAATCCCCTCACCCTCATGCATCCTACACCGTGCTAGAAGCTAGTGATACAAAAATGAAAAAAACGCGGCCTCTGGGGCTTCGGTCTAGTGAGTTTGGGGATTTGTTGGACATTGAGAAAGAGTTTTTATTTTCTCTCAACCAGTATACATTATGTTAATATTTAGACATGACTTAGTATATAACCTATTTGGCCAGCTCTAAGGATAAGTTTGAATTGCATGATGGAAAAAGTCTAAAAGTCAAAGCAATGAAATTTAATACAGATATCTGGAAAAGTTTGTATAAAAAATATTAATCCCTAGAAGCTTTTGACTTAAATTCTAGCTTATTAATTTGTATAAAAGTTGACAACTGCATCCTTTCTTTGAGTTCCCTCATGTAAAAGTGCACCAGCATATCTGAGTGCAGTCTGCTTTCTGTGACCACAGACAGAGAGGGGCATGAACGGCATGGTGACATCACTGCTCCGAGGGGAGCAGGACTAGAGCTCAGTGATCACAAAGAAGATCATAAGAGAAGCTCCATGGAGAAGACCCATTTGAGTTGGGCCTTGAGAGACATCTGCCAGCATTTGCTCATGTGCAAAAGGAGTTAGTACAGGTTCAAAAACAAATGCAAGACTCGGATGGAATAGATGTACTTTTCCCTATTTCTTTCACCAAGTACAACTAAAAACCTGGATGATACACATAAAATCTACAAAGACTCTGGAAAGTGGAGAGAAGAAGGCAGTTTGAGTAGGGACCTCAGGATCCGAGGAACTACAAGGAGTGAGTTCTTTGGGTTTTCTTTTTGCCCCATATACCCCAGGCCGGATGCCAGAGAAGCTGGTAATACAGAAACACCAACTGAAAAAAAAACAAAAACAAAACAACACTCAAGGAAAATCTGCTCTTCCAGGCCAAAGTACCAGAAAAGGGGTAGCCTGGCAAGAAAGGAAAAGCCTGATCGAGTAACCACTGTGCTCCAGCCAACGCCACTGGGAAAACTGCGGTTCCCGCTCCCTTCGGCCAGCAGAGCTGGACTGGGAGCCTCCGCCGCCGCCCCTGCCGGGCTTGCATCAGCAGACACCTGCTGGGGTCATGTCAGAGGAAACCTAGGGGAGAGTCAAGATTTCACCACTGCCAGAGGTAAGGAGGTGACCCGCCATGACTCATCAGGGGCGTGGGGAGCAGTGACGAGGCGTCCCTGCGCCTCCCATCCAGGATCAGACCAGCGGAGGCCTAGCCGGGGGGTGACCCAGGCGCCAAAGAAGGCTGAGTCGGGAGCCCGGACTTCAACACCCCCCAGAGTAATGGGCAGAGCAGTGTCTGAGGAGGTCTGCTCAACAGCAGAGTTAAATAAGATCCACAGTGTCATAACATAACACCTAAAACGTCTAGATTTCAGTGGAAAATCACTCATCATACCAAGAATCAAGGAAATCTCGAATGAGAAGAGAGAATCAAGGTACACCAACACCAACGTGACGCAGATGTTAGAATGAATTGACAAGGATTTGAAGACATCATAAAAATGCTTCAGTGAGCAATTATGAACGTGCTTCAACCAAATGGAAAAAATAGAAATCTGAGCAAAGAAAAGAAAAGCTACAAAGAACCAAATGCAAATTTTAGAACTGCAAATACAATAGCCAGCTGGAAAACTCAATGGACTCAACAGCAGAATAGAGGAACAGAGGAAATAATCAGTAAACTGGAAGGTAGAACAATGGAGATTATTCAATCTGAACAGCAGAGAGAAAACAGGCTGAAAAAAAAAAACCAGAGCCTCAGGGACCTATGGAAAAATACCAAAAGTCTTGTGTCACTGAAGTCCCAGGGGAAGGCAGGGGGTGCTGGAAAAGCATATGAAGAAATAATGGCTGAAATTTCCCCAAATTTGGCAAAATACATAAACTTAAAGATTCAAGAATCCCAGAGAACCTCAAATATGATAAATCCAAAGAATCCACATCAAGCTAGGAGAGGTGGCTCATGCCTTCAATCCCGGCGACTCAGGAGGCTGAAGTGGGAGGATCACTTGAGCCCAGGAGTTCAAGACCAGCCTGAGCAACATAATGAGATCCCATATTTTAAAAACAAAACAAACAAAAACTTTTAAAAAATTCACACAAATATCTCATCTGAAAATTAAAAATAAAGGAAAAAATGTTAAAGCAACAAGAGAGAAATACACCTTAACTTTAAGAGAAAAACAATTCAAACGGCAGCAGATTTCTCGTCAGAAACCACGGAGGACAAAAGGAAGCGGCACAGCATTTTTCAAGTTCTGAAAGAAAAGAATTGTCAACTCAGAACTCTATATCCAGGAAAATATTCTCGAGGAATGAGAGAGAAATCAAGGCAACCTCATACGAAAGAAAGTTAAGAGAATCAGTCACTAGCACACCTGTTTTAAAAGAGTGGCTAGAGAAAGTTCTTTAGTAGAAAGGAAATGATAGAAGAAAAAAGTCTTGGAACATCAGGAAAGAAAAAACAACAACAAAAGTAAAAATATGAGTAAATACAATAGATTTTCCTTCTCTTCTGGAATTATCTAAATTGTATTTGATAGTTGGAGCAAAAATGATAACAATGTCCGAGGTGTTTCCAGCGTATGTAGAGGAAATAGTTAAGACAAGTACCTACAACTGGGAGGTTAAAGGTACGTGAAGAGAGGGGAAGTTTGTGCACTTCACTCAAACAGGTAAAATGTTGACACTGATAGATTGCGATAAGTTAGAGACTATAAAAGGGTAGTGCATGAGATATTTTTGGAGTAATGGAATTGTTTTATATATATGTATATATATATAAATTTTTTTTTTGACAGAGTCTTGCTCTGTTGCTGAGGCTGGAGTGCAGTGGCCTGATCATAGCTCACAGCAACCTCAAACTCCTGGGCTCAAGGGATCCTCCTGCCTCAGCCTCCCCAGTAGCTGGGACTACAGGCACACACCACCACGCCCAGCTAATTTTTCTATTTTTTGTAGAGATGGGATCTTGCTCTTGCTCAGGCTGGTCTCGAACTCCTGAGCTCAAGCAACCCTCCTGCCTTGGCCTCCCAGAGTGCTAGGGCTACAGGTGTGAGCCACTGCATCTGGCCAGTTCTGTATTTTGATTGCAATGATGGTTACATGGATCTAACATATGGTAAAATAGAACTACACACACACACATGTACACACACAAACACATTGTCCCAGTGTTAATTTCCTGTTTTTGATGTTGTACTATAGTTACCAAAGACATAGCTATGGAAGGAAACAGCGGAAGGACACACAGACTTCCCTGTACTATCTTTGCAACTTCCTGTGAACTTTTATAATTATTTCAAAATAAAGATTTTTTAATAAAGTGAATATAGTACCCCATGATAAAATATGAATGGGAAGCAGTAGATATTCTTAGAAATGAGACCATTATATCTTTATCAGGCCATTTTTAGTTGCAAGGGACAGAAACCTGAATCCAACCAATTTAGCCAGACATTTATTATTAACAGCTCACATAAGTTCACCACTTGGT
This sequence comes from Propithecus coquereli, assembly GCF_000956105.1. Classification (NCBI taxonomy): domain Eukaryota; kingdom Metazoa; phylum Chordata; class Mammalia; order Primates; family Indriidae; genus Propithecus; species Propithecus coquereli. The sequence goes on from NW_012150285.1 coordinate 4,404,378, forward strand.
TTTGCTTCTGCTTGTGGCTTGGTCTCATTTTACCCTACAGTAGCCAAACCTCCTCCAAGGAACATGACTAAGGAGTGACAATCTTAAAGCTCAAGATGCAAGGAACAGGGGAGTCTCTCTCTCCTAGCATCTAAGTGGAGGCCCCAGGGAGGGCTCCAATTTGCTCGCTCTGTCAGGAGCCATCCTAGGCCATTCACTCTGGCCTGGAGGTGGAGTGTCGGGAGAGGCAGTCCTCCCTGCTTCCCCGCCACCACACGGAATTGGGAAGGGACTGCGGTGAAAGCTGGCCAGCAAACATGCAGATGTCCGCTGCAGAGCACCCCACTGTCCCACGGGGACTGCAGGAGGGAGAGATGAAGCACGCCCCTCGCAGGAGTGGAATCACACAGCATTTGTCTTTTCGTGACTGGCTAATTTCATTTAGCATGACGTCCTCGGGTTCTTTCATGGGATAGCATATTGCAGAATTTCCTCCCGTTTAAAGCCTGGATACTGCTCCGTTACACGGACGTGCCGCTTTGGGTACCCGCTCACCCACTCACCCACTCGCCCGCGCGCCCACTCGCCCGCGCACCCACTCGCCCTCGCGCCCACTCGCCCACTCACCCACTCGCCCGCGCACCCACTCGCTCACTCACCCACTCGCCCGGGCGCCCACTCGCCCACTCACCCACTCGCCCACTCACCCACTCGCCCACTCGCCCGCCGACGGCGCGCGGGCTGCCCCTGCGTTCCAGCCGCCGCGAAGAACGCTGCTACGAGCGCGCGTGCGTGACGGTGCTGGGATTTTAGGAGAGAAAGATCACTGAAGGCCCTAACACACCGTGTACGCGACAGGGCGGCAAACATGGAACGCCAGGGAGGAGGCAGCAGGGCTGGCCACCACGGTCCGGGGCCTGCCGGGGAGCCGGAGCGACCCAGCTTTCTGGCAAGTATTTGAGACGAAAGTCAAAAAAGCATCTCGGAACTTTGAAAAACTTTTGGTGAAAATTCAAATTTCCTTTTTGAATTCAGAAACCCTGGCATGTTGCAGGCAGATGATAAACACGAATGATTCAATTTCTAGCCGGGGAAAACGAGGTGAAAACTATAGGAAGTTGTTTTCACGTCATGAACCACTTTTCAGATAACACAGAGCTGAGCGAGGGCGCCAACTCAGAAATCAGACAGACAGTCGGAACGGCGACAAAAGGGGCAAGCCGAGGGGAAGGGTGCGCTGTCATCCAAGCCTTCTGTCGCTGAAGCAAATTGGAAGCCAGCTGGTGTTAGTCCAGGTTTCATTTTTGCTTCTCACAGCAACTTGCATCAGAGAAGGAAAACGTGCCCGCACCGCAGATCCCGCGGTCCGCCGCCAGGAGGCCGGGTGCTGTCCTGGCCAGCGGCGTCCGTGCGGTGACTCGGCAGCAGAGCTCTCCGAGCTTCCTCGCGCCTCCCAGCGTGCAGAGCTTCGTTGTTGACAAGCAGCTGTGAATCACCTTACCCGTGAGAAATGAAAATAATAACCAGCAAGATAAGGCCTTCCTCTTCATTTTTGTTTTACCTTTATTTCTTTTGTCTTATTTTAAACATTTTTTTTAGCTTGCTGACTGGAGGAGAATGTTTTTGGTTTTGGTTTTGCTCTGAGACTATGTGTTTAGAAATAAAAGCATAAATAAAAATTGCTTGCATTTGTTGTGGACCTACAGGACACCTTACTAGAACTTTCCATCTCACTGGATCACAATGACCTTACAAGTGGTTAGTATGATTACTGCCACTTGGAGAGGAGGACGGGGGCTGGGGGGTGTTGCAGAGCCAACATGGAAGCCTGTGGGCTGCGCTCTTAGCTTCTGCTCCCCGGCCTTCTGCTGAGGGGGTTCCAGCTGTTGTCCCAGATACAAGCGAATCTGCTTTCTTGCCTGTCCACATTGGCGCTTTCTTGGAGCAGGAGGGTAAATTAAGGAGACTTAGCATTACGTTATGATATTTTCATACCAAATATAAGCTAAAGTTCCAACGACTTGCTGCTGGTTGTCAAAACAGAGATTTACAGTCTGAGTCAGAGGGTAATTTATTTCGAATCTGGCTCCTGCACCCATTGCTAAGTAATTTCAAAAGTGGGCCACAGGCGTGGGAATGGCTTAAGTGACGTCACGATTAGGCAACACGATCCCACCCTGGGAGGCTGAGACCTGGATTCAGAAGTGGCGGTGGCCTCTGCGCCCTTCCCTGCCGCGGCTGGGTTTCCGTCCTGGCGGGGCCGCTGCCTGAGGCGCTCGTCTTTCAGGCCGGGCTGCCAACGTCCTGTCCCGTTGTGGGCTCCAGAGCCGAGACAAAGAGTCGTCCTGCAAAGTCATGCCAGGCCTTTTATTTTTTCTCTCTCCCTTTTGGCATTAGTGTTGTTAATGGAAACCTGATTCCCTCGTCACCAAGAAAAGGAAACACACGAGAGAGTGCCGCATCAGAGGCGCTGGACAGACTCTGTCTGCTGGGACCCTCTTTCAGGCGGGAGCAGCCCAGCGCTGAAGGGAGAGCCTCACAGAAAGGCCAGAAAGGCAGCTCCTTCGGAGGGGTGGGATGGAGCTTCTCTGAGACCCCAAGAGAACATTCTTGAATAGACAATGTCCCGAAGCAACGAGAGTGCCAAGTCACGTCAGTCCTGTGAGGTTCACCCTCTCTAGGATGAAATTGAAACAATTCATTAAATATAACAATATTAAGATACAAAAACTTTTGAGCACCTAAATACCATCTTATTCTTCGCTCTCAGAGATAGGCCCCACCAGTGACTAGCTGCTGGGCAAACTGTGAAATGGCAAGGGCTATGAGAATTCTTACTTCATAGGCTTTTTTGTGAGAATTAAATGAGATACGGGGCAAACATCAGAGACCCTGGCACACAGAAAGCAGTATAGTGAGGTGGTTAATGGCGGAGACTCTTTTTTTTTTTCAAGAGATGGGGTCTTGCTGTATTGGCCAGGCTGGTCTCAAATTCCTAGGCTCAAGTGACCTTCCTACCTCAGCCTCCCAAGTAGCTGGGACCACAGGCGTGAGCCACCATGCCCGGTGTCAATGGGGACTCTTGACCCAGTTACCCAGGTCAAAAATATGTTCTGCTGTTTACTAGCTGGGTGAACTAGAGTAAGTTATTTAACCTTTCAGTGCCTTCATTTCCTCACCCAAAATGGGGAAGGAAATGATAATAATAGTGTCTCCTTGTGAGGCTATTGTGGGTGTTCAATGAGTCAATATATGTAAAGCATCTAGAATCATCCTTGGCATGTAATGTTCTTCATAAGTGTTTTCTACCATTATTATAGTAAATGTCCAATAAATGGTTTGCATGGATTTATCATTAGGACGCAATTCTCCCTTTTATGTGATTCTGCATGCCATCTTTCCTTCCTTAACCCTACAGGCTAGTGTCTTAGACGGGTACCTATAGATGGCCTTAGAGATATGGTCATCTTTTCAGGTAGACAGAATACGCATATGGCTACTAGGTCTGTGTTCACAAAGAGAGAGAAAGATAAATAATATTTACTGAGCATTTACTATGTGCCAGATACACATATAGACTCATTCAATCCTCATATGTACCCTAAGTGAGAATAATGTGCTGAAAAATATTAATTTACTCCAAATCACAAAACAGGGAGTAGCAGAGCCAGGATCTGAAGACAGATCTGTCTGACTCCCCCCACCCCTGCCTTGGGAAGGAACCAGACTGAGGATATATCACCCACCTGCTCAGTGAAAGACCTTTAACCGGAGGCAAGCTCCTTCATTCCACATTAGAATACAGGTTTAAAGATGCAGGCACCCTCTGGTGACAGAAGTTCCCACTGAAGTGTAAGTATCTGACATAAGATCCTTTTCTGATGTCAGATTTGGTTGTTGCAGGAGCAAAAGGGCCCTGGTCCCAGAAAGGGGAGGCCAGACCAGATTCACGTCACCACTTACTCCTTTCCTGGGAAGTGCCACTTGCTCTAGAAAACTCTCATTTTTAATATCTGCATCCTTTAGGGTTGCCAGACTTTTAAAAAATAATATTTTTTAGTGTGAGTATATCCCATGCAACATTTGGGACGTACTAAAATATCATTTGTTTTTTAAAACTGAAATTCAAATTTAACTGAGCACCCTGTGTTTTACCTGCCAACCCTAATTCCTCGACCTGGAAGTTTTCCACTGGGAATCTCACAGACAGAGGAGACAGAATGCCATGGCCGAGGATCCCGCTATCGGAGAAACAGGCCCGATGCCTTCCTAACGCAGCAGCTCACCACGAACTTGGAGCTGCGCTCAGGAATGCTGGACTGGACTAGCGAGAGCATTTTTCACAGAGTACCAAAAATGACCAGTCGACTGAAGGTGTGGTCACCGGGGATGACAGTCATCGTGATGGGCTGACGAGGAAGATGAAGCTTCACACCGTGCCTCTTGAACCTGTGTAGTATTATTCTGTTGCTGCCGTAACGAATGCCCACAAATTCAGTGGCTTCGAACAACACCCGTTTATTATCCCATAGTTTCTGTAGGTCCCGTGTCCAGGCGGGCAGGTCCCGGTCATGGGGTCAAAATCCTGTCTCACACAGCGGGCTTTGGAAGTTGACGATTCAATCTGGCTGGCCAACCCTGGCCAGATCCAAATTAAATCTGAATGTCAGGTTTAAAAACAAATAATATTTTATTATGTCCCAAAGCAGAAGAGCAACTTCCCACAGTATCAGAGGCTACAACTGTTCATGTAGCCACTTCTGGTCCGGCAGGAAGTAAATCAGGGTAGAGTCCACAGAACCCGATTCTGACCCCGGCTCTGCACCCACCAAGCCAAGTGCACTCAGACACGTCCTTTAACGTCTCTGGCTACTGTGTTTGTCAGATGTCACATCCCAGATGGGGAGTCTGGCTCCCGGGCAACCATCTATGTGTGCGTGCTATTTTTTCTGGCCCTACCACCGGCCACTACAAAGGCTTTACTTGGAGGCCTCCCCGGGGGAGGCAGCCCTCCCCGCGCCAGCTCGGTGCCCAGCCGGTGCGCCGCAGTCTCTGGAGGGAGCTGTGGCAGGGCCCCAGCCCTGCTGGCCCGACTCGCTCTCACACATGGCTGCGCCCTGGCCCAGGTGCGTCCATTTGGGGGCCTCTTTATCTGGCGTCTGCAGCAGAGACTTCCCCGGACATCTCTGCCAAGACCTCCTCAAGGGGGGAAGAGGGGAAACCTCGAAGACACTTTTTGTCCAACCCAACTTAGTTCTTTTCCACTCCCTGTCCCCGCCCCAGACCCCCACCCCTGGTCCATAAAACTGCAGGAGCCTTTTGCTCAGGGCTCCCTCAGCAGTGGGACGATTCTCCCTGTGACCTGTCTCCGTGCTGGCACAGGTGACGCTCAGTGCTATTCCATGGGGGAGAAGGGAAGTGGTACCGCCAGCACTTTCTCTGAGCTGGGTTCTTCGTGCTTCTGGGATTGCAGTGACTAAAGCCGACTCTGACGGGCATAGTGCTTTGCTGTCTTCATTGGCTCCCCGGCAGTTCAGCTCTGCCCAGCTCCGCAGAGCTCTTGACGGCACCGTGCAGCCTGGCTGTCCCGGGACTGTGACCAGTTACAAAGCTTACTCGTGCATGTATTCGATAACATTTATTCAGCACCTGTTATGGGCTGGGCACTTGCTGGGTGCCAGGGACACAAGGATGAGTAAGACCGCCTCTGTCGCTGGCAGAAAGCGTGCATTCCAGTTGACACGTGTGACCGATTCATTGTGATATGGTGTAATTCCTTCTCCCATCAAGTATTTATTGATTTTTGATGTTTTTGGTATAAAAAAAGTATTTATTGAAAGCCTAACTTCTTGCTCGAGATCTCATACAATAATCCTCAGAGTGTTCTTTGAGATAAGTTTTATGGTTATCTTTATTTTACAGATTCATAAACCAAGGCTCAGAGAATAAAATACTTTGAGCAAATATTTCAGTCCTCCCCCAACTAGTGAGTGATAGGTCAGGACTCAAACCCAGGGCTTCTGGTTTAAATTCGGTGCTCTAGTTAAGGAAACAGGAAGGGATTGATTCTTCCTGGCATTAAAGGAGGGGACACTGTAATACCTCAGGACTTCAGAAAAGTAAAGTGCTATATATAATGATTACTACTATTATTATCATAATTTAAACTCTCACTACTTTTAATAAAGATAACAATTCTGAGTCATCTGTAAGCCATCATGCAAAGACTGCGCTTCTCTCTGGGATGGAAGTTGCCTGTTTCCCTGCCACAGAGGGATGTCACACCCAGGGAGTCCCCCTGGGCTGTGTGTTAATGACACCAGCCACTCAAGACTCTGGTGCAAATGACCTTCTGCAGGAGGGTTTTTGAAAAGTCCATCTGTGCATAATGCCCTGCTAAACACAATTACTCAAAAACGCTGGTTCTTCAACGAGTCCATCTATCTAAGATTGAGAGTCCTGTCTGGTCACAGAGGGATCCACAGACACCGTAGCTCTGGCTTGGAGGGCAAAGCCAAGCCAGGTGTTGCAGAGCGCTCTGGGCGCAGCGCGGCCCGGACCTGGGAGCAGAGCACAAGCAAGCATGATGAGATTGTCTCCTCCTGAAACTTTTCCTCTCCATTTCCATGAGTGTGAACGTGCTGGCAAATATTTGAGGTAAGTGCTCTTGTCCCAAGAGAGATGAATGCCGGGGCGTGTGCCCATCCCAAGGTGGCTTCTAATTTTTGTTTGTTGATTCTACCCCCACTTCCCTGTCCTCCTTCCTCTCCAGGGTCCTCGTGAAAAACGCGGCAGTCCACATAGATCCCAGAGGCCCTGCCCCTTGGCTTTGCATCTGCTCCATGAAAAATTCTGCCCGCCCAGAGCAAATAGGATTTTCTTGTTTCAGGTCGCCCTCAGATGAACTTAAGCGAGCTGGCCCAAGTGACGAGTTAGAATACTCCTTTTCCTCTTAGATCTCTGTTCTTCCTAAGAGGGAAAGCTTCAGGGTGCAAACAAGTAAGATTGAATTTTACTTTGCCAGATTGGGCGGCAGCCAAGTCATAACCTCACTCAACTTCGGCCTTCCCAGCTATCAAACAGGACTAGCGCAAGTGTTTATTACCTGAAATTCAGTTTCTCGGAGGGGCCTGGAGAGCTACAAAGTATCATGAAGCTCTTCTTAGCTATACAGTAGTAATAGTAATAGTTGGAATCCCATTTGTATGTATCTCTTCTCTTAATAAACATCTGGTGAGCGCCTACTGCATGCAGAATCCTCTGCTGGACATCCATGGGGGTACAGGGATGCAATCTCTGCCCTTCCGGAATTTAGTATCTACAACTTAAGCAGAGTACTGGAGAGAAAGAGTTAAAAGGAGTCGTCGGTGCTGTGTCATGTTGGTTCTGAGCAGTGTGTCACAAACACCCCACACCCACATTGTGAACAAACAAGCAAGACCGATGCTGACCACAGCTGGCTTCCCTCACGTGCCCCTTTAGTCATCTGAGAGGCAAGGCCCTGGCAAGGCCCCCACGCCCCACGCCGGACTTAGTGCATGTGAGCAGTTCGGAGTTAATTTCCGGTCTTTCAGTGGACACTTTGGGGCTTTAAGTACAGCCATTTTTAATTCATGAGATTCAAAGGAGACACTGAATGAGCTGCCTTTCCAGCCTTAACAGGCCGGCCTGAGCATTTGGGGCGGGGTTGGAGGAGCCACACCCGGCCTTGGATGGGGCAGGGAAAGTGATGATTCATCCTGAGCCACTTAGGTTGGGCAGGAAACAGCTGATTCTTGTGTTGCTGTTCCAGGTGGGGCCTGCATTCCCAGGGGACAGGTTGCATTAGGGTTTGGCATGAGTTTAACTGGCAGCTCTTTCTGTCTCTTCCTCGGATTCTTCCTGGGAATTTGGGGAAAGAGAGTTGAGCAATAGGATGAACTAAAGGAAACAGATTAGGAAGGAAATGAGGCGCTCTGCCAGGCACCCCTCAGAGCAGGCCTCTTAGGGAGTCGAGTGGAACCAAGAGAAGCCATGCGCTTTGGGGCTCAGAGCAGCTCGGGAGAAGCTCCTCACGCTCCAGCCCTGCAGGGGCTGCCTGTGGCCTGGACACGTCCTCCTCCCTGTCCTCCAGAGAGCCCAGGCACCACTGAGCTGGAGTCGTGCCTCGACCAGGCGAACTTAGCTTATTAACTTCCATTCTTTGTGTCTCAGAATCCTCATTTGCAAAATAAGGTTAATAATAGAATCCATGTACAAGGTTGTTCGCGAAATTAATAAATAAAAACATATGAAGCATCTAGAACAATGCATGGCTCAGAGTAAGAGCTTAACCGGCGATGAGCTATTTTTACGAGAGGGTTAAGAGGAAGGCCCGGGTCAGCACCAGCCACTGTGCAGACATTGATTGTTAAATCACAGCTGGAGGTAACCTCATATTTTTCTAAGCTTGAGGAAGCAGCAATAAAGACACAAGCCTGCAGGAAGTGACTCTGCACCTGTTGAGCGCAACCTGGATAGATTTTTCCTTCTTCTAAGCCTCGGGGTGTGTTTCCTCGAAGGTCTACACCAGCGCTTTCTCAACCGTGAACCGCACGCAGATCCCCTAGGGGTCTCCGTAGAAAGCAGATTCAGTAGTCCCTCGAGGGAGCTGAGACTCTGCATTTCTTACAAGCTCCCAGGTGATGCCAGCAGGGTCCACAAACACCAGTCCCAGGGACCTAGCCAGCACCGCGATGGCGGAAACCCTGTCTGCGCCGCCCAGTACCGCAGCCACTAGCGGGCGAGCCGCTAATCCTATGAGACTGTGGAACACTTGAAATGTGACTGCCGGAAACTGAAGTTTAATTTTATTTAAATGAAGTATGAAGAAGCCAGTGTGGTAAGTGGCTACCTTATGGGACAGCACAGCTCTAGACTCTCATGCCCAGGCGGTCAAGGTCATGATTAGGAGCCTTGTTAGAGTCAAAGACAAGACTGCTCAGGACCACGGATCATGCCATAGATAACAGTGAGGGCTCAGGAAACAAGCGTGTACAGCTCTACCCAGACCATCTGCATACTCAGAAAACACGGTCAACGCATGTGCTCTGGTGTCTGTACATGTCAGTAAAGGAACCTTCTTATTTGCAGATAAATTCCCTGGTAGAGCTGCCCGCCTGAGTTAATTGCGTCGCATCTGGACCTGGGGCTAGAACCACTGTTTATAGTCTGTGCATTGGAAAAGAAAAATAAGGTGTTTAATTTACATTATTTCTGTGATATCCTCAGTTCCATCATTTTCACGTCTCAATTGTTTTCCTTGCATGGCTTCGGTGTGTGACCTTGAAATCCACACATATCTAGAAATAAGCATTCTCTGAACTTAAAAAATGGAAAGTTCAATGAACTCAAGTTAAAAGATCCTTATCTGACAATATTGAGAAATAATAATATAGACCTTGGAATGTTTGACAAACAGGAAGTTGTCAAAGGTTAAAAATTACATCTAAGTCCTTTCTTCCAGGTTGTTCCAAACAATCTTCGGTTTCTGCCAGTGCTTTCTTGGATGTGGTGGACGTGTCAAACATCCTGGATAAATGGTGACAAGCCTTAACCCATATCAGTGACAAATAACTTCCTCTGATCCAGAGCGCGGGGCTGGATCCTGAGCAGATGCCGGGGGCTGCTGCTTCAGAACGGAAACCAGCTCTATTTTCACTACATCTTGCTGAGAAACGTGTCCATACTTCTAATTGCTTTTGATGTTACATGTAAGAGATCAATTTCAATTGTCCCCAAGTTACTGTACGGATTTTATAAATGACTCTGCAGTTTGTTTGGTTTTTTTTTTTGGACACTGGAACCATCATAGACAACAATTTGTACGTAGGGACAAAGAAAAGAGCTGTTACACTAGTTATGGGAAATCCCTACTATAACAAAGGCTAGCAGATGGAATTTAATAACACTCGGGGCTTTAATGCTTACTTTTTATTTCATGATAGTAGAAAATATTTTCTGTATCCTTATTGCTTTTATTAAAAGTATAATTGGAATGAGATATACTGGGAGACTATCTTATATATATATATATATATATATATATATCTCCATGCCATACTATCTAGGCGTGTGTTGGAAAGAAATGTGCTGAATAAGAATGAATCAATTCTTGGCCGGGCGCGGTGGCTCACGCTTGTAATCCGAGCACTCTGGGAGACCAAGGCGGGTGGATTGTTTGAGGTTAGGAGTTCGAGACCAGCCTGAGCAAGAGCGAGACCCCATATCTACCAAAAATAGAAAGAAATTAGCTGGACAACTAAAAATATATATATTAAAAAAAAAAATTAGCCATGCATGGTGGCGCATGCCTGTAGTCCCAGCTGCTCGGGAGGCTGAGGCAGAAGGATCCAAGAGTCACAAAAATGTTCAAAAGGAAGGGTGGCCAATCGAAAGGAAGAGACTAAATCAAAAAAAAAAAAAAAAAAAAAGAATGAATCAATTCTTATTCAAGGACAAAATTGAGTTATTCTGCCATAGCGAATAATGAAATGAGGACCCTTGCTATCACCATTCATAGAAATTATTAATAAAATGGGATTAAAATATTAAATGCCTTCCTGGGAAGGGTGGAGTGGGAGGATGAAGAGGGGTTGGTTAACGGGTACAAACATGTAGTTAGACAGAAGGAATAAGTTCTAGTGTTTGATAGCAGAGGAGGGTGACTATAGTTAACAGTAACTTATTGTATATTTCAAAATAGCTAGAAAAGACATGAAATGTTCCCAACTCAAAGAAATGATAAACGTTTGAGGTGATGGATGTCCTAAATACCCTGATTTGATCATGATACATTGCATGCGTGTATGGAAATATCACACGTAACTGATAAATATGTATGATCATTATCTATCAGTTTAAACACCATTAAATGGGAGTAGCCGGAGGTGTCGGCGCTGGGGGGAGGCGAGTGGCCGAACGAGTTCGCCCCGTGAGGCGGGGACAGGCCCCGCCGACCTCGAAGGCGCGGTCGCTGCCCCGCTGGGCTGTGAGGACGCGGGAGCGGGTGTCCGGCCGCCATGGAGCGCGTGGACGCGGACCGGAGCTGACGCCGAAGTCCGGCGGCCCGGGCGGACCGACCAGGACGCGTCCTCTCCGAGTGCCGAGGCTGCTTGGCGTCCGGCTCGCCCTGCCGGCCGCGCCTCCGTCCCGGACGTGACCGGCCGGAACCCACCAGCAGCGATTACGCCCGTTACGACTTCGAGAGCCCAGCGTGGGTGTGCCGTCCGCGTCCTTTGTGCCGTCCGTGTCCTTCGTGCCGTCCGCGTCCTTCGTGCCGTCGGTGTCCTTCGTGCCGTCCGCGTCCTTCCGCGTCCTTCGTGCCGTCGGTGTCCTTCGTGCCGTCTGCGTCCTTCGTGCCGTCTGCGTCCTTCGTGCCCTGTGCGTCCTTCGTGCCGTCCGCGTCCTTCGTGCCGTCGGTGTCCTTCGTGCCGTCTGCGTCCTTTGTGCCCTCTGCGTCCTTCGTGCCGTCGGCGTCCTTTGTCGAAGACGTCGCCATAGGAGAAGGGGAGTCACTACCTCCTGATACTCGGCTTATAACAACGTGGCGGTCCAGAGTTCCGGGGCGGAGGCCCGGCCTCCCGGGTTGTCTTGGGCATGTCGGGGGACCAGTGCGGACCAGCGCGGCGACGCCGAGGTCGCCGGAGCCCCCGGCAGAGCAGCGCGTTCGGGGCGGTGGCGGACGCCGCCGCAGGGCCCTGCCACGGGGCTGTCACCGGGGACTCTCGGTGCGGAGGTGGCTGGACTGCAGGAGAAGCGCCGTGGCCGTCATTTTTGAAACCGAGTTCAACGCACAGCCGCGTCGCAGGTGGAAGGAAACTGCAACCCGTGTGCCTCTCCCCAAAGGACCCGACAGTCAGATGAAAACAACCTAAAAGACCCTGGAGGTTCCGGGTTCGACTCGGTCAGCAAAACCACGTGGGCTCCTGCTCCTGACCAAACCGAGCGCGGTCAGACTGGACTCTCCCAGAACTTTGGAAATCTGTCCCCCCAGTCACGCGAACGACTACCAGTAGTGCCTTACGGTGAGGTGGGCGCCCTCGGACAAGAGGAGAAGGGCTAGGCCGTGCGCCTTGGGAACCGTGATGCCCTTTCATGGCAAACCTGGAACCCTAACACCGCCACTCCGGGAGAGGTTCTGTAAGACTGCTTGGCTCAACCGCCAACAACAACAACAACAACAACACAAAAGCCTACCCCTTCTCCGCACCCCCATCTTCATGTCCCCTGGATGTTGCTGCATGCACATTTGTAATTTACTCCTGTCTCTCTGCTCTGGTTTGGATATTGAAAGAGCAAAGTTCTTTACCTTTAGCATTCAAAACAAAAAAAGAATGTCAAAATATCATCAGCCGTGCTTCCACTGAAAATGTATGCTAAGCTTAGAGCAACAACCACACATGTTTGGAAACTGTTCCTACTTTGTTTTTTGGTTTGGGGTGGGTTTTTTGTTTGTTTTTCTGAGGAAAAACACGAGCTCAATTATTTATCCTAAATACTATTGTTGGGCTTTGAGTTTATTTACCCTGTTTGCATGTTTTCTTGTTGATGTCCTTTAAGTTTCTTATAGCCCATCGACTTCCTCACCCGCCACCCAGAGCTGCTCAAGTTATATTTTGACTTTTCGAATGTGGGGAGTAAGTGAAAGAATTGTTTGTTGAGTTAACCATGATTTTAAATATTCTGATTATTGCGAGACACTCTTTCAGGTGTTTGATTTCTTGATCTGTTTCTCTCCATGCTAGATGATTAAACAGCATCTTCCATGCTCAAAAAAAAAAAAAACCATTACATGCCTTTGACAATGGTCTATAAAATATGCACACCTTGGACATTTTGTTTATTAAGACACAGCACTTAAAAGAGTCAAGATTAACTCTCAGATAAGAAACAGTGCTAGTGGCCCTCGGAATCAGTGAGTAATTTTCTCTTTTGCTTTTATTGTTATTGCCTCCCCTCCCCTAATTTCCCTTTCTGCTCTCTCTGCTTCTTAACTATTAGAAAACTTTTCTTTATTCTTTTGTCTGTCCTATATCTTCTTCCACTGGAAAGATGTGTCTCCTTCACTGGGGACCAAATGTATGCAGCCCTGTGCCAGAGGCAGTGGAAACATACAAAGAACACATACAAGATTCCCTCCTACAAGCAACTCAGAGTGTCGCTGGGGAGACAACCTTGCATATAGGAAGTGACGAGCACATAAAGACCATAAGTGATTGAAAACCGCTCACCAATCACACAGAAAAGCTGCAGTGGTTGACCACAGGAAGGAGAAGGGGAAAAACTCACTAAGGTTCATGATGTAAGGCCGATGGCTGGGAAGGCACCGCAGAAAACCCGGCCAACAGAGCGAGCGTCTGGGAGAGGCTGAACTAAACCTCTGAGGCTGAGTCAACGTTGCGATGACGGCTCATTCACACAAGGGCAGTCTGGGCAGACAGGCACTGATGGTGACAGCTCCTGAGAACAAGCTCTTAACGAAGGTGGGATGGTAACCTCCTGGGCACGGACGGCCTGGCTCTGGCTCTTAGCGGTCCCCGCGCCCACAGACGACAACACTCTCAGTTGGGTATCTGCTGCTGAGGAGAAACAAAGAACTGTACATAGGAGCCACAAACTCAGAAGTAACGCAGGGATTGTTACCGAACCAAACAGGGGTTTTCCCACTCGGCCCAGTGAAGCCGGGCGCTGTGCCCAGAGCCGCCACAGGAGAAAGAGGCCTCTTCCCGCGCCGCCCACGCCGAGTCCCGCGGCTGACGCCCGGGCCCAGTTTCCAAAGGCAGGGGCGTGTGTCCGGCGGGCAGACTTGCACGGCAACACATGAAGGTTATGCATCGGCCTGGCCCGAAGGGGACTCTTGTTTTCACGGAAAGGAACGATACAACGGGTGCGGCTCTCTCCAGGCCCCTCTGGAAGAAATTTAGAACAAAGAACAGCGGTCAGAGTTCGATCCCTCAATTCCCCATTATTTGCATTTTCCATCCAGTGGGGCTTTCTGGAAAACAACTCGAGAACATATGTTAAGAGGCCATCTTTTAGTTTCCACAGGGAACCAAAACACCGTGCGACCCTGGCTGGCTTGGGGACATGGTTACTCCCACTCACTTTTCAGGCAGTTCCCCCAGAGGGACTCGTATAGTCTTTCATTTCCAGTTTGGGGGACCCAGCAGGCCCTAAAGAGGGGTCTCTGCTCCATCTCGGGATCTGTGACTGGACCTGAATCAGGCAGAGCTGGCCACAAGGTCCCAGCCAAACACTTTCGGGTCATTTGAAGCTGCAAGCTCCTTCATTTTATTCACTGCCTGTCAGAAAAAGTGCTGGGCCACATTTGGTCACGTCCGAGTGAGGACCCTGCCTTGACTGTCAGCCTCAGGAAAGCGGATGGGCCGCTCTGATGGTGGCTTTACACAGCACCTCTGGCATCCTGTAAACACGATTGTGAGTTGCGCTCACGAAAGCCTGTTGATGAGGTAAGGTAAAAATTTCTAATAGTTAAGAAGACGTCAGGAAATAACAGCAGACCAATAGCCAAGGTCTTGGGAAACACAGGGACTACGGGAACAGAAACAAGAGTGTGGCCCTGATGAATAACGAAACCTTAGAGAATAAACAAAAGAAAAATATTATGATCATTTAAGAATTTTTAACAATTCACTGCTATAAATTAGTGGGATCAGCCAGGCGCAGTGGCTCATGCCTGCAACCCAGCACTTTTGGAAGCTGAGGCAGGAGGATCACTAAAGGCCTAGAGTTCAAGGCCAGCCTGGGAAACATAGCCAAACCCTGTCATTACAGAAAAATATTGCAAAAGTTAGCCGGGCGTCGTGGCGCATGCCTGTAGTCCCAGCTACCTGGGAGGCTGAGGCGGGAGGACCGGTGGAGCCCAGGAGTTTGAGGTTGCTGTGAGCTGTGATGGTGCCACCGCACTCCAGCCTGGGTGACAGCAAGACCCTGCTTCTAAATAAATGACTGAATGAATAAATAAATAAGTAAATTAGGGGGATCAAACTGGAGATGACAGACGTTGAAATATATACAATAGCAGAGAGATGGAGCTATAAAAACACGTTAGCTCTTAAATTCTGCAAGTTTGAGAACTAAAGGGACACTAGTGAGATTGTCTGCATGGCAACACGGATTTGAAATGTTAAAAATTCACCCAAACAATTATTTTCTTTACTCGTGCACACGCCTAGATTGCTGCCTTTTCCACTGAATTGGTGACTAGATCTTTGTCTCAAGTGGCCTTGAACACAGCCTTTGTTGAGATCCCTGAGGCTCGGGGAAGGGGGTGGCGGGGGAGGGAAATGCAAAGCGGTTTAGAAGTCAGGACAGTTCTTAACTCGACTAAATATGTTTTTGTTAGAGTCCCGGGACAAGTCTCAAATTACGGAGCCCTCCCCAAGCACATTTTCCGGAAAGCTCCTGCCGCTGTACAAAGCCCAAAGCTAAGCGCGCTCCTGTGCGCTGCCCACCCTTGCCACGCCGGGCTGTCACCGAGCATTCCCGCTGCCCAGGCCGTGGGGTGATAACTCTCATTCTCTAGCCCGCTTAATATGTTTGAAATGTGGCCAAAAAGGGGGAAAAGAAAAAGAAATAAAAAGGCGTCACAACTTAGATTTAATCAATGACTAACAAGAGAAAATGATGGTATTGGATTAGTCAGGATTCTCGTGGTAGGAGGGATAGATCCCAACTCAAACTAGCTAAAGCAGAAAGGGGGAAGTCGTCAAGGACGCTGGTGTGTCTTGTGGAGCCCAAGGAGAGACAACATCTCAGGGCGGAACGGACCCAGGCTCTCCGGTCCTTCTGCCGCTCTGCTAGCTGGACACTCGCTCCCTCCCTTTCCTCCTCAGCCCCTCAGGCCCTGAATCCTGCCTGATCTTGGCCGTTACTGCTCTGAGCACAGAGGTTCCCAACAGAGGTGAAACTACTCTTTTTTTTTTGAGACACAGTCTCACTCTGTTTCCCGGGCTAGAGTACAGTGGTGTCATCACAGCTCCTAGTAACCTCAAACTCCTGGGCTCAGGCGATCCTCCTGCCTCAGCCTCCCAAGTAGCTGGGACTACAGGTGCCTGCCGTGGCGCCCAGCATATTTTTCTATTTTTGGTAGAGACAGGGTCTCCCTCCTGCTCAGGCTGGTCTCGAACTCCTGACTTCAAGTGATCCTCCCACCTTGGCCTCCCAAATTGCTGGGATTACAGGCATGAGCCACCACACCCAGCCATATTAATCTTTTAAACTCCTCTCCACAGGGCTGGGAACAGCCAGTCCTAGCATCTAGTAGGGGCTTAATAAGTTTGTACCAAATGAAACCAAACAAATGGACTTCCAGACCCCCCAGGACACCTCACACAAATTATGTCGATATTCACAGGTCTAGGGATTGCCACAAAGAGCTTGTTGTGCCCGTTATTTTAAATTGAACAAGGAGGCAGCTGTCATAGCATGTAATTCCATCTTTCTAGGTAGAAAAAGAGGTAAACTAATGACCCGGAGTAACATGGAGGAGACACGGTAGCATTTGGCCTTCTTTTCAAATGTTCTCATTTATGACAAATGTCTCAGCACCGAGTTTCACCCTTCGAGTCCTGCGCTGGCCCCAGCTTGCGACTTCGAGGCTCTGTTTGATCCCAGCTCCGCCAGGAGCCACCTCCCCTCTTTGTCAAACTTCAAAGGGTAGCATGCAGGAAAAAGCATCTTTTTTTATTTTTAAGTTCTTTCTTTGAAATTTGTTTTTCTGTGATGTCTGAGAGTTTCTAGTGAAGAACAATAAAGTAAAATACAACAATCCAGTTCCAGCCTTTGAAATCCCCTCTGATCACCTCAACAGCTAGTGTGTGTCACTCCAACAGCTAGAGGTGCATGTCTGTCCTCTCCTTTCCGTGACCGGCCACAAATGGGGTCAGACGTTGCCCCTGTAAGCTGTAAAGATTAACGAACAAAGACGGCCAATTACTCTCTTCTCCTGTCAGGAGGTGAAGTGGGGAACTGCATCGGGGGGAAGCCACCCTCCACCTGGAGCCATGATCCCTGCGCTGAAGGCAGGGAACTGCAGTTCCCCCACCCAAAGCCAGCGTGCCAAGGGGACAGGACGCCTTTCCCTTAACACTGTAGGCCAGTGGCTTAGGTACTGCCGGTTCCCGGGCGCCCGTCGCCAAATGCCTCACCTAGGGAGGTGGCACCCTGTGGTGGGCGGAAAAGTCACCTCTTTGCTCCTGGCAACCTTTGCCCAGAGCAGTCGGCTTTATCTTTGTGTCTAATAACTCCCGTTAAATTGCTCTTTGTCTCTAAGACAGGACGTCCAACATTACGGTGCTTTGCAGATGTTAAGTAAACACAGTGTAAACAGAACTGCAGAGAAAGGACAGTTGGCGTTTATGTTTTAATTTGGTGGAGTGTTGTTTTTCTTTGGCTATTTAGAAAAGAACGAAAAGAAAGCAGTTTCCTGACCCACTTGGTAACAGGTTCTGGGCTTCTTCTCTTCCTCCCAGTCAACAGGATTGGATTCGAGGAGCCAAAAGACCAGGTTTAAATAGAAAAGAATACATTAGAAAAAAGAAAGTGAGACTTCATTTTTAAAAAAATGAAACCTGAAAACTTAGCTTGAAAGAGATTCCATGTGTAAAGCTTCCTGAGGAAGTTTATTACATTTTTATTTTTGTTTGGGGTAAGGGCAATTCGGGTTTCTCTTCAGAATGTGAATGTTGACACCATTATTAGCTGGACTTTGAATTCTCTCGCCATCAACAAGCGATTTTGTTTTCTATGTAGCTATAACTTCTTTATATACAGAAGGTTTTTTTGGAGGCCTTTGCTTATCGAGCATGGCTCAGGAGTACGCTGTATTTCTGGAATCCTCTGTCTTGCTTTTAAGAACAACGTAAGAAAGCTACAACGATGGATGTGCAAAAGATTCCAAGCTTCCAGAAAAAAAGATCATCGTGGACACAGCTGAGGTGCGAAAAAGCACTCTCTATGAGAGCAGTCATTTCATAGAGCTTTATATCAAAATTATCTTAAGCATTTCAAAGAGAATCACCATCAGACACCACGCAGACACGGGGTTTCTCTGTGAACACTTACCAGCCTGACAGCGGAGTCATCTGTCCGTACCTGACCCGACACCACCCACCTTTGAAATTCCTGAGGAGCCAAATAAAACGCTCCTCCGCCGCGTCCTTCCAACTCGCCTTTGTCCGCCAGCGCCCCCGCCACACGTGCACGGCTGTGACCCCCAGCACAGCAATCCCGTCTGTGAACTGTTTATCCCACTCGGTCTCACAGTATAATCCTTTGTCGCCTTGTAGACTGTTTGCTTTTCGAGGGCAGGGACTACGCCTTACTTCTTTGTTTTGTAGCTTCCCCTGTACCTACCATTGTGGCTGGCACATCCGGACAGAAATTAAATACCTGCTGAATGGAACCGATTTGGTGTCTCCACAAAATTCCATTATCCCCATAGCAGTCTTTAGCGGCTGCCATTTTCACTCTAGAATTATTGCAAAACGGAGGAAGGTGTAAGAGAGACGCAGTGAGGTGCACGAGGTTTGCCTTTGTTTCCTTCCTGCCGTTGTTTACAGACACCTTCCCCCAGTGCCCGCTTCTGCAGGACCCACCTTGGCACCTCACCGGTTTGCTCAGGACAGACAGCCCACAACCCCTGTGCTCGTTTATTTGTTTCAGATTACTTTTATTTTGACTCATTTATTACGTAATGAATATATGCTCATTCGAGAAAAAGTTAGAAATGCAAATAAGCAAAATAAAAGTCATCTGTAAACCTACTCCTTAGGTAGGATAACGTGGCACATTCTTTATATTCTTTGTATTTATAAATAGAATGAGTTTCGTTTGCTTGTTTTCCAGAAGGAAGGTGTCAGATGACCTCTGTGCAGGGAGAGACAAAAATTCACCCAGCGCAGATCGTCTTCGTCCTGTGACTGTCACTTCCGTTGCCCTCTGAGCTTTGCACTAATCAGTTTAGGTAGGAACTCTTGGTCCTGGATTCAGAAGTGGTTCTCTTCTTTGATTTCACAAAGCTGACCACCCCTCCCAAACGTCTTTCCCCTGACAAGGGTAGGCAGAATTTGGTGGAAGCCACTCCACACCTACTCGCGCCAGCACGACGGGTGTGCCTTGGGGAGCAGTGGCTGAGGGGCAGAGGGTCCACTGAGGAGAATTGGCAGCATCCAACGTAGGGTGCGCCAGAGGCGCGGGCAGAAATCTGGACCCACAAGGTCATCCAACAATGGCGGACAACCGGTCTCTTTTTTTTTTATTTTTTATATTTTGTAGAGACAGAGTCTCGGTATGTTGCCCAGGCTGGTCTCAAACTCCTGGCCTCGAGGGATCCTCTTGCCTTGACCTCCCAAAGTGCTGGGATTACAGGTGTGAGCTCCCGCGCCTGGCCAGGACAACCATTTTGCACCAAATTGTCGTAGGCCAGCCTTCAGCGATGGCACCGCGCGGACGCAGAGAGCCACGAGGCAGGAGACGGGGAGGAACTGCCGAGTCTGCAGCTCCCCTTCTGCCTGGCATGGACGCGCGGGGCGTGTGTGTGTGTGTGTGTGCGTGTGCGTGTGTGTGTGTGTGTGTGTGTGTGTAGGAAGACGCCTGGTACTTGGCAAGTTGGAGGACGCTTGAACATTCGGGAGCGGGCAGAGTCCTTAAGATGTTCTCAGTCCGCCTGGGAGAGGCGCGTGCAGGTGCTCGACAGTCAGCTCCCTACAGAGACAAGGTTTTGTTTGTGCCCAAAGTAGGAAAGCAAGTGATGCCGTGTGTGGCTGTCGTGCATATCTGTGTGATTCTGACCGAGGGCAGCGTGTTAACTGGCGCTTGTTGCTTTAGTTCAGGGAACCTCAAGCATGGATGGCAGAGCAAAGGAGAGATGTTTCTAGGTGAAATGGCCTTTCTGAGCTATCTCTTAAGTATCCAACTATGTCACTGATGAGACAGGTCCAGCCAGGTCAGCTCCAGCCCACCTCCTAGCTGGCTGGGTAGAATCAGGAGAAAGGCCTACAAAAGGATACAGGCGGAGCAAGAATAACTGCAAAAAAGGAACTTCTAGAATCAGTTAATTTCTGAAAGTTCCCCAGAGCCACGGAGCCTCTCAGTCTTCCCAGCACAACTCACTCCGCACCCTCCGCCATGTGCCGCTGGCTGGCAGCAGCCTCGTCTCGGTCAAAAGTTTTCATTTGTTTTTATTTTTCATTTTTGCTAAAATTTAAAAAATTTTTAAATGACAACCTTCAAATATAAACAGAAGTATTAATAGAAAGGAGGTATAATTGGCTCCCCGTACC
>NW_012150285.1:4427091-4431805 GCF_000956105.1 Propithecus coquereli
ACAGACTATTTTTGAAGTTAATGTAAGAATTTGTCTCATCCGATGATTTGCCAGAAGGACTCACAAGACTCAATGGCAGGTTATACTCACGGTTAAGATTCGTTAGAGCAAAGGCCATTGAGCGAAAGCATGAGGAAACAGTGCACTCGGAGGAGTCCTGAGAGGTCCAGCACAGGCTTCCGATTTCATTCCTCATTCGAAGCCATGCAGGAGTGCTTTTTCTCTGGCAGACAGATCTGGGGTACATGTGGAATGTCTCCGTCCAGGGAAGTCTGTTTGTGTCACAATCTGAGGCCTCTGAAAGAGGTGGGTCACATAGGCACATTCTGCTACGCAGCCAGCCATGATGACCAAAACTCAGGGGCCCAATGAGGAACCCAGGTGCCTGGCATCACTCTTGATATTCGCGCACAGTAACGCAGCAAGCCAGCACAGCACGGTCCATTGCTCCAATCACATGTAGCAAAACCGTCAATCACCAACATAAAGAAGATTGCAGGGGCCATATGCCCAGTTGTTGGCCAAGGGTCAGTCATGGTTTCCTTGAGGACAAGTAAGGAGTAAGCATACAGACCTGCTGTGTTAACTCTTTCATCACCAATATTTCTGAAATGAACCGAAGGGAGCAAGCTTGCAAGACGGTGTCACTCTTGAGAACGTGCCTGGTATGCCCTGCCTTTCCCAGTGTTTCTCCCTGAGCAAGACTGTTCTCCGCTTCCTCTCCCATCCTCATTTCCAAATCCCACATGCCCTTCAAACTCCCAAGACACTGGGACAAACTCCCAAGACTCCCGTGCCCAGGGGCAGCCATTGCTTGCGCAGTCAGGACTGGCTACATAATTTGTAGGACTTGGTGCAAAATGAAATTACCCAACGCTTGTTAAAACATTATTAAGAATTCTAGGACCGTGACAATAAAGCATTAAACCAAGAATGAAGCCCTTCCTAGAATAGGGCCCTGTGCAAATACACAGGTTGCAAAACCCTGAAGCCAGCCCTGAGTGCACTTATTATCTTCTAGAAATTTTTCTCTCCCAAGAGACAAAATTATTGACCAAAAGGTAACTCAGTGAGCGTGGAGCCAGATGAAGGAAACTGGGTGTTGCCAAGAAGCCATCTGTGCCCCATTAATGTAGCATAGTGGGTTTTCTACAGGTGTCTGTTTACAGCTCCCAGGCAGTGGAAAGTGCACTCGCCTTCCAGTCAGACCACTCCCAGTTCTGCCCCTCATGGGCAAAGTGACCTTGGAAAGTCACTCAGCCTCCAGACTCCATTTCCTCCTCAGTAGAACGGGGATGATAATGATACCAAGTTTATGGGGCAGTTGTGAATGTTGAGAGAGATAATGTACATGAAAGCGCTTTATAAAGTACTATGCAAATATTCGCCCTCTCTGGGGACATTGCCATCTAGATAACAAACACTGGTCTATTATTTCCTGTCCTCTGGACAGTACTGGAGAGACACTGCCAAATACTTTTCTTTTCCAACTTCCCCCCCACCCCAGACGTGAATACTTCTATTATAGCATTGAACCATGAACTTATACTGTGTTTCTCCAATCACAAAATCTAGTTACAATTACAGTTGATATTTCAGGCGACACTCATTTGTGTTATCCAGGTTGAGTAACTTCTGTGGATGACTAATCTTACGCAGCTATGTTTTGTTCCAATTAACTTCAATTTAAGAGAGTGTCATTTTTCAAAACTTGTCCCTAAGTTGTCAATCTGTCACACTATATAATACCTGCAATCACCTGTCTACAGAATGCACTTTGCTCCTGTTGATCCCTCAGCTTCTTAACTACTGCTATGCACACATAAAGATCTTGATACATATTTGGTATGTAAATGAATTAGTGAACGAATAAACAAAAGAAAGAGAGGGTCATGGTCTGGAGATACCAAAGGATTAAATGCTGAAACTGGTCTGTGCTCACCGAACATGATCTCTTTGATGCTAGAAATAGTCGTTCTCCTAGACTTCGAACACACAGGAATGCATCCCGGTGGGTGCGGCACTGGATCCCCGGGAAGACTCGGTCCAAGCGAGAGCAGCTGCCCGGGATGATGTGGAAGAAGACGGAGCGAAGCGAGCCATTGATTGGGCCACGCACGTCACCATTCCCTGGGTGGGAGTATGTTCCAGCCTTGGGGTTCTGAGTCTGTTCCATGTGATCATCCCAAGGCCAGATAGTTGGGGGCGGTCCTTTCACTCCCTGCCTTTCCTCTTCGCATCTCCCCTTTCTTCTTCCCTCCACTACGGAGCACACGCAGCCTCAGGGCCACTGTTGATCCAACCTAGACCAAATTCAAACCCTGAGTCATCTCCGGGACTGACCCCCTCCCCATGGATCATTCGGGAGTCGGGCTGGCCCTCTTAGAAACGTAGTATGAACGTGCTCCTAGTTCTGAAGAGAAACAAATGGTTTTCACGCCCAAACTTTTATTTCCTATATATATTTGGGCCACGTATGTAATAAAGACTCACTACATGTGTGTCGACAAGCTGAATAGAGCTCCCATTCTGGTCAACTCACAGAAATGACGAGCTCACAAGTTCAGAATGTGACTGTAATCCCCCAGATATGTCTCCTGGCCTACGTCCTTGGAGACTACCCAAGAAATTCAATAAAAGTAAATTGCTTGCTCTAAAAATGGAACTGTTCCATTTTTGATATTATGAAAGAAACAAGTACATGACTTGATGCATTCAGCCTTTGGGATGATTAAGAAACCCAAAATTATTATTATGACATTAAGCCCTTAAGTGAACACAGAGAATCCTCTGCAAAATCTTTGAGCAAGTTAAAATTCTTATTGCTTGTGCTTTCAGGGTCCTTAAGATAATAAAGTGAAAATAGTTAAGAATGGTTATTGCGAGTGAACGCTTTCATGATCTTGGAGATTGCTGTGGTTTGGATATGGCTTGCATTTGCCCCCACCAAAACGCATGTTAAACTATGACTCCAGTGTGGTGGTGTTGGGAGCTGGGGCCGTGGGCGTGGAGCCCTCACGAATGGCTTGGTGCTATTCTCCCGGCAGTGAGTGAGGCCTCGCTCTCGGGAGACTAGATCAGTTCTCGTGGGAATAGATTAGTTCCCTCTAGAGGGGGTTGTAAAGCTAGGATGTCCCTCGGGTTTTGTCTCTCTTTGCACATGTTCACTTCCCTTTGACCTTCTCCACCATGTTTTGACCTTCCGTGTGGCCCCCACCACAAGCCAAGCAGGTGCCAGCACCATGCTTCTCACACTTCTCAGCCTGCAGAACCAGCTAAATAAACCTCTTTCCTTTCTGCGTTACCCATCCTTGAGAATTCTGCTATAGCAACACAAAGGGCCTACAGCAGAGGTGATCCTCAGCTCCAGAGTTGCTGAGTCCTCCTGCTTCTTCAATCAGAATGCTTCAGTTACGTGCTGGTTTAATTAAATAGAATAATAAGTCAAAATGTGTCCCTCAGGGGGAGCTAATGTTTCCTGGGTGTGGTTTTGGTGAATTATATGCTCAGCAGTTAGAATGAGATTTTCCTTCTTGTAGAGAATGGCTTTTCTTAGCTAGATCATGATGAAAATTCCTACCATAAGAAAAGCATAGTAACACGATGTGTTAAGATGGAAAAATCAGTATAAAACATTTGGCTTTTAAAGAGCTATATAGTAAATATTGTCTAGCTCTATTACTCTTAAACTTGATCCCACGGCAACAGCAGCACATTAACTTGTCACAACTTTTGGTCTCCAATGCTGTTCTCCACCGAAAGGACAAGGACTTCCAGAGAGTACTTGATTCCATGTTTTAAGGCAAGAAAAATCAGGATGGTTTTGGAGCCTCATGTCTTGCCAGAAAGCAAGAATGTCTTCATGATGCCAGAGCAGTGCTAAAGGGCAAAGCAACTTGTTTAAATGGTCTCCCATTGTGAAGTAGAGCCCCATGAACAATAAATGTTGTTGTCGATACAGTTAATTAGAACAAATTGAATCTACAAAAAGCCGTGAGTTTATGATACCCTCAAAAGGAATATTAACATAAATTACACAAAAGGTAATATGTAGTATGGAAGAAGAATGACTGTAAGAAGGTGTTTTTGTTTGGATTGGCTTTTTGTTATTTTCCATTTATTTATATTTTAGAGACAGGTTCTTGCTTTGTCACCCAGGAGCGCAGTGGCACCATCGTAGTTTACTGTAATCAAAAACTCCTGGTTCGAGTGATCCTCCCTCCTCCGCCTCCCAAAGCACTGGCATTCTAGGCATGAGCACCGTGCCAGCCCTGGATTGATGTTAATAAATAACAGAGGGAGCATATGTGTGTGCGTGTCTGTGTGTTTCTTTCATTAAGTTCTGCCTGTTTACCAAGTACGGATATATCCTTCCTTCTATTTGTGTTAGTAAAAATGTTGACTACAATACTGTGACAAAGGCCCAGAAATTGCAGAGACTATACAAAGACAGGAATCATTTCAGTCCCCAGTGGTCACAGGGAAGATGGGGGTTTAACGGTCACAGCAGGTGGTCACACATAAGATTCAAAAAAGGGTTCAACAGAAATAAATGAGCTAAATGCCCTAAAGAGAAAAGCTAACTAGACACCTGCGAGGCGATTAAATTCTTGGTGGTCTTACTGGTGAAATACTAATAGGAAATAAATAGGGTTTTAATAATGGTAACAGACCAGGTGAATGTATCAGAATGGCAGAACATGTTATCTAACAC
>NW_012150285.1:4433215-4434607 GCF_000956105.1 Propithecus coquereli
TTAAGGGAACATAATTAAATTTAATTTTTCAATAATGCTCAAGAAAATTTAGTTTTCAAGAATATGTTATTAGATATATGAGTTTAGTAATCTGAGCATTAAGCAAAGTACAAATAGCTGGGAGTATTACTCTCCGTGTCCCAAACCCCTGGACGTTGAAGAACCTAACGGACAGCTCAGAGGGGTGACAAGAGGCAGGACTAACGCGGATTGACGGCAGCACTCAGTGGGAAGGTGGGAACGAGGGGAAGGCTGTCCAGGGAGCTTCACTTACACCAAGTTTATTACCTAAACTGGGCTTGTGGGTGAATACGTGTCCATAATATTATACTCTATACGTTTTTCCGTGCTAAAATATTCCAAAATAAAACAAATTTACAATTGTACTTGAAGGAAGAGAAACTCTCCCTGATCAAAAATACAGTCTTAGTCCAAAATGAATAGCTAGATTGCTTCAAATCACATTGAAAAACTTTTGCACCTTGTAATCTTACCTCAAAGGCAGAATTTTACAAATTGAAAACTGTTTTAGCAACTGATCGTGCTAGATAACAGCATTGCATTTAGCCTTAATGTTTGATCTTAATGGCATCAATCACTAAATATACATTCATCTATTATGTTTCTTAGATGTTCATGAAACTCTTTAATAAATTTTCCCAGAAATTAAGTCACATTAGCTGGGTTGGTGGCTCATGCCTATAATCCCAGCTACAGCAGAGGTTGAGGCAGGAGGATTGCTTGAGGTCAGGAATTCGAGACCAGCCTAGGCAACATAGTGAGACTCTGTCTCTAAATGCAAAAAAGAAATTTTTTTTAAAAAAGAAAAAGAAATTAAGTCGCATTGGCTCCGTGGACTTTTGATTTATGCTGTGTCTCCATATGAATACCCGGGAAAACATTTACTGCATTGACGATGTTCCATCTGTTGGGTTAATCAAGCAAGTTACCAGTAGTAAGCTGTTTTTATATTAACTTTAGGAAGTAATGGTTATCATGGAAAACAAAAATACAACTAACTTACAATAATAAAAAATCCTTTCATGCAATTTAGTGGATTCATTTCAAAAAGAGCAGAGAGCTATGAAAACATGTGTATCTAGTGATATTCTGTACCGTATCCGGAACATTTTGGTGGCTAAAGCTGCCACTGCAAGGGCTGAGAAGTGCGATCAGTCTAGGTCATCTACCAGGACGTTGTCAGCGCTGGGAAGTTTGTTACCGGAGCTATTTAAAATAGGTTCTTCCGCAGGCGTTGGCAGGTTCACGTCTGAATCAAAAGCTCAAAATCTCTGGAATTGACCAAGCTAAAAGAAAGACTTGTCTTCCACAGCCGCCCCCTGAGACTTGGCGGCAGAGTGGAACCTTAAGGAATTCTGAGGTGAAGGACTC
>NW_012150285.1:4434657-4437412 GCF_000956105.1 Propithecus coquereli
GTAGCAAAACCGTCAATCACCAACATAAAGAAGATTGCAGGGGCCATATGCCCAGTTGTTGGCCAAGGGTCAGTCATGGTTTCCTTGAGGACAAGTAAGGAGTAAGCATACAGACCTGCTGTGTTAACTCTTTCATCACCAATATTTCTGAAATAAACCGAAGGGAGCAAGCTTGCAAGACGGTGTCACTCTTGAGAACGTGCCTGGTATGCCCTGCCTTTCCCAGTGTTTCTCCCTGAGCAAGACTGTTCTCCGCGTCCTCTCCCATCCTCATTTCCAAATCCCACATGCCCTTCAAACTCCCAAGACACTGGGACAAACTCCCAAGACTCCCGTGCCCAGGGGCAGCCATTGCTTGCGCAGTCAGGACTGGCTACATAATTTGTAGGACTTGGTGCAAAATGAAATTACCCAACGCTTGTTAAAACATTATTAAGAATTCTAGGACCGTGACAATAAAGCATTAAACCAAGAATGAAGCCCTTCCTAGAATAGGGCCCTGTGCAAATACACAGGTTGCAAAACCCTGAAGCCAGCCCTGAGTGCACTTATTATCTTCTAGAAATTTTTCTCTCCCAAGAGACAAAATTATTGACCAAAAGTTAACTCAGTGAGCGTGGAGCCAGATGAAGGAAACTGGGTGTTGCCAAGAAGCCATCTGTGCCCCATTAATGTAGCATAGTGGGTTTTCTACAGGTGTCTGTTTACAGCTCCCAGGCAGTGGAAAGTACACTCGCCTTCCAGTCAGACCACTCCCAGTTCTGCCCCTCATGGGCAAAGTGACCTTGGAAAGTCACTCAGCCTCCAGACTCCATTTCCTCCTCAATAGAACGGGGATGATAATGATACCAAGTTTATGGGGCAGTTGTGAATGTTGAGAGAGATAATGTACATGAAAGCGCTTTATAAAGTACTATGCAAATATTCGCCCTCTCTGGGGACATTGCCATCTAGATAACAAACACTGGTCTATTATTTCCTGTCCTCTGGACAGTACTGGAGAGACACTGCCAAATACTTTTCTTTTCCAACTTCCCCCCCACCCCAGACGTGAATACTTCTATTATAGCATTGAACCATGAACTTATACTGTGTTTCTCCAATCACAAAATCTAGTTACAATTACAGTTGATATTTCAGGCGACACTCATTTGTGTTATCCAGGTTGAGTAACTTCTGTGGATGACTAATCTTACGCAGCTATGTTTTGTTCCAATTAACTTCAATTTAAGAGAGTGTCATTTTTCAAAACTTGTCCCTAAGTTGTCAATCTGTCACACTATATAATACCTGCAATCACCTGTCTACAGAATGCACTTTGCTCCTGTTGATCCCTCAGCTTCTTAACTACTGCTATGCACACATAAAGATCTTGATACATATTTGCTATGTAAATGAATTAGTGAACGAATAAACAAAAGAAAGAGAGGGTCATGGTCTGGAGATACCAAAGGATTAAATGCTGAAACTGGTCTGTGCTCACCGAACATGATCTCTTTGATGCTAGAAATAGTCGTTCTCCTAGACTTCAAACACACAGGAATGCATCCCGGTGGGTGCGGCACTGGATCCCCGGGAAGACTCGGTCCAAGCGAGAGCAGCTGCCCGGGATGATGTGGAAGAAGACGGAGCGAAGCGAGCCATTGATTGGGCCACGCACGTCACCATTCCCTGGGTGGGAGTATGTTCCAGCCTTGGGGTTCTGAGTCTGTTCCATGTGATCATCCCAAGGCCAGATAGTTGGGGGTGGTCCTTTCACTCCCTGCCTTTCCTCTTCGCATCTCCCCTTTCTTCTTCCCTCCACTACGGAGCACACGCAGCCTCAGGGCCACTGTTGATCCAACCTAGACCAAATTCAAACCCTGAGTCATCTCCGGGACTGACCCCCTCCCCATGGATCATTCGGGAGTCGGGCTGGCCCTCTTAGAAACGTAGTATGAACGTGCTCCTAGTTCTGAAGAGAAACAAATGGTTTTCACGCCCAAACTTTTATTTCCTATATATATTTGGGCCACGTATGTAATAAAGACTCACTACATGTGTGTCGACAAGCTGAATAGAGCTCCCATTCTGGTCAACTCACAGAAATGACGAGCTCACAAGTTCAGAATGTGACTGTAATCCCCCAGATATGTCTCCTGGCCTACGTCCTTGGAGACTACCCAAGAAATTCAATAAAAGTAAATTGCTTGCTCTAAAAATGGAACTGTTCCATTTTTGATATTATGAAAGAAACAAGTACATGACTTGATGCATTCAGCCTTTGGGATGATTAAGAAACCCAAAATTATTATTATGACATTAAGCCCTTAAGTGAACACAGAGAATCCTCTGCAAAATCTTTGAGCAAGTTAAAATTCTTATTGCTTGTGCTTTCAGGGTCCTTAAGATAATAAAGTGAAAATAGTTAAGAATGGTTATTGCGAGTGAACGCTTTCATGATCTTGGAGATTGCTGTGGTTTGGATATGGCTTGCATTTGCCCCCACCAAAACGCATGTTAAACTATGACTCCAGTGTGGTGGTGTTGGGAGCTGGGGCCGTGGGCGTGGAGCCCTCACGAATGGCTTGGTGCTATTCTCCCGGCAGTGAGTGAGGCCTCGCTCTCAGGAGACTAGATCAGTTCTCGTGGGAATAGATTAGTTCCCTCTAGAGGGGGTTGTAAAGCTAGGATGTCCCTCGGGTTTTGTCTCTCTTTGCACATGTTCACTTCCCTTTGACCTTCTCCACCATGTTTTGACCTTCCGTGTGGCCCC
>NW_012150285.1:4445902-4451549 GCF_000956105.1 Propithecus coquereli
TTTTTTTTTTGTGAGACAGGGTCTCCTTCTGTTGCCGGGGCTAGAGTGCCCTAGGGGCATCATAGCTCACAGCAACCTCAAACTCCTGGGCTCAAGCAATCCTCCTGCCTCAGCATGCAGAGTAGCTAGGACTACAAACACACTCCACTGTGCCCAGCTAATTTTTTAAAATTTTTGTGGAGACAGAGTCTTGCTATGTTGCCCAGACTGGTCTCAAACTCCTGGGCTCAAGTGATCCTCCTGCCTCAATCTCCCAAAGTGCTCAGATAACAGGCGTGAGCCACCACGCCTGGCCGACAAACATAATATTGAGTAAAAAAAAAAAGCCAAACATGAAAGCATACATTGTAGGATTCTGTTTAGGTAACGGTCAAACATAGACCAAACCAATGTACAGGTATTAGAAGTCAGGATAGTAGTTACTTGTGCAGAAATAACTGGAAGAGGGCGCAGGGGGGTATCTAGCTTCTAACACTGTTACGTTTCTTGAGCTGGGTCCTATTCATTTTGTGAAATTTCATCAAGCTGTACAATCACAATCCGTATAGTTTTAGTCTGTGTGTTAAATTAGATCAAGCAAATATGCCTCAAAAGACTCCTTAAGTGAAAGCACAACTGATCCTTAAGGATATTCAGAAGTTTTCAGGGACAAAAGACCATTCATAAGTCTCTTTCCTACATGCTCAAGAAAGAGCAGAATTCCATATGTCCCCAGCTATGACAGTAATCTTCTCTGTCCCAATCCCATTTTATCCAGATTCTTTCTCTAAAATTTTGATATTTTGTTCATCATAGATTTTTTGCATTTATTTTTATTTTGAAAATATTGCATTAAAATATTGTTTATCTTGATTACTGAGTTTTTTAGGGATCCCCTTAATTCTATGCCTGAGGCGAGGGCCTCACTTGCCTCACCCTGGTCTGGGTTGCACCATTACCCAAGGTGGAATCCTGGTAATAACCCTAGATTCTCCATTCTTAACCCCCTCCCACACCCAAACCATCCTCGAATCTCACAGAGCTAATCTCCCTCTCTCCTCACTCTCCGCTCTCTGTTCCCATTCGATTTGTCTTTTATCACTTCCCTCTGAGTGACTACAAGAGCACCATAACTAGTCTCCTCACCTTCCCTCCAATGCAGGCTGCACGTCGCCGCCAGTGGGGTCGTTCCAGAAGGCAAGTCTGATTGTATGACTCTCCTGCTTTAAAGCCTCCCAAAGATGTCCTCCAGTTTTCAGAACAACCTCAGCTCGTGCAATCCCAAGGTCTTTCGTATCCGAGGCCCTGCCTAGTTCTGCAGCCTCGTTTGCTGCCATGGCGTTCATGTGGCCCTCACTCCCACGTGCATTATGGGCTATTTCAAGCCTCCATGCCTTTGCACATGCTGCTCCTTCTCCCTGGAATGCCCCTCTGCCCTTCCTTACCCTGCCGACTTCTTCTGTTTCAAAGCTCACCGCGAGAATACTTCTCTGGGAAGACCTGGCTGCCCAGGTTGTTGAATTTATATATCTAGTCTCTGTGTTTCCAAAGCATTTCATGTGTCCCTCTGTCCCCACTTCCATCGTGCTATATCGAATTCATCAATGTACTCACTGTAATGAAACCATTAATTAGCTCCTTAGGAGCAGGAATCGTGACTTTTTATCTTTGTATTCTCCCCTCCTAGTACAGTGCTAGTGGGACCTAGTAAATGATTGTTGAATGACTGGCTGACTGACTGAATGAATGAATTACATAAAAGGAAGTAATGATGCACTGTACATAGTACTTGAAAAATCAGTCTCTTTCCTGTTTGGTTTTCCACCCAGCTACCCCAGTGTTAGATTTGTGACTGTCACCCTCAACAACCAGATACTTTTTAAGAGCTGATACTTTTCTTAAATAAAGGTCTCAAGGTATGTGTTGAGTCTATCACTGCTCTTGGAAGCTTTGTTTGAAGTTATTCAGTTTGACTAAAATTAAAGCAAACTAGGTAATGCACTGTGCTGGTCCCAGCACTCTAAAGGATGGATAAAAAAACAGTTCTTGATCTCAAATAGTTTTCAATCTAGTATAACTGGATATGACAAATACTCAGTTTACACTAAGACAAGGCACATCGCAATAAATTACCATACAGAAAGCTGTGGGGTCACCTCACCTGGACTCGAAGAATCAGTGGAGTGAGGTGCAGAGACAGGCTGTCCCACACGGAGGACACAGGCACACAGACAGGGAGCCACAGGACATTTAGAAACAGAAGGTCCATCTGATCAGGTACATGCAGGGGAACTGAGGGAGAAAAACTTGTAAAGGTGGTTGAGACTACATTACAGAAGCTCCAAAATGCCACACCGAGGACTGCGTGCTTGACCTGGGGCAACAAGGAACCATAGCAGGTCGTTGAGCAGAGGAGTGTCATAAGCAAAGACTTGCTTAAAGAAGGTTAATCTGGTAGTGACGCCACCATGGATATTTACTACCTAAACAGAATGAAGCCACTGTGAATTGCTTTTAAAAAAACGCCTTGCACATATACTGAGAACTGTACCCCCCATTGAAGGACCAAATTACTGTGAGAGCCTACACTTTAAAAAAAGGAACCATGAACTATATTTGACCTAAAATCTTTTGAATTTAAGAATATTTCTTCTGGCTGGACACGATGGCTCACGCCTGTAATCCTAGCACTCTGGGAGGCCAAGGCTGGAGGAGCGTTTGAGATCAGGAGTTCAAGACCAGCCTGAGCAAGAGCAAGACCCCGTCTCTACTAAAAATAGAAAGAAATTAGCTGGACAGCTAAAAATATATAGAAAAAATTAGCCGGGCATGGTGGTGCATGCCTGCAGTCCCAGCTACTCGGGAGACTGAGGCAGGAGGATCGCTTGAGCCCAGCAGTAAAAAAAAAAAAAAAAAAAAGCGCATGTTAGAGCCAATCGACTTTGAAGACTTACTTTTTTGGTTGAAATTAGGTACAACAGAGCAAGACTTTGTCTCAAAAAAAAAAAAAAAAAGAGAATATTTGTCTTGCAGAATGTGGGTTTTCTCAAGTGAGAAGCAAAGATTGGTGGAAAATTGTCACTTCATGTTTCCTGAGTTGGTGACGTTTCCATTCCTCCTACTCAAGGACAACCTTTGGTCTGGAGGCCTGGCCATTTACCTCCCCAGATCTTACAGTCAGCATAAAAATTGGCGCGACTCATCTCTGCTGCACTTTTATCAAGACCTGTAATGTGGAAGAGATACGAAAGATGGGCCAATTTCTGGAACCCAGAGTAACTGTTTTTCCAGCAAACGAAGTGTCCAGAGTAAAATACCAGTGGAGCACGGAAACTATTTGCAAATACATGCATGTGTGCCTCGCCTTGAGGAAATCCGACACAGAACCTGCAAACCTGAAGGCATAAATCAGGATGCGATTCCTCCTCATTCGCCTTTGCATGTAAGATAATTAGGTGTATACATAGCTCTTCCGCAACAAATGAGTCATAACAAGCCAAGCTTTTAGGTACCTCGACTATCTTAAAAATCTCACTCTACAAAGGATCAGATGCCGCGTGTGCCAGAAAGACACGACTTGGAAGAGGAAAGGAAGAAACCGGTCGGAAGCTTTCACGTCCTTATCTCTCCTGAGAAAACTTCTGGAGCAGCAGGGCAGTGTTGTCCAGCGATCCTCAAACTTTGGTATGACGTCGAATCATGAATAAATTTTGAAAAAAGTACATATGCCTGGGTTCCATCTCCGGAGATTATTTCTGTGGGTCTTGGGGTATAGACAGGGAAAGGAACCAGGCATCTGCATTTAAACACACGCACATACACATACACACACACACACACACACGAAGACATGCAGGTAAATTCAGTACCAACAAAATTGGGGAACCACTAGAAAGAGGGTTGCTCAACTCTGTCTCTCCCAAATCCCCAAATCACGAATTGTCATCTTTTGTACAGCATTTTCTAACGGAAATGCTTGCTTTAAATCCTTCCCCACGACAGCAAAATTCTTCCAGATTGCTGAAACCCCATTATCTTCACATTCACCGCGGCTCTTCCAACGGGCTGACTTAGGCCCGTGGAAAACTAAGAGAATAGAAACAAACGTGCCTTGGGAAGACGTGGTGGTCCAGATGTGCTCAGAAGCAGGCGCCAAGGTGGGATTAGATGCGAGGATTGTTATAAGGCAAATGAGGCGGGAGGGGACGTGCAGAGGGCCGGGGAGATCCGGGGACATACTCGAGCCACATGCAGGTCTGCCCTGAGCGAGGAGCAGAGGGAACCTCGGGTGGAGGCATCCTGGCCACCGCGCGTCTGTGGAAGGTTCGGCAAAGCTGGCACGGAGCCCTCAAGCCCAAACGGGCTGCAGAGGGGTCTCCTGTGTCCCAGGAACGGGTCTGCCTGAGCATCCCTGCTGCGGTCCTTGCCTGGAAGCGTCCTGAGGAAGCAGAGGGCTCAGAGCACAGCGGCTGGGCTGGCGTCCTGGTTCAGTCACGCTCCCCGCGGTGGGAAGTGTGTGACACACGTTTCATGGCTGCCACAGAAGAGCTCAGTTTTGGTTGAAAGACTGAGAAAAGAGAAATAGAGAGTATGTGATAAAGTGTTATATGCTGGGTGCTTTGATCAGCAATAAGACACATCCTAACATATTTGGTATTGAATTTTTTTTAATGAAAGAAAATCACTGGTTCAGCCATGGTGGCCCACGCCTGTAATCCCAGCACTTTGGGAGGCGAGGTGGGAGGATCGCTTGAGGCCAGGAGTTTGAGATCAGCCTGAGCAACATAGCAAGACCCCGTCCCTACAAAAAAATTTTTAAAAATTAGCCTGGCATGGTGGTGCACGCCTGTAGTCCCAGCTGCTCCAGAGCCTGAGGCAGGAGGATCGCTTTGAGCCCAGGAGTTTGAGGCTGCAGTGAGCTCAGATTACACCACTGCCCTGTAGCCCGGCCAACAGCGAGACCCTGTCTCTACAAAAAAAGAAAAAGAAGATTACTCTAGCGGTTCCTCAATCTTTCGCCTCTCTTTCCACTCCCCTTTCTCCCTATCCCTCAATCGTCCCAGTAGGATTTGGAGTAGCATCTAGTTTACATTTATTTGTTTATTTGATTAACTCCACATTCCCTGTCAACTTTTATTTTCTGACGTGCCACACGGTCAGTCTGGGCCTCTCTCGGCCCACTGAGCCCACCGTTCACACTGTTGCCCTGCCAATCTGGGACCACCCTGTGGCAAGCAGCGCATCCATACTGGGTGGACAAAGAGCTTGTGTTGGGAGAGGGAGGGTGGGCCAGGGTGTGGAGAGTAGATGGCCACCTTCCAGCCATTGTCACCTCCCTCCTCTCCCCAAGGCCTGTGGCTTTCCCATGTATTTTTTAGTCCTCCCAGCATCTGGCTCAAGGTGAGCATGTGGCAGGTAGACAATGCACACAGAAAGTCCTCAACAAAATGGCCACAAAATTCTATGCATGACAATCAGGAACTGTCAAAGTTCTAAAGAGTGACCAGGGACAGCTCCAACATCCAAAAGAAAGTGGGTAAAATTAAAAACTTGTGTGGAGCAGAGGTGATAACCTCTAATTAGCATGCATAGAACCCTTGTGGTCACTCATTATTCATGAGATACCAACTCATGAACATTCACAGAGGCAAAGCTACATACAGTGAAG
>NW_012150285.1:4453134-4455693 GCF_000956105.1 Propithecus coquereli
GGTGGCTCATGCCTGTAATCCCACCAGGTTGAGAGGCTGGGACAGGAGGATCTCTTGAGCAAGGAGCTTGAGGCCAGCCTGGGCAAGCTAGTGAGGCCCTGTCTCTACAAAATAATTTAAAAATTAGATGGGCATTGTGGCATGCGCTTGTAGTCCCAGCTACTTAGGAGCCTCAGACAGGAGGATCGCTAGAGTCCAGGAGTTTGAGGTTGCTGTGAGTTGTGATCACATCACTGCACTCCAGAGCCTGGGCAACATAATGAGATCTTGTCTCAAAAAATGAAAACAAAAGAAATGCATGTAACAATAGAAAAGATGTCCACTCCATAGTGTAAGCTGTATGATGAGGAGACAAGTACCATACAAAATATTCTTCATAAGTGTTCTACAAAGAAATAAAGCATGCTAATGTTTAGTATTTCTAACATTTTAAATTAGAACATACTAAATATTCATTTTACTATCTTTTTTTCATTCTCCTATACCAGGGTGGGGAACCTTTTCATGTTGGAAGGCCACATTAATTTAGCTCTAATCAAATAAGGCTGCATTCAAGAAACCTCAATTAGATATACTTTAAAATGTACATTATTTTGTTTAAAATCTAACTACTATATACTTAATAATTTCAAAAACTGAAACCTATTTATTAATTCTAAAGTTAACTAATCCTTTAATGACTTTGTTGTTCTGCTTTTTGTTGGGAAGCGTTTGAATATTTGGTGACAACGCGGAGGTCGGCAGTTTCAGTGGATCCTCTAGATGGGATCAGTCATCCGTGACCTCAAGGGCGTCTTGATCTGGGCTGCGTAGGAGAATGCAGATTCGCAGCAGTAAGGGGTTGAAAAGCAAGAAACCATTTTTCGGGCACATTGCCAAAGGAATGAGTATTCTACGGAATTTTTCCGTATTTGAATTGGATCTTTCTTAGCATTAAACAATGACTTTAAAATGTCATCTACTAAGAGTTCAATAAATTCTATCCGCAGTTCTTTAGGTGCCTTGGTGATATCAACTAGGAGAAGCTGAAATGCTAATCTGAGTGTGATGTCATGATTCTCAAAGTCAGTGAACCTTTCATTGTACTCTCCAATTATCAGGCCTGTAACAGCTGCATATTCTTCAAATGATTTGCATATATTGTCCTGCTCATCAATGACCTTTGCTAACTGGGGAAAATGTTTATCGAAATTTCCTTTTGAAGAAGTGTTTCGAAAAAAGATGGTTCTTTTCAAAATGCTTGGATTTTTTTGCCACATATCATATATAGACTTAATTTTACCTTGCAAAGAAACATTGAAGTTGTTTTGATTAGATTTTGATCACACAGAAACACTGCATTCCTATAGAAATGTTCTTTCGATAATTCGCATTGCTGATTTGCTCTTCATAAAATTTAACTATCTGTCCTTGCAGAGATAAAAATTTGGCTAACACCTGTCCCTGCGATAGCCAACGCACTATAGGATGATAAGGCAAATCCACACTGAATACCTCATCCCTTCAACTTTAGCATGTTATGAAACTGACAATGCCATCTTGCATTTGCAAAAATATAGTTAACGATACTTATAACTTGTTGCAAAGTGTCACTTAAAATAGTAGCTTTAGCACAGAGATTTTGCTGATGCAAGATACAATGAAAAGAAATGAGAGCATCTGTATCTGTTAATACTTTTTTTATCTGTGCAATAAACCCTTCATGTTTTCCTGTCATGGAAGGTGCACTGTTTGTACATAAACACTCACTAAGTTTACCAAATTCATTCTAACTTCATAACAATTATCTTGAAAGTTGTCAAAGATACCTATTCCCTCTGTTCTGTTCCCAAGAGTGCCCAAAGTGAGTAACACTTCATAGCAAAGAAAAATCTTCTGTTATGACCCAAATGAAGTATAAAACCTGTGCTGAGTCAGTAGTATCAGTTGATTCATTCAAAGCGATTGAATAATACGTACTTTCCTTCTGAAATATTTCATGAAGTTGTTTTGTTAAGTTGAAGGCTAATTCACGCTTCCGATCAGTTATGGTTCTCCTTGAAATTCAAAGGAGACGCTGCAGCAAAGCTGATCGCAGGAAGAACACACCCCTGCTGCCCTGCTGCCCACACTGCAGCCAGCTGCACAGTGCCACTTGGGACTCTCCAAGAAATGGTTTTATTCGTCTCTTGGTAGGAAGAGGAAATTCTGTATTTGGAATTGCCGTTCTCCTTGTTTGCCAAGCCATGAAAACGTGACCACTTATCCCTTGAAGTAAAGCATCCCTTCCAACTCTACCTGCGCAACAGAGCGAGTGCGGCGGAGCGTGGAGAGTGGGACGAGGGCAGGTCCAGGGCACATTCCAGCAGTGGGTGGAGCCGCGTTAGGAGACCAGAGTAGTGACAGAGTCGTGGTTATGTATTGTCCGTGCCACACATGGCTGGTGACCTGGGCTTCCACGCACACTTGTGAAGTGTCACCAAAACTTCATACTTTAGTGTAGAGGTGTGGCAGAGGGACGTGTTCTTCCTACAAATCAGCTTTATTAGTTTCTTTTTTTTTTTCACACTTATTTAAAAT
>NW_012150285.1:4456748-4460875 GCF_000956105.1 Propithecus coquereli
GACGTCAGGTGAAAACTAAAGAAATCTGAATAAAGTACGAATTAATAATAATTTATCAATATAGATTTATGACTTGTGACAAATTTATCATATTAATTTAAGATGCCGGTGATAGGGGAAAATGGATGTGGGGTACCCAGGGACTCCCTGTGCTAGTATTAAGGACAAGGAAAAGCAAAGTGGCCTTCCTGCCTCACTCACTGTCCAACACAACACTTTCGACACCAGATATGGGGGCCGGGGGGTCTCTTCACACACCGAGCAACTCTGCAGCAGACACCAGCTGGGTGTCCTCTAATTCCACTCAATTCTGGACTCCCCAGAAACAGCATCAGATCCCACAAGACTGCCCCCCACTTCAGATGCCAGCCACAAGGAGCGGGTTGTCACTGTACTTTTGACCTGCTATGAATTGGGGGTTCACACAACACCCCCCTTGGGTTCCACTAATTTGCCAGGATAGCTCACAAAACAGAGGAATACTTTACTTATATTTACCCATTTATTATAAATGATATTACAAAGGATACGGAGGAAGAAATACCTAGGGCAAGCCACGTAAGAAGGGAAGCAGAGCTTCCGTGCCCTCCTCTGGAACGCCACCCTGCTGGAACTTCACGTGTTCAACTATCCGGAGCCTTCCAATCCTGTCCTTTTGGGTCTTGTGCAGGGTTTCGTTACGTAGGCGTGATTGATGAAATCATTGACCATTGGTGACGAACCCAACCTTCGGCCCCTCTTCCCCCCAGGGATGTTTTGGAGGGAGGCTGTGAGTCCCAGCCCTCTGATCCTGCCTTGGTCTTTCTGGGGACTCCCTGCCACTAGTTTCTATGCCAGGGAACAAAGATGAAAATCAAACACATATTACACAATATCACAACTAGCTCCACAATTCTTCTGTAAATCTATAGTTAAAAAGTCTAGGCCAGGTACGGTGGCTCACACCTGTAATCCCAGCACTTTGGGAGGCTGAGGCGAGAGGATTGCTTGAGGCCAGGAGTTCTAGGTCAGCCTGGGCAATATAACAAGATCCCATCTTTACAAAAAATAGAAAAATTTAGACATGGTAGCATGCCTGTAGTCCCAGCTACTTGGGAGGCTGAGGCAGGAGGATCCCTTGAGCCCTGGAGTTTGAGGTTGCTGTGAGCTATGATGATGCCACTGTGCTCTAGCCAGGGCGACAGAGAGAGACCCTGTCTCAAAAAAAAAAAAGTCTTTTTTAAAATAGAAAGGGAAGCATTTATATAGAATTCTAGAACACTATAGTGACAGACAGCTGATCAGCGGTTGAGAGGAGGAGGGGGAAGAGGGCTCCTCTGCAAAGGGGTGGAGGTGGGGGTGGGGCTGTGGTTCTACCTCTTGGTTGTGGTGATGGTTACACAGTTGTACATAACAACCGGAATTGATCAAACCTTAAAATGTGAGAATTTTATTGGGTATGTAAATAATACCTTCACAAAAGGGGAGAAGAGTAATGGGAAGATGTTGAAAGTCTCTTGAACTACTGTGTAAGCAGTTTTAGAAAATTATTTTAGCAGCGGCGTAAAGAACGGTTTGGGGCTGAGACAGGCAAGGAGTGACGGCAGAAGTCTGGCCAAGAACAGGCCAGAGCCCGACAAAGAGCCGGCGGGTTGAATGGAGGCGACTGGGCGAGTTCAAACCACACTGGAGAAAGGCCATGGCCTTACGACAGCTGTCATTCCCTGAGTGCTCACAGCCACTGTCCATTTAATTCTCCCGGTCCCTGAGAAGGAGAGGGGACGGTCACTGCATCACGAGGAAGCATCGACTTAGGGAAGTGCAGGTGGTCGTTGCAAATGGTCACCTGCAGCTGGCAGGTCTCGGGACCCTTCTTTTCCTGTCATAAGTGACATTTTCAGGTCTTGAGATCTCCCTGGTCATATTCGTTTATATTGTAGTATGCATTAGTCACGTAAAATATTTCTGGACTGGTTATCAGGTAGTCTTTCATTTTAAAGTTTATGGACCATAAATCTCAGAGATTAATAGCAAACTGTTCATCATCTTCCAGACCTGTACCATGCCTCACGCCCGCATTCACGGAAAAGAAAACAAAAACATGACCAAGTCAGACATTAATAATGGGTTATTTTTAAAAACATCTGATGACTTAAGGTCACGGATTTCATGCTTCTCTGTATCTCCCGTGCTGTCTACCAATGCGCATTGTTCTTACATGAAGTACAATAATTATTTCGTGATTTATTGGCCTTGATTAGAGTCTTAGTTGTTTGATTTGGAAAAAAAAGTGGGGGCAAGGTATTTCTCAAACTGGAGCAGACTTCAACAATAACTGTTCAGATCTAGGCTTTCTGGTAAAAAAAAAAAATAATCACAGAAGTTATTTTTTAGAGATGCCACTGTAAGAATAAAACATCCCAAGAGAAAGGGAACTTATCATTCCCATCCATGTCTGTTGACAAATAAAATGTATCTGTGCACACACACGTGACCGAGGGGGCCCTACTTGGCTGAATGTAGAATGGTTCCCCCATTGACTGGTTGGTTATTTATCTAAATATTTGTTTTAAAGCCTGAGTTCCTCACTAGAGGGAAGAGGGTCTATATTATTTACCACAGTTACGTGTTTAGGAATCCGTAAACAGCTGTTGATTAAATGCACCTACCACCGTGTACTGAGGCAGGCATTTTATGCGTTATCTCGCCAAACCTCCTCAACAGTTGGACGGGTAAGAATCATCACCGATAGACATATGAGTACACCAGGGAGCTTTAGCGGCTTGCTCAAGATCCTACAGCAAGTAAGTGGCTTCACTAAACAGGAATCTGCAACCAAGAGCTACACAGCCCTGGAAGCCTGGGCTCTTTCCGTAGACGAGAGCAGGGAACCATCCAAGAACCACACGCACACCTGGAAAAACTACCAAACTCTCTGCTGTCCTAACTTCCCCTTCTTCCTTCTTCAAAAAAGGACCTACTACACATAGTTTTCAGCCACCCACTGGATAATAATTACAATTTCACACTTAGATTTTCTTTAACTCGTGAGCCATAAACTAGCAGGCTGAATCTGGCCGTCCAATACGTTTGTGTGGCATGTTGATTTTTTTGAAAATTGAACTTGAATTTTCACACAGCCCCCACCAGACGCTGTGGTCTTGGATTAGGCTGTTTTGCTCATTATGTTCCCTGCCCTGCACCTGTAGGCAGCCCCGTAGGGGCGAAATTGCCAAAACAGAATCCCAGTTGCAATGCTGGTACCCCTGGGAGAGGTGGATACTTCAAGCTGTTAATAGTTTGTACCTTATTGTGACTAAGTTTAGAGTCCTCCATAGAGGAGCAGCTTTCAGGAGGAAAGGCACAAAAGCTGAGCAAGAAAGAAGGGGAGAGGCTGGGAGCTGCGAGTAGGAAACCTGAGTCCTTCGCCGCTTCCCCACAAGCCTTTCTGGCTCCCGCGTCCTCCCGTGGCTCAATGCTCTCCTTCATCCATCCACCTAAGTCTCAACCGGGAATTCCTAACCAATAACTTCCCACTGGTTAGCATTCATTCATCTGGAAAATTAAATAACCACCATAATTAGAGGACACAGCAATAACGTTCTGGAATAATATGCAACTCAGAGATGCCTGATGTCTTTACCTTGTAAGATTTCACTTCCCTTCTTGCTGAAACATGAATAGTCTGAACCTTCTTCCTTATGACTGATGGAAGTCCAGCATTTTTAATTATTAATAACGATTGTAGGGGGGGTAAACCCATAGCTAGTGAAACGGGGCACACTGTATGGGGGAGGGACACACCTGTGGCCCTGGCGTGGGCGAGGCAAATGCATTTCATGTAACCAAAATGTTTGTACGCCCATAATATGCTGAATTAAAAAAAAATAACAATCAACTTTTATTGAGTTCTTATTATGTGCCAGGCACTTTGATCTTCATTTAAATAAGAACACACAGAATACGTACATACAAGAATGATCAATAATTTT
Organism: Propithecus coquereli; assembly: GCF_000956105.1. Lineage (NCBI taxonomy): Eukaryota > Metazoa > Chordata > Mammalia > Primates > Indriidae > Propithecus > Propithecus coquereli. Next base: position 4,460,720 of record NW_012150285.1, read on the forward strand.
CTAGGACAGCAAAGAGTAAAAATCATATTTAAGAAAGAAACATTATCCTACAGAAATCATAATTTGCAGGGATGTAACTCCCACAATGCAGGCAAATGTGTCTGAAATATTATGCAGAACAGTAGCTGCTCATTTTCTTGGATCTTTTTATTATGA
>NW_012150285.1:4463020-4464386 GCF_000956105.1 Propithecus coquereli
TGAACTCCTGAGCTCAAGCGATCCACCCGCCTCGGCCTCCCAGAGTGCTAGGATTACAGGTGTGAGCCACCGCGCCCGGCCTACATCTGCTAAATCTTAAAAGTCAAAGGGCTAAACTAAATTAAATTGCTTTATAGATCTTTAGGTTTCCTCTAGTATAAAATAAATACTATAACGTAAAGTGGAAACTTGGCAAATATTCTACATATTACTGTGTATTATGTAGACTGTGTGTTACATAAACAACTAATACAAAAATGTGTGCTTTCCACAAAAAGAACAGGAGCCCACTTTGCCTTTGCTTAGATAAGCCATATATGTAGCGTAGTCAATGTTCCTTTTATTTTAATACACAAATTCAAATGCTTTTAGAATAAATCAAAGAAGATGAAGTATGACCCATAAAAGAAATGCCTAACAACAAAGATTCTTCCCACCTAAAATCTTTGTTTTTATTGTTGATCTAAATGAAATATTAATAACACATTTTCCTTCTAGTGGTTTCTTTATTCATCAATAGTAAAGTTGGCACTTTAATCTCATGAGCATTAGAACTACTAACTGCAGAGGGGCTGAGTACAAATCACTTTCAGAAACATTGAACAATCGCATCCATTTTAATGTTGTGAATAAAAGATTTGACGCCTAACAGGTTCATCTAGCAAGCAAACTATCACAACACTATTTTACTGCCAGCTCTATTCAAGTACCACCCATAAATAATATATTAATATTTACAGTTCCAGGATCTTGAATATTTACAGTTCCAGAACCCTTATAAAAATTGTGTTTATACATCTTTGCCATAGTAAATAATGGTTACTTTGAGTATTTGTACGCTAAAACCAAGGGGCGAGGCTGTAGTTGTCCTGATTAAGGTAGTACACTCTTGCAAAAGGCTTCGTTAGAATAGACGTGTTACAACATGATTATGGTTAGGATGAGAGAAACTTCACCATCTGACTTAAAGAGTCTGTTTTAAACCTTTCTATAACAAAGATGTCTACAATAATATATCAGACCATACTTTTACATCACACTTCAGGGCTTCCAAAGTAAGAAAGAAAATTTCATTTCCTTTCTAAACAGGCCTTGTCCTGACTCCTAATCTTGTAGAGTGACGGTAAGGAACGGATCTGAAAGGGAGGTGGTCAGTGGTGACACATTGATGTGCAAGGTTCCAAAGCTTCTTCAACATGAAGAAACACACTCGGAAGGAGTTTACCATGCCTACCAGTCAGACAAGCTGGAGGTACCTGAACTCCGCGAAGGCGTTCGCCGAAAATGAATTTCAAGTTGTCTGCTTTTCAATAAAGCTATTCAGCTGCTTGGTTGTTTCTGTTTCGTTATTTTTTTTTTTTTCTTG
>NW_012150285.1:4466566-4479588 GCF_000956105.1 Propithecus coquereli
GTATCCCACCATCTTTGAGCAGATCACAGTAATTAAAAGGAACTCATTGAATTCCAGTTTCAATCAGTAAAGAAGACTCATTAGCACTTACAAGACCCTGAGAGCTGAGCTAAACATGGCTGGAGAAAATGAGTCACAGTGACTGCCTTCAAGGAACTTATTATATTCATGGGGGGATAATATCCTTAAACAACTAGAGACCAAGACACAAACTGTGGCCAATTAAACATAGCAGATTGAATATTTACATTTATTTTGATCCCCCGGCAGCACCACTAAAATAACAGTAAAGAAATACAAAAGTCCTAAAGCCACAAGCGTAAAGAAAATTTGAATGAAGACCTTCAACAAACAGGGTTTCAGCAAAATGTTGGAAATGTGTAACTGCCTAAATAGGCTGGGGTATGCTAAAACCTAAGCTTGCAGGGCAGAACATCAAGAAGCCAGTCAATTCTCTATATGGAACACCAGAAAGCCTCAGGAAATGTAGACACCAGGAGGCAGGAGTACAGGATAGAGCTGAAAATAGGAAAGTTTAGTTAGAAGTTTATATAAGGAGCTGTTAAAATGCAATTCCCCCCACCAAAAGTGCCAGAAGATTGCCCCTGCCCCAAGCACAACAGAAGAAAGCAAGCTCACTTTCTAGAGGAAGGGAACCAGAGAGGCTGTGGGACTCAGGGACACCAGACACATCTGAAGAGAGGGGTGAGTTGCCTTTCTGAAAACAGTGAAATACAGTCTACAAATAGAATGTTGAGATCACCCAACCCCACTCACTTCAAAGAAAACTGATAGCTAGACTCATGTTGACCTTGCAAGAAATTAGAAAATTCCTCCTTGGGAAAACTAATCAGTCCAAAAGAAATGTTATAAAATGACATTTAGGTCTATACTACCCAAAGCAATCTGTAGATTCAATACAATCCCTATCAGAACACCAATGACATTCTTCACAGAAATAGAAAAACAATCCAAAAATTCACATGAGCTGGGTGGTCTGGTGGTATGTACCTGTAGTCCCAGCTACTCAGGAGGCTGAGGCGAAAGGACTGCGTGAGCCCAGGAGTTCTGGGCTGTAGCGTGCTATGCCAGGCCTATTGTGTGTCCGCGCTAAGTTCAGCATCAATATGGTGATCTTCCTGGAGCGAGGAACCACCAGCTTGCCTAAGGAGGGGTGAACTCACCGAGGCTGGAAACAGACCAGGTCAAAATTCTCATGCTAATCATTAGAGGGATTGCACCTGTGAATAGGTACCGCACTCCAGCCTAGGCAACACAGCGTGACCCAATTCTTAAAAAAAAAATCATGTGGAACTACAAAAGCCTCCACATAGCCAAAGCAATGTTGAAAAAGAAGAATAAAGCTATAGGCATCACACTACATAACTTCAAAATATACTGCAAAGCTATGGCAACCAAAACAGCATGGTACTGGCATTAAAACAGATGCATAGACCAGTGAAACAGAATAGAAGCCCAGAAATAAATCCATGCATTTACAGCCAACTGATTTTCCATAAAGATGCCAAGAACACACAATGGGGTAAAAACAGTCTCTTCAATAAATAGCACTGGGAAAACTGGATATCCACATGCAAAAGAATGAAACTAGACCCTTATCTCACACCATATACAAAAATCAACTCAATATGGATTAAAGAATTAAATGTAAGACATGAAACTATGAAACTATGAAACTACTAGTAGAAAACATAAGGAAACAGCTCCATGACATTGGCTGGGGCAATGATTTTTTGGATATAACTCCAAAAGTATAGGCAACACAAGCAAAAATAGACAAATGGGATATATCAAACTAAAAAGCTTCTGCACAGCAAAGGAAACAATCAACAGAGTGAAAAGATAATGGGAGAAAATATTTGCAAACTATACATCTGATAAGGAGTTAATATCTAAAATCTACAAGGAACTCAAACAACTCAATAGGAAGAAAAAAACCCAAGTAAAAAATGGGCAAAGAACCTGAGTAGACATTTTCAAAAGAAGACATAAAATGACCAATAGGTATGTGAAAAAAATGCACAACATCATTGATCATCAGGGAAATGCTAATTAAAACCACAATGAAATACCTCACATTTGTTAGAATGGCTATTATCAAAAAGGCAAAAAATAAGAAGTGTTGGACAGGATGTGGAGAAAAGGGAACCTTTGCACATTATTGGTGGTAGCATAAATTAGTAGAGCCATTATGGAAAACAGTAGGGAGCATCCTCAAAAAATTAAAAATAGAACTACCATATTTAGCAATTGTAGGAATTCTCTTTTTGGGTTTTTTTTGTTGTTGTTGTTTTTTGTTTGTTTGTTTGTTTGTTTGTTTTTGACACAGGGTCTTGCCCGGGCAAGAGGATAGTAGAGTGAAGTGACATCATCATTACCTCACAGCAACCTCAAACTCCTGGGCTTAAGTGATCTTCCTGCCTTGGCCTCCCAAGTAGCTGGGACTACAGGTGTGTGCCACCACGCCCAGCTAATCTCTCTATTTTTTGGTAGAGACGGGGTCTCGAACTCCTGGCCTCAAGTAGTCCTCTCACCTTGGTCTCCAAAGTGCTGGGATTACAGGTATGAGCCACCATGCCCATACATGATCTAGCAATTGTGAATGAAATGCTAAAAAACCCTTTGCAGAAGGTGGAACTGACAAAAAACGGATAGGATTTGGACAAGCATAAGGTACATACATGGTGAGATCAGCATGACTTTGAAATGAGCAAATGATCAGGAGGGAAAGTGAAAAGGCCAGTCTCCAGGAGTTAAGAAAGTAAGCTGTGCAGCAGTGGAACGCCCTGCATTTACAAGGGGAAGTCAGGTGACGGAAGGCCTTGGAATCCAAGCAGAGGAACTTGAACTTGCTTGAATAGGAAAAAGGGAGTTGTGGGTTCTTGAGCAATGAAATGATGTAATAAAAGCAACGTTTTAGGAAAGTTAATCTGAAACTTGCAGGCAAAATAGTGGACATGGGAGGAATTATTTAGTTTTTTTCACCATTGTATCCCCGGCACCTAACTCAGCATGTGGCCCATAGTGGTAACTCAATCCATATTTACTGAATGATCAAATGGGAAAGAAGATGAGACCTTTTACACTCTAGGGCTAAAGTAGTGAAGCCCTGGACTGGGAAGGGTCAGTGGAAATGGAAAGGAACAGGTGTGTCTTTACACGTTTGAAAAAGAAAAATGCTATAGCCTCCTATTCTAAAAGAACATTTTTAAAAAGTCATTTCACATGAAATATAAAACATATTTTCTCACGCTAATAATGTTATCATAGTGGTTATGTTCTTAGATCCCCTCCAACTACTTAATTTATAATTAATCTACAATATAATCTAAGTACATTCATTATACATAAGTAACATTTCATAGGATTATTTCCAGGAGATGAATTTTAGGTTCCAAGTTTTAGGTTATTATTCCAGGGAGCTCCTGCTAGGTAACAAATTATTCAAAACTGAGCAGCTTAAAACACTAACCCTTTTATTATAATCTCATGATTTTATGAGTCAGAAATTTGGGCAGGCCTCAGCTGGGTGATTCTTCTGCTCCAAGGGTGTTAATTGAGATTACTCACTGGTGTGCAACTGGTGGGTGTGCTGGGGTTCAAGGAGGCTTCACTAACACGTCTGGCCCCTGGGTGGGGATGGCTGAAAGGCTGGAATCAGCTGGGACTCCTGCCTAGTGCCTATATATGGCCTCTCCAGGGTGCTTGGGCATCTTGCCAGTTCAGGGCTCCTAGAAAGAGTGTTCCAAGAGACTAGAAGCTGCAAGTTCCAAAAGAAGCTGCAAGGCTTCTTTTGACCTAGTCTCAGATACCACATATTGTCACACTTCTGCCACATTGTGCATGATACAGCGAGCCATAGGGCCGAGATTCAAGGAGAGAGGCTACACACAGGTGTGAATCCAGGGAGGCATGGTTCATTGGAGGATAGTCCCTGGAGACTAACTTCCAATTAATGTTCTTAATCCGTATAGGTGAAAGCACCACTCACATTTTCATAAGAAAAAGTTATGTTAAGGAGTCTCAAACTGTACTGTCAAGGAAACCTACTGTTTCGCTGCTAATGTTAAATAATGACAGTCTGTTCTATATTTGGAAGAAAAACTGGCATTACCCAGGGTTTTTTTAAACTCAATCTTTTGTTTCCCCATGAAAATATTTCTTAAACCCTTGCTGCCTGATACCGTTATTCCTTAGTAGTGAGATAGGACACGTTTTAGAAATATTTTGTTTTTCCCACAGCATTTTTCTCCTTCCTGGTTTTGTGATGACAGTCAGGCTCTTTGTGCTCCCTTGCCCAGCTCTGAAAGCAGAAGGCTCTTGCAGACACTTCCCTTTCTGGCTTTTGTTTTCATGAAGCCTAAGCTTCCAGAATCTTTTGTGCAGGAGGACAGGATGGAAGAGGCAAGAGTCAAAAGGCAGCAGAAGTTAGCCAGTGCCTCGAGCAGGTAGGTTTCCAGAGCTTCACTCCGCTGCCTTTCCATCTACTTCCTTTCCTCCCCATACTCATGGAGTCTCCCAAAGTCACCTCTTTGGAATCTCTGTTTCTGTGGAGAAGAATTTGAAAATCATTGCTCTAGATCAGTCATTCCTCAGCTCCTCTGAGCTGGGGACTTAGGGGAATGGCAGAGTAGAAGCTGAGGAACTTCAGATACAGATGACCGTGTTTCTCTTTTGCAGGTGTAGGGGATAAAGAAAATAGTAGAGTTAAAGGTGATTGTAACTTTTTTAGCCTGGACATATGGAAGAATGCTGATATTTGAAATACCAGCGAGTAATCTTGCTGCTATTCAACTGGTGTCATGGAAACTCGAGAGCTGAGTACTCACTCTTGAATATTAAGTATTGGCAGGGAGTGAAGAACAATTAATTTCATTTCTGTAATGCTAAGTTTGAGGTTATGGTACAACACCCTAAACCAGGTAGCTGATAAGCAGCTGGAGAGACGGAATGCCACACAGATGAACAGGTGAGAGACGTAGGTGAGAGATTCCAGCCACTGTTGCGGAAGTGAGCTCAGAGATAAGAGAGCAGGGCCTGAGGACAGAGCCTTCAAGACATCCCGCAAAGGTTGAAAACTGGGGGCCCACCTGCTCCACCCAGTACACAGGCATGTTTCACTTAGCTCAAACATTGTTTAAATTATTTTTAAATTAACGGTCAATTTAATTTGATATAAAAATTGGGAGTTTTAATGAAATCTGGATGCCTTTTCTAGAAAATAGGAAGACTTGACAGTGTCGGGCCCACATTCTCCTGTGGCGAGAGTTGAGTAGCCACTGCCCTATCGGATGGCGCTGCCTCTGAGAGGTCAGACACAGTCCCTCTAGTCAACTTCACCCATTTAATGGCAGCGAGAAGTGACAAAGATTCTCTCCCTGACCAGACTCTAGCCAGGCTCCTATGAACCCTTTCTCAGTTAGGCCTCAAACTTGGCCCATAAAGACTTGAACAAACACTAACAGTTTCTAACAGCTTAAAGCCACATCCCTGGGATGACCCCAGCCTCCTTTAAAGTGCCTTAATGAGAAAAGTCAAGACCACCAAAAAGATACCATTTGTTCCAGCCAACACCTGAAGATAAGACCCCAGTCTCCCAGCCTCTTGGGAGGGAAGGTACATAACCTCCATTAGTGCCAGTTAACAAGCCCAGATGGGTTTCACATGGACCAACTCCCCCCCACCCCCCGCCCCCGCCTTCTCTTCTCTCTTTTTGTAATTTTTCACTTCCCTGGCTCTACTGGGTCCCAGCTCATCCCCCTCTGCATCCCTTTCTCCCTTTATAACATCCAATTATCTCTGTACAATTCCATGCTGAGTTCAGTTCACTCTGGGCTCTCTTCCCCCTTGCAATACTGTATTGATTAAAATCTGTCCTTACCACTTGATAGCGTCTGGCTCTGTTTTTCTTTGACAGAAGGCTACTAGCCAACAGAAACCAATGAAGGGGGTAGGTTTCATTGTTGTTTTAAAGATGAGGAGGCAGAGCATATTTGTTTCCCTTTTTTGCCTTCCAGGAAGCTGGGAAAAGGGAGAAATCAAAGGTGTAAAAAGATGTTGACTGTTGACAGGGTACAGGTATTGGATGAAGTTGGTAAGAATTCCAAATGTAACTGAAACATTAGTTATAGGGAGGGAGAGAGCTGTCTTCTTCTCAAATTAGAGATAATGATGACAAGATATAGATATGATGAAGAAACCAGATGAAGAATAATAAAACTTAAGGAGTGAGAAGGTAAAAATCTACCCTTCATTCATCAGACTGGAATATAACAGCCACAGATAAAGCCAGCTACAAAGTGAACAAGAAAAAGTATTTCTCTTAAGGACATCCTACATCCATAAAGTGTCACAACAACCTTCTTTGAGTGACTACTGATTTCTTACCCACTGAGAAACTTGGTTCTGTAAAATCATAGAATGTTAGAAACGGCTCCTTGAGATTGTATCATTACAAATAAATAATCCCACTCTTGCCTGAAGGATTTAAGACTTAGAAAAGAAGCCTGGATTTCCAAGGCAAGTGAAGAGCTCGGAAAAAGGGATTTCTGAAGATATTTCACATCTATCTTAACTTTGTAGTATTCAAGGAAATAGGACCTGGGGTCTGCTGTAGTCCGGACCTGATGTTGATGCCTTTACTCACAGATCTGCTTTGCTTGGAGCCGCTTAAAACATTGCTTCATTTAAATTTTCCCAAAACTCCACACTTCCCATAAAAACCCTGAGATAACTCAATCTTTTCCTTCGGTGAGATCCTCCACGGCTTCTCTGGTGTGAGCCCTTCCTCATTGCAGTGGATCAATAAACCTGAATCTGTTGAACTCTGGATTTGTTTCTGGAGGTTATTAGGATGACTGGGTGAGCATGGGGGGCGGGGGGAGGAGGAGACATCGGAGGTTTTCATAGCCCAATCCTTCATTTCACAAACAAAAACTGCGGACCAGAAGAAAGGTTCCCAATTGTCATTGTGATACTGGCGCAGACTACCGCCTACCCTGGCAGAGAGGGATCTTGCCCTCCACGCAGAAAGGATTTCAAATGCAGGGGCACAAGTGAGAGAAGAGTTCAGACATGAGAGATGAGCGAAAGCAGAGAGGATTATTGGAAAGCAAAGTACACTCTTACAGAAAAGAGCTGAGTGGACTGAACCACAGAGGAGCAGTGTCCCCTAGGGTTAAGGTCCGTTCTTTTTTGTGGAATCTTAATGCTGTGCTAAACTGGGGGCAGAATATTCATGGATTTTCCGGGAAAGGGGTAGAGAGTTCTTGGAACTCTTTTCCTCCATATAGGGTAAATTTCTGGGGGTTGCCATGGCATTTGTAAACTGTCGTGGAGCTGGTAGGTGTGTTTTTTTATTATGCTAACAAATCTAGTTCATTCAGGGACAAGTGGCCTCAGCTGTGCACATGCTCCAATTAAAGGAATTCTCCCTTTTACCGTAAAGATGTTATGGCTAAAGTAAAACCACTATTGGTTACATTTATCTTAGCTAAGCATATTCACATTCTTGTGACCTTCTTTTCCTCTTGGCTTTCTCCTTCTGACCCCTATCCTACTTGCCGCAGGGTATCTGACTCCTGTCTCAATTGCAGTTCTCCTTACCTCAGACCCACTTCCACACAAAGAACTTTCATGGTACCCATCTTCTAAAAATATAAGGTGAAGTCAACTATGGAGTGTAATCCACAAATTTATCTAGGCCTTTTAAGACCATCTTTAGCCCCAGGTCAGTCATTCCTGCGGTATTGAGACTGATGAGTTCCACGCGTTCATTATCGGGAGGTGGGACCTCTGAGTCCGAGCGAGACAGAGTGGGCAGGGCTGGGGTGCCAGGCCAGGGCAGCCGAGGATGACAGAGGAACACAGGGGTTCTTCTCCCACCTCACCCTACTGTGCCACATTTCTCCAGCAACCTTCTTCACTCCTTAGGAGAAATTTCTTTCACTTTCTTATTCCTGTCTCCCCAACCCACTCTCTCAGGAAGGCGCCACCGGTTCAACTAGAGAGCCACGTCCCACCCGTCATTCAAATCCTCCTTTTTAGGAAACGTGCTCTCAATACGTGGGCCAGGATTGATTCCCCACCCCCGCCCCCGACCAAACTGAAAGCACATACTTCCTTATAGGAATATAGTATTTTATTTAAACAAACTACAACATTAAGAAGTTACAACAAACCCCTTCTTCTCCAAAGAAAGCTAAGCGCGTCCGTGTTGGCTCTGGGGAATCGTCCGGCGGCTCAGGATGGTGGCGGGGAGTCGCCGCGCGGAGTCGGAAGGCACCACCGCCAGCCTGGATCCGGTAAAACTTGAATCTGCTACTGCCGGCGAGGAGCGGCTGCCGAACCGACGCCGGACGAACCGACGGCGGGCCGGCGCGCGCGCTGATTGGTCGTCCGGCCGCCCGGACCCACGCGCCTGCGCAGTCCTCCTCCCGCGCCGCCCAGCCCGCCGCCCAGCCGCGGGACTGCGGCCTCAGGAGAGTTCGGGCAGTAGCCGGCAAGCAGACAGCAAAGCGGGCCGACGGGTGGGCGCGGCCTGCTCTTTACGAGGAGGAAGGAGGGGGCCCCTTTCCCGGCCCCCAGAATCTCCCCAGCCCCTGCAGCCTGCCAGGCCGGCGAGGGAGAAGCTGAAAACCCCAGACGCTCTACCCGGTGCCGCCGCCGCCATGGCTGCCATGATGGGTCGGAAGTGAGCCTCAGGGCGACGGCTGCCGGCGCCGGCGCTTGGAGCCCCAGCTCCCCGGCCGTCTTCGCCGGGGAATCGCGGCGCGCCGACTGCTGACTCTCACGGCCTCGCGACCCCAGGTTCTCAGCCCCGGCCCCCTTTTTCCGAGACTGAGAGGCGGGGAGTGGTTCCCGGCTGCCGGCCCCGGCCGCGAGGAAGATGGCGGACCCGGCCGAGTGCAACATCAAAGTGATGTGTCGCTTCAGACCTCTCAACGAGTCCGAAGTGAACCGCGGCGATAAGTACATCGCCAAGTTTCAGGGAGAAGACACGGTCATGATAGCGGTGAGTGACCCTTGCCACCCTCGCCCACTCCCGTTTCGCTCCTTCGGGCCTGGCTGGGCCGGGAGTTTAGGGAAGTAGCGGGGTGCAGAATCGAGAGGCAACGGTGGTGCCCCAGCCCGCCCTCGCGGGATTTGCCGGTTCGGATAACCCAGGGGAGGGAGACTGCGCAGCTCCACAGGCATTCCTGGGTCGCCCCCACCCCGGTCTCCAGCGCCGCGAGACGGGAGGCACCCAGTCGCAGTCTGGGACACTCCCCGACCTGGGGCACTGGAGGAACCGTCCGGGAAGCAAGTTTAGTGCATAGCTGTCCGTGTTTATGTGTGTACAGTTACGGTTGCTGATGCTTTTGGTGTTTTGGACTACCCTCACGTTTACCTATTCGTAAAATAAGGAAGAATAAAGTTCAACTGGGAACACTGAGCTCTGAGACCAGCCCTTCTCTACCTTAAATAGTAAAGATACTTAGTTTTATAGAAACACAGAACTAGGTGTTGAACCATATTGTTTTCCCGGGGAGAAGAAAAAACCACCAAATAACTGCAGCTATGCTAACACCTCAAATGTTCACCCACTCGCCTTTTGAATGACGAATGACTTCCCATGTTAACAAATGGCAAATCGAAGACTGTAAAAAGAAATAGTTAAGTTTTCTTTTGAAATGGGAATGATCAACTTTGTTTAATTTTCTCGCAGTTCTGACTGATTCTGACTGGGTCAGTACGTGCTCAGAAAGATACAGAATCTCCAGTCTTACGGAGTTTTGTGGGATAACAGCCTAGGAAAAAGTGTTAAGTTTGTGTGCGTGTATCAGACAGAAAGTATTACAAGAGCAAGCTTATAAAAAAGATAAAAATTGACCAGTATTAGATTCATACTTATACAATTAAGATTTACCTGGAAGAATATTGATTTTGATACGCCTAAGAATAGTGAGATATTGTTCCTTTGTAGTGTCAGACCTAACCAGAGTTGGCTGATCATTGTCAGGGAGACCAGAACGTGAGGATTTTTGAGGTCTGATCTCTGGTATTGAAAGGACTCTGAATATAAACACTTCCTGGTTCAAGGAGATTAAAAAATGGGTAGTAAAATACTGCATACAGAACAGTGAACTATGACTAAAAATTAAATTCACCTTTCCTGGTAATGCCATGTGGTAGAAGCTTTTTACATTGTTATCATGGTACAAAATTTAAATATGCTAATTTTCCCTCTAATTGTATTCTATATTTAGTACTGTAGGGTTTGGGCTATTTAATTTGGAAATAGGGCAGAGAGGTCCCAGGAGATGGGACATTGACGATTGAAAGCATTGACATCTAAGACCGGACTAAAGTTCTTTAGGGTTTTAATGTAAAGGTTTCCAGAATTCACCTGTAGAAAATGAATGTCTTAGCTCCACATCGCTCTTGGTAGGCTTTAGGCAGGCAAGTTATTAGGTCACTGACAACTGACAACTACTACTACTGTGTGAAGACTGTCAGGCAGGTTCTTCGTTAACAAATCCACAAGAAAAACTCTTCGCTCATTAATGACGTCATAGCGAGACCGAGGTGGAGACGTTAAGAGCAGTAATCCTCTTCCTTTAGGGTGGTTTATTTTACATGGAATCATGAAGAAAGAGCCAAAAGAAAACAAATAATTATCACAGTAAACATAAATTTATTCTAGGTTTCCATTGGAGAAAGTTATTTGTAAGTTCTGTTTCAAAATTTCTTAAGTGGTGTAAATACATTTAAATTATAACATTGGAAGTAATGAATAGGTGATTGATTTGTGAACCGGCAGTGAACAGTTAGTTGGCCTTTAGGTAAACTGATAGTCTGTTTTTTTAAAGTATAAGCAAAAATACATTACAACAGAATGACATAGCCTTAAAAAATGTAAGGCAACGTGTTTATGTTTAGTTCATTGTTTTCAGGCACTGGTTTCTTGTATATAGTGACTACTTACTCTGAGGGGCTTTTTTTTCCAATGTTTTAAAATGAATTATTTTTTAAAAGCTTGTTTGGGAATTTATAAGCGCAGCTGGGAGGAGCGGAATTAGAAAATCTCTGGGTAAAATCATCTCTTAATTTGTTTTGTTCATTTTCTTGGATCCTGATTCATAATAAATAGAGAATTGCTGCAATGCAGCATTTAAAACTAAATTTTGTAAATATGATTTAAGAACATTTGTATACAGTCTTCTATTTAAATCAAAATTTAAAGAATAGTTTATGATGTTACTGAATTAAAAGCATAATCACTGCTCATGGAGAAAATAACTTTTAAGGACTCTGATTTTCTTCTAATTCAGTTTTTAATACTTTGTCCAAAAAAAAGTACTTTGTCTAAACTTTTTTCCTGTCACTGATGTAATCAATGATTTTTAATATAATATGACCCCATGGCAGTCAAGTCTTTCAATTTTATAGTGTTTCTCTGTGTGTTGTGCAGCTTTTCATACAGATTTATTTATAATGGGGCGGTGCTTGGTGAAGTGCTATCTAACATATCGAATGAAATAAATGGATTATTTTATAAAAACTTTTAAGTGATACAAATATAACCTAAACCTACTTGCTTTAAATTAGAGAACTTGTTATCCACAAAACAGGGAGAACAAAGGAAACAACCACTTAAGGTTAAATGAACTTGCTGAAACTACTAGGAAAAAATGAATAGAAAAAGTTATTTCTACATCTATTTATGCATTATGAAAGTAGAACATGCTCATTTGCATTGTTGAGTATCTTTACTAATCATAGAAATTAGAAGAGAATAAAACCAATTAGATAATCTTTCCCAGTTCCTTGGCTAAAGCAAAACATGATTTTCCTTTTCATTTGAATGATGATTTGGTGTTTGGACTCTTTGATTACCTTAAGAGTGAAAATTAAAAGAGAAATAACTTTACACTTGTGGAATGTTAGCCCACAAGCAGTGACTAAGGAAAATCTAATATAATACAGTCTCATGTGATCTGAAAAGATCACTATTCAAAATTGCGGAGAAAGGCATCTGCCTGCCAGAAGGGTGTCCTTCATAGCCAAATTTGGTGTTCGGCCTCGTCTGTTCAGACTCAAATAGGAATCACTTCACTTATGAAATCTAAGGTATGGTTGCAGCTCAGATAAACTTATTCCTATTTGGTTTGTCCCCTTGAAGCCTAAGTCAAAAGTGAGTGTATCTTGTGACTTGGAGTAATTAGTAAAATTGAAATTTGAAACTTGGAATATATTTGAAGATATATAGAATAAAGGCTGCATAATGTACATTTCAAGGTTAAGAACCAGGTGTTTAGGTGTCCAGATGCTGAGTTTTCCTTTGTTTAATTAATTTTAGAGATAGAAATAATGCCTTAATTATAGAACATTAGAAATTTTTATGTTTCACAAAGTCATGATATTTATCCCAGGAAGCTAGGGTCAGTTGGTAACTTATGGCTAGATCTTTAATCAAAACATTTACCTTACTTAATATACGTAATTATAATTTGGTTTTGCAGTCAAAATAAGGAGACTTTTGTCAACTTGATGCTGGGCACTTCTATTAATTTTTTATTTAACAATGTTATAACTTCTAGAAAAATAATCACTCAATCTCAACTTAGTTATTTTCATGTTTGTGTGGTGCCTTTTAATAATTGCCATTTTTATTATTTTAGTAAGGTAGTGATAGTTTGCATATTTGCTGTAAGGTGATGCTAGAGTAAACAGCTGCATAAAGTATTAAGGCAGGCTTTATTATGTTATTTTTGGCATATCTCTTCGTAAATGGTTTAGGAGCATTATTTTCTATTGATGTAAAAATCGAGATATGAGTCAGAGCTCAATATTGTTCTTTCTATTCTTTGAATGTATATTTTAGTAATATTATTTGACTTATTTTGTAGGGATGCATTTGTCTTCATACTTTTACCTATTTTCTGTTGAGTAACTTGTTTCTTCCAAGCAAAATTAGAATTAATAATTTTTTTGCTTTCATATTATTTTTACACGTTATT
>NW_012150285.1:4483348-4485177 GCF_000956105.1 Propithecus coquereli
TGAGAATGAAAACAAAATGGCTAGACAAGTTTCTAAGAAGTAGTAGAGAATGGCGGTCTGTCATTCTTCCATTCCATTGTTATTCTTTCCCCAAAGACTTATCAGAGACTCGATTGAGAAATTTTAACACGGGTTGCCAAGGATGAGAAAAATATGTGTATTCCAGTTAATACTATTAAGTTAGACTATGGTATTATCAATTTTATATTTTCTAAAACCATAGAACTCCAGAGCTGAGAGGGTGCTAAGTGATTATCTGGAGTTAATTCCACTCACTATACAAATCCCTTTTATCAAAGGAATCTTATCAGTTACATGGCTATTACTTTGTGATATGATTTATTCCATTTTTTGACAGCTCTAGCTATTAAAAAGTACTTCTTATTAGATTGAGGCAAAATCTGTCTTGTGGCATTCACCAGATTACAGGCATTGGGATTCAGTATAAAAGTGGGTGGGTTTGGATAATGTAGGAGCACAGACGGTTCAGCCTAGTAACAGGAAGAATTATAGAAGCAGGTTTATAGATGTGATGGAGGGGAAACGTAGATGTTCTCTTTGTATTAATTCTGTCTTGTCTAATGTAGGGAATAAAGTCATCACAGAGTTTGAGGAAGGGGGAAGAGGTTCTAGGAAAAGGCATGAAATGGATGGATTCAGGAAATGTGACAGTATTGCTGGGAAGTATTAAGGGCCTACTTCAGGGTAGCCGCTGGAAGAAATGAATTTGCCCGTTTGGAGTTTTGCCATGGAAGTATGAAAGAGGGAGAGAAGGGCAAGAGAATTGAGGATATTGTCAAGGGAGTGATTATAATGGTGGACCATGGAATCTAAGGTGGGTAAGTTATAGGAAAGGAGGACATGAGGAAGGCTGAAAGATAGTGGTAAAGGGTGGTAAGAGTAGTGGTTATAGATCTCCGAGGGGTCAAAGGTTTTTGGAATCAGTATGAGAAGGAGTTAACAGAAGGTGGATAGACTGTCTCCAACTTAGGATATTTCAATTTAAAAATTTTTGACTTTACAATGGTGCAAAAGTGATACGCATTCACTAAAAACCATACTCAGAGTACCCATACAACCAGTTTTTCACTCTCAGTACAATATTCAATAAATTACATGAAACTTTCAACGCTTTATTATAAAATAGGCCTTGTGTTAGATGGTTTTGTCCAACTGTAGGCTTATGTAAGTGTTCCGAGCACATTTAGGGTAGGCTAGTCAGTGCCATGATGTTCAGTAGGTTAGGTGTATTTAATACATTTTCAACTTATGGTATTTTCAACTTACGATTCATTGGTATGTAGCCCCATCGTAAGTCAAGGAGCATCTTACTTAAACTTGAGATTATGGAAGCAATGCAGTTAGTATTGAAAAGGCCAGGGTATTACCATGGAGTTGGCATCTGAAGTAGTAAAGGATACGATTGTGGAGACAAGTAGGTTAAAGATCTGAGAGAGCAGGGTATTTTAGTGGAATTATCTACTAAATGGATGTTAAAACCACCAAGAATTGCAATGGGAGTGGTGTTGGTGAGAGATAGTGAACTGGGTCTGAAATCTTTATAAAATGAGGAGGAATTAACCTGTGATTCTGTAAGTGACTACAACAAAGAGGAACAGGCAGTGTCATCTTAGGTTGTAGGCATCAAATAGTTCTCCATGTGAATCTATCAGAGTCCAATTATGTTACATTCTTTGATTATGATATTCTTTTGTTATCTGTTTATAATTATGGATTACATTAGCTTTTTAAGTAATAAAGAGTTATTGATTCATGAACTCATGGGCAATTTAAATGTACATACAGGTCTTTTTCAGATCTGTTACAGT
>NW_012150285.1:4486311-4490047 GCF_000956105.1 Propithecus coquereli
TGACTGGCTGGTGAGGGAAGCAGACAAATAAATTGACAGAATACCCAGTGATGAGTATTTTTATTAGAATATGACTTTAAAAGTTCTCTTTAGGGCCTTAGTTTTAATTTTGTTTTGCTTTTGTAAGACTTACTTATCCTGGGCTTTTACCTTTCTCATACTGTTCTAGGGAGTTTTATCTCATTTTTGTACATCCTTGGTTATATATAGTCTCTTAAATATAAGCTCATAACCTACCTTTCTCAGAACTTTTTGAAATCTATTGTCCTGACATCTCGGATATGTATATTTACTACTATCGTTCTATTTTATTACTATTCACAATTCTAAGATGAAATAATTCATTTCCTGAAATTTCCCTCTTTTTCTCAAAATTTCAGTCCCTTCTTCACCAGCATGTTTCCTGCTTTACTTTTTGGAACCAAGTTCAGGATAATAGTTCCTTTCTTTGCAGTGTGGTAAGAGTGTAGTCTTTGGAATCAGACAGATCTAGACTGAAGCGTAGTGTCTAGCAGGGTGACTTTTGGCAAGTTAACTAACCTGAGTCTCCATTTCTTCTGCAAAATAGGAGATATCAGGAGTATTTAAGCACACATAGATATTAGTCATTAATTGTTTCTTCTGTCTTCTGAGAGAGGAAGTCATCATCTTAATTTAATCAACCACGGTTATGCTCGAGATAAACTCATAGTCTAAGATATTTCCACTGTGTAAAATTAGGCTGCCAGCAAGTGTTAGAATAGAAGGTTTCTGTCACTATCTCTTTCCTCTTCTGTGCCAGCTTTGCAGTTTATATTATGTCAGTATCACCTGGCTGTAACTTTTTCCTTTTTTCTTCACCCAGATGCTTTCTACCTTTTTATGTAGTAGCCAGGGGGACTTGCCCTGGACAAGGATATGAATGTGACAGAGTTACCAATAAATACACAGATTCAAGGAGCGAGATGGTGTGGGGGTAGGTGGTGGGTGCCAGGTGAGGTGGGAGGACAGGAAACCAGTTAAATACATGGCAAGTTGGACTTGGCACAGTCATCGATAAACGGATTAGGTGGGAATCCATGGTTAGAAACTGTTGGTAGGCAAGGATCAGCAGAACGATGGGCCAGCTGGGATCTCTTTGGAGATAAGGATTTGATGAGCAAGTTTCCAGGAATGACCTGAAAGCAGATAGTATTCTCTGGGCCCCTGCCAGTTCATTGAGGTTGCATTGGTTTATAAATTTCTGTGTAAGTGTGTAACTGTATTATGTATAGGGCTGTTACCCTTCCCTTTTTTGTGGATTCATCAGATAGAATTGTTTCTTTCTTTTTTTTTTTTTTGAGACAGAGTCTCACTCTGTTGCCTGGGCTAGAGTGCTGTGGCTTCAGCCTAGCTCACAGCAACCTCAACTCCTGGGCTCAAGCGATCCTCTTGCCCCAGCCTCCCAAGTAGCTGGGACTACAGGTGCGCCTGGCTAATTTTTTTCTATTTTTAATAGGGGTGGGGTCTTGCTCTTGCTCTTGCTCTGGCTGGTCTTGAAGTCCTGAGCTCAAGCAGTCCTCCCACCTTGGCCTCCCAGAGTGCTAGGATTACATGTGTGAGCCACCACGCCCAGCCGATTATCTTTCTTTTCAACTTGCTAGAGTCTCACCTATCTTTAAAACGAAAAAAATCTTTCTTAGACCCACAGCCAAATTTTCTGCTCTAATTGGTTACCTCCCATTATTTTTTCAACCCATTCCCATCTCACTTTTGTCATTGGATATTTTTCAGTTCTGTCTTGACCTCACAGCTATATTTGACATAATCACTCCCTTCCTGAAAATTTTTTCCTTGACTTGCATGGACACTATATTCTGATTTTTTTCATTCAATGCCTCTGGCTCCTCCTTGGACTATATTAGCATTTCTCCAAGAATGGTCTGTGGGGTCCCCAAGATCATTTGAGGGATGCACAAAGTCAAAACTGTTTTCAAAATAAGATGCTATTTGTCTTTTACACTGTTGACATTTGCATTTGATCCTTGCTCCTTGTATTAATACATCAAGCTTAACAACTTTTTGGTTTTTCGAATGCTGTAAGCATCCTATTCCCAACGTCTAGACTACTTTCCCACATTAAACCTCCCTCCCCCTTCATGACTAATATTGAAAGAGGTGACATTGAGCTAGGTGCTACATTTATTCCTCAGTTCTTAAATATCCCTTAACCTTAAACATCCCTTCTCCGAGAGTGTTTCTCTGACATTCTCTGGTCTCCCTGAGACTCAGGTCCTCCTCTTATATGCACTCTTTGCAATTTTCATAGCACTGAGTTGCATGAGTCAGAATTCTATTCACTTAATTGTCTAATGTCTACCCCACTGTTACTGAGGCCCACTAAAGCAGAGAGTGACTCTGTCTTGGTCATCATTCTAGCATGGCTCCTTACATTCCATAAATATTTGTTAAATGAAAGAATGACTGGAAAGCTGTTGCAGGCCAGGCACAATGGCTCATGCCTGTAAAACCTAGCTCTTTGGGCGGCCAGGGCAGGAGGATCACTTGATGCCAGTAGCTCAAGACCGCCCAGAGCAACATAGCAAGACCTAAAAGTTTTTTTAAAAATTAGCTGGGCATGGTGGGTGCGCGCACCTGTAGTCCCAGCTACTTGGGAGGCTGAGGCAGGAGGGTCACTTGAGCTCAGCAGTTTGAAGTGACAGTGAGCTGTGATCGTGCCACTGCACTCTAGCCCAGGCAACAGAGCAAGACCCTATGTCAAAACAAAACAGCAATAAAGAAAACAAAAGAAAGATGCTGTTGCAATAAATTGAAAAGCTGAATGGAGTAGTAGAAAGAGGCCTGAATTGATGATCTGGGTTTGAATTTCAGTTTAGTTTTGTCATTAATAACTTTTGTACCTTTTAATATTCTAGCTTCTTTTTTTCCCCACAAAATGGTATTAGTATTGAAAATAGAGTCTCAATACCTGCCAGAGTAGACACTTATTTTTTAAAAATTCACTTGGCAGTATTTGAGTGGCTAACATAGTAGTGCTGTTTATAATTACTGTGCTACCTCGGGGAATACAGCAAAGCCTGAAACAGAATTCTTGTTTTCCTGGAGTTTGTAGTAGTTAATTTGTACATGATGACCCTCTAAGGTCCTTTCTACTCAAAAGATTCAACGACATGAAGTAATGCATATTAGGTATACTAGTTTGAAGATTAAATATATGATGGCATCTGTAAATATATGATGGCTTAGAAATGTCTGTTTACCTTTAATTTGTGTAGTTGAAATATTTTTGTTTTTGTTTTTTAGTCCAAGCCTTATGCATTTGATCGGGTGTTCCAGTCAAGCACATCTCAAGAGCAAGTGTATAATGACTGTGCAAAGAAGATTGTTAAAGGTAAATATATTTAACCTGCTGAGTTATCCCAGCAATAAGTAAAATTTTGTGATCTTTACCACTCATTCAACATTTTCTTTCTCATTTTAATGCCCCTTCTAAGTTAATTGCAGAAGAAAATTGTTTAATAAAAAGGTCAAATACAATTAGTGAACATATTATATGGCTCAAATTCCATGATCTAATTATATACAGCACCTGGCGAAGGATATTATAAGAATTATGTTACACACTTACTCTTGAAAGATAATTTCTATTAGATATTCCCAGGAGTTTCCAGGGTGGCAATTCTGGAAATTGAACACCGTGAGAATGAAAACAAAATGGCTAGACAAGTTTCTAAGAAGTAGTAGAGAATGGCGGTCT
>NW_012150285.1:4510069-4511014 GCF_000956105.1 Propithecus coquereli
CAAAAAAAAAAAAAAAGAAAAGAAAATCTGAATCTTTGTCACCATTCTTTGCACAAGTACTTTGTTATACAGAATTGAGTGTGCATGGATTAGGAATAGAGTTGTGTGTGTGAATTTAATTTAGAGTTTTTTCTACGTCACTAAGGATAAACATATGACGTTTTCCTATAACATTCTTTAAGTAATTTCTTATGAATTTTAAGGAAAAAATTCCCTGAAGTTTAAAATCTCTTATTTTCTCCTAGATGTACTTGAGGGATACAATGGGACAATATTTGCATATGGACAAACATCATCTGGGAAGACACATACAATGGAGGTAATAATGTTACATAATCTGTACTTTGATGTAGTATATTCATTCATTCATTTGTGAAATTATTGTACCATGCTTAAACATCTTTATTTACTCTTTATTGCTTTTTCTCATACAAATAATGTATAGGTAACATCATTGTTCGAGTCTAACCAGTTCCTGAGTTTGAATAGTAAGGGATACCTATGTTTGAGATTATATATAGCTTTGTTTTATTAGTTAATAAGCACAAAATAATGGACATTTTAGAGTTAATCATGAACTTTCTGTGACCCTGTTATACGGGAAATTTTTGAATGCTTATTTGTTGTTGATTCTATTCAGAATGAATAATTTTTTCCTTTTCTTGGCTCCTCCTTCCAAAAATACTTGCACTCTTCTCTGATAAGAATATTGCCACAATTATCGGTGTTGCTGTTAATACATGTGGACCTGCTCTAGCTTTGCTTCTAGAAAACAACCTGTGATGATCTTCCACTACTGCAGAAGAAAATAACTGCTTATTTTAGCATGATTCATATTACTCATTTTCACAGTTTCAGAGAACCAAGGACATTGTTAGCATTTGCCTGAATTTGACATGAAATAGAAGGAACAATGTAGATTTATATGGAAAGAAACTCAAACTT
>NW_012150285.1:4513159-4515500 GCF_000956105.1 Propithecus coquereli
ATGCCTGTAGTCTCAGCTACTCGGGAGGCTGAGGCAGAAGGATTGCTTGAGCCCAGGAGTTTGAGGTTGCTGTGAACTAGGTTAACGCCATGACACTCTGGCCTGGGCAACAGAATGAGACTCTGTCTCAAAAAAAAAAAAAAGATATCAAAGTAATTTTTTAAAAATTATTTCACAGGGATGCACAGAGCGTTTTGTATGTAGTCCGGATGAAGTTATGGATACCATAGATGAAGGAAAATCGAACAGACATGTAGCAGTTACAAGTAAGTAGAGTATTTAACACTGGGGCTAGGGTATAAAACAACCTTAAAATATTCTTATCCAGTTGATTATCAGTTTTTTATTTATGTAAATTAATGCTGCAGAAAAATTGTCAGTAAAGGAAAGCCATGTTTGTTTATAGTTTGTGTAATTTCATTGCAGATATGAATGAACATAGCTCTAGGAGTCACAGTATATTTCTTATTAATGTAAAACAAGAGAACACACAAACGGAGCAAAAGCTGAGTGGAAAACTTTATCTGGTCGATTTAGCTGGTAGTGAAAAGGTAAAGTCTTTATATATTTTGATAAATATTTAAATATTTTTATAAACTTTAGCTTGAATTGGGACTCATGAAGGACTCATTGTTACATCTTGAAAATTTACCAAATTGGGTTTGGTAATCTGAGAATTACAACTGTTGATACCAATGCTTTGTGATTATATAAACTGAATAATCAGTTCTAAATTACTGTTATTTGACCATAGTCCACTTCAGCCAATACGTGCTATCTTTTACTAAGATGTATATTTTTATTGAGAATTTGTTTGTCGTATGTCATTAAAAATTTCATAAGGTATCCCTTTCTTAATTTTTGGTATCTATTTTATCCATATTGGCAGTGCGCTCCTGTTAAAACAGGTTTATATCCATTAATCCTTTCTGGTTTGGTTGTACTTATTTCTTTCCTTTAGATGATTATTGCTTTGTTATAGTTCTACACAGTCTGATTCTAGTTTAAACTGAAATCAGAATAAGTTTGAATGTTTTAATATGGACCTCTGTGACCATTTTTGCTGTTCTGCTAATTTTGTTTCTTCTGCTTAGAATGATGTACCTATTTCATTTTACTCAGAAGTCTTATACACGTCTTTCAAAGACTATCTGTAATCTTGTGAATTCTTAGAAGCCATCTCTTCTGCCAGCATTGCTTATTTATTTGTCTAACCTATCTTTAACGTAGGTATTTATACGTCTTATATTTTTGAAAAAGAAACAAGTTTGCTTATGTGTTTAAACTCAGTCTCCATTTTCTAACAATTATATCAGCATTATGTATTTGCAAATTTTAGAAGATTTCTCTCTTCTAATGTAGCAAAAGGAGACTAACAAATTAATGAACTACAAAATTTACATGTAAATTGGTTATTTTCAGGGGGACCCACAAATTAAAAATAAGATTTGATGTCTCTTTAATCATAATCTTGTCATATAACTAGTTGCTTGACCAAGTTCTTAGAAGAGTAGTACTCAAGAAATAGTGGTACCTTAGGGTCAGTGCTTGGCAGTTAACATCAAGAAGCTTTTCATATTTTTCTTTCTTTTTTACTGGTTATTGATGATGTGTGAACTTTTTAGAAAACTCAATGTGATCTTAAACTTGTACTTTCGTTTCATTCTTTTGAAATATTATGTATAGGTTAGTAAAACTGGAGCTGAAGGTGCTGTGCTGGATGAAGCTAAGAACATCAACAAGTCACTTTCTGCTCTTGGAAATGTCATTTCTGCTTTGGCTGAGGGTAGTGTGAGTATACATGTCTTCTATTTCCCCATTATCTTATGGGAAATTATTTAAACACAAATGTATATGTACACATGAGTGTGTGTGCGTGTGTGTGCGTGTGTGTGAGAGATTCGCTGTGTTTGAATCAGCATGTGTAAATTAGTTGTTACTTAGGAGTTTATTTTATAGTATTAGTACATATATCCTACTTTGCATCTTAATATCAAGCAGTTAAAATAACTGAAATAATTTTTTAATTTATTTAAAGTAGCATATTTACATAATAAATTTTATTATCTAGAAACCCACTGATCCTTCTGTTTTCTTTGTTTTTTTATGTAGACATATGTTCCATATCGAGATAGTAAAATGACAAGAATCCTTCAAGATTCACTAGGTGGCAACTGTAGAACCACTATTGTAATTTGCTGCTCTCCATCATCATACAATGAGTCTGAAACAAAATCTACACTTTTATTTGGTCAAAGGTTTGTTCAGAAAATACAAAGCCTAAATGTAGATGGCCTTTTATTAATTAAATCTAAGAAAATGGACCGGGCGTGGTGGCTCA
>NW_012150285.1:4515550-4517738 GCF_000956105.1 Propithecus coquereli
TGACTGGCTGGTGAGGGAAGCAGACAAATAAATTGACAGAATACCCAGTGATGAGTATTTTTATTAAATGCAGATATTATGAGAACACATAGAATGAAACTTTAACCTAGACTTATTTGTGGAGCTGAATTAGAGGACGAAATAAAGCCTGAGCACAAAAGATGCACAAAAAGTAGGAAAAAGGCAGGGCGTATCTTCCAGGCACAGAGATGACACCTGGGCAAGGTGTGCTCATGTGCGAAGGTGTGTTACATGTGTGAGGAGCAGCATGCATTATGGTATGACTGTGGGGTCGAACCGTATGAGATCGTGAGACTTGACTATTTTCACCAACAAAAACAGCAATATGAGGACAGGGATTATGGGGGATGGAGCTGAGAAAGAAGGGAGAACCAGGTCAAAAAGTGCCTAATTTTACCTAATTACAGATGCCCACTCCCTAGGCTTTCCATACTCACTAGGCTTTTCAGAATATTCAAAAATGATTATTATTCGTATTTAGAAGATCCACACTACGATATCTGCATTTCATTGTACATTTCACCTCAGAGGAAAAATATAAAATATTGAATTCTAGTTAATGATATATGCATGGTGAAGGATTTAGGTGGAAGTGTACTGATATCTACAATTTACTTTGACATTTATTTTTAAAAAGATGGATGAATAGAGGGATGGATAGATAGATACATGATTAAAACAATAAAATGATAAAATGTTAGGGGTAGGATCTTTGTAGTTACAGGTGTGTTTACTGTAAAATTCACTGTTTTTCTATACATTTATATCTTTTAATAATAGAGTTTTGGGGGTGATTTCACTATGGAAAGCAGTCAAGAATACGTTTGAGGATAGGGGAAAAGTGATTATGTTTCTAGTTGATAAAAATGTTACTGCTGTAGTTACACACGGCATAGCCAGAAATCACCTGATCAGATGTATCCCTTGCACTCAGAACAGAGCATAGATCATAGCAGGTGGTCAGTAAATATTTTAATGTTGAATATTCCATAATCTCTGTAATCATACGAAAATTTTAAAGTTATGCTTAAAGTCCCTAAGGTGTTACATGCATGCATTTATTCTAGGAGCTCTCATCCTATACATTAATAGTTTCACATGGTGCAAATGTACCTATTGTGGTAGTAGCTACGTAATTGGATCATATCATGGATCATACCTTTTAAAGATCTGACAGAAATTTGAATTTTATGCTTAGATTTTATGTGCTTGATTAAAAGGTCTTAAGTAGGGGCTGTGACATAGACATATTGAGAATGATTATATATAAAGGAAGAGAATTGGAATGGGCCTAGTGCTTTTATCCCCAGACGATTTCTTCTTCAGAATTGCAGACAGAAGTGCTACAGTCTCATCTGTTGTAAATGTGATTTATGAAATGATTTTGCTTCCCTTCCTAAAAGTGAGAAGATTTTGAAGGAAACTTTCAAGTGTTTGGAGTATCTTAAGATCTTAAAATCTTCCCAGGAAAATAAGTACTGATGACTTCTTTTTCTCATTAATAAATGTTTCTGTAGGAAAGCTATTATCTAGTTGTGCCCAGTGTTGGGTTTTTTGTTTCTTTTTTCTTTTCCTTTTTCTTTTTAAATAATCTGTAAAAACAAGGATTGGCTTGCTTACTGCTTTACTTACTGTTATCTACTGTTGCCAGCAGAGACTTCTTTCTTTACATTGGCTTCCTGTAGAGTGGAAATTAATTTCATTGTACCTTTCTTGTCACCTTGTTTGCCCACATTCTTTTATTTTTCCCTTTGACCTAATAAAGGCATACACTTAAATGTTAATGGCAAATCTTGTGGGTACACCAAGGGCTAGAAAAGATTTTTTTCTTTAATTTCATAGGAACTTTCTGAATAATTGATTTTGAGGTAAGACTGAGAATGGGATAAAGAGGAACGTGGGGGTTTGTGAGGTTTAAACACCAGTTAACCACCAATTAGCCCTGTTTCTAAAATCTTAATTCATGTCTATACATAAATTGGCAAGGGGTTTTTTTCTTTTAGGTCACATAAAGCTTTGGAATACAAATATAATGACATTTGCGATGTAGACTCATATAAGAGATTATTGATTATAAACAATGGAATTTAAAATTTCTTAATTAACCACAAAAAGCAATCTGGGTCCAATGCTTAGATTGATGGATCATCACTAAGAAAATTACTAT
>NW_012150285.1:4529368-4533704 GCF_000956105.1 Propithecus coquereli
AGGAGGATCGTTTGAGCTCGGGAGTTTGAGACCAGCCTGAGCAAGAGCGAGACCCCATCTCTACTAAAAATAGAAAGAAATTAGCTGGACAACTAAAAATATGTAGAAAAAATTAGCCAGGCATGGTGGCGCATGCCTGTAGTCCCAGCTACTCAGGAGGCTGAGGCAATAGGATTGCTTGAGCCCAGGGTTGAGGTTGCTGTGAGCTAGGCTGACGCCACTGCACTCTAGCCTGGGCAACAGAGTGAGACTCTGTCTCCAAAAAAAAAATAAATAAATAAATCTAAGAAAATGTCAGATAGTTCTTATTCAAATCAGTGTGTATTGTTAGTTTGCTAGACACTCATTTTTAATTGAAAGACATAGTACAAGCGAGGTCCACTTTTTTAGGCTGCTTGGTTTGAGTTAAGTTTCAGTGCATATTAAAGTCAAATGTTAACTTCAGTCACATTTATGTGGCAATCTTTAACATTAAAGAATATAAGTATTTGAATCAGATGATAAGTAAAAGCCTGGCAAAAACAATCCTGTTGACATAAAAGACAGGATCAAATAATCTATGAGATGGTTAGTCTAGGAAAGTCAATAATTTATCTTTGGCCTTCAACAATAATTTCTTAATTTGGACTTGCAAATGAACAGGAAATATATAGGCTCTTGTTTTTTTATTTTCAGTGGATTGTACCTTTTTTTTTTTAATTCAGAGATTTTGGGGGCTGACTCAGATTTAGTTGAATTGTGAAAAAGCACTGTATGTTATAGCTTTTAATATTTAATCTAACAGATAACTGGACAAGAATAGTTATATTATGTACCCATATATACATATGTTACATAGGATGTCAGTTAAAAATAATTTTAGTCACATCCTTTTTTCCCCTCCAATTACGTCTCTTAGGGCCAAAACAATTAAGAACACAGTTTGTGTCAATGTAGAGTTAACTGCAGAACAGTGGAAAAAGAAGTATGAGAAAGAAAAAGAAAAAAATAAGATCCTGCGGAACACCATTCAGTGGCTTGAAAATGAACTCAACCGATGGCGTAATGGTAATAACTTAAGAATTTGTCATCTTAGGTTTGTTGGATACAGAGTTGAGCTAATTTTTAAATTTGAGATTTTGACATGATTGTTAATGAAAATAATAGGTTAGGTGCTGTGGCTCACGCCAATAATCCCAGCACTTTGGGAGGCCAAGGTGGGAGGATTGCTTGAGACCACAAGTTCTAGATTAGTCTGAACAACATAGTGAGACCCCCATCTCTACAAAAAATTTTTTGAAAGCAGCCTGGTGTGTTGTCCTAGCTGTAGTCCTAGCTACTCGGGAGGCTGAGGTGGGAAAATCTCTTGAGCCCAGAAGTTTGAGGTTATGGTGAGCTATGATTGTGCCACTGCACTCCAACTTGGGTGACAGAGTGAGACCCTGTCTCTGAAAAAAAAGAATGAAAAAGAAAAGAGTGGGCGCGGTGGCTCACATCTGTAATCTCAGCACTCTTGGAGGCTGAGACAGGAGGATTGCTTGAGCTCAGGAGTTTGAGACCAGCCCGAGCAAGAACGAGATCCCATCTCTACTAAAAATAGAAAAAATTAGCCGGTGTGGTGGCGTGCACCTGTAGTCCCAGTTACTTGGAAGGCTGAGGGAGAAGGATCACTGGAGCCCCCAGGAGTGTGAGGTTGCTGTGAGCTAGGATGACGCCACAGCATTCTAGCCCGGGCAATAGAGTGAGACTATCTCAAAAAAGAAAGAAAAAGAAAAGAACAAAGCATATCCATTGTTAACTTTTATGCATTTATGCATTTAGGGATCATCAGAAATGAATAAAATCTTTTATATTAAATTTTGATTTTACCTGAAATAATAAGTATAGAGGCATAGAGGCCAATGAGGAAGTCACAGATGGTAAGATACCGCAATTAAAATGGAAATAATAAAATGACAAGATTTGGTGACTAGATTTAGAAGAATGGAGGAGGGCAAAGATAATTTTAGCTCTTCAAATCTCAGGGACTGAATAGATAGGAAAGTTGATAAGAGATGCTGAAATTGAATGAGAGAGAGAGCAGGATGGTAGTATAGGATTCTCCAGAGATCACCCCATGCAGAAACATCTATTTGCATAACTAATCCACACAGAAAAATACCTTTGCAAGAGCTAGGGAAACCAGGTGAGCAATTGCAGTAACTGGTTATGGCACAATAATAAGAAAAGCTACATCAAAGAGGGTAGGAAGGATAGTTTTACGTTACCCACATTACCTCTGTGCCAGCCCCAGGCAGCACAGCATACAAAGAGATATTGTCCATTTTGGGGAAAAAGGAAAGTGAGCACAGGACTTTGCCTTGGAGCCCACCATGGTCCTACCACAGTAGAACCGGTCCAGTGGGAGCCTGCAGTTCCAGGGTTGAGGCCTGCAAGGCAGACTTCATCTTAGACTTCAGTGGCCCTGGACTTCTGGCCTGTTCAGCACTGTACCACTGCAGTGGCCCTGGGCTTCAGAACCATAACAGATGGCCTGCCTAGAATCTTTGGATGGTCTGACTATTGAAGGGCTTCTTCAGACAAAACGGTCTGTGAAGACTGGAATAAGTACTTAGGTCTTCAGATGTGCAGACATCGACACAAGCCACAATGATCAAGAACACAGTCAGGGAAGCGTGACATCATTAAAGGGATAAAATAAAGTGCCAGCACGGGCTCTAAAGAAATGGAAATATGTGCACTACCTGACAAAGACTATAAAAAACTTTTAAGGAAGCTCAGTGAACTTCAAGAAGATACATAGAGACAGTTCAGTGAAATGAGGAAAACAATAAATGACCAGAACAAGAAATTTAATGGAGACATTGAAATTATTTTTAAAAATCAAACAGAAATCTTGGAGCTGAAAAATACAATGAACAAAATGAAAAATATAGTAGAGATCATCAGCAGAATCGATCAAGCAGAAGAAAGAATGTGTGGAGTTGAAGACAGGTTATTTGGAAACATACAGTCGGAGAAGAAAAATGAAAAAAAGGAAATTGAATAAAATTAAAATTTGGTTTAGACATGTAGATTTTTATTAACCAATCTATGGTCTTATTTTAGGGGAGAAAGTGCCTATTGATGAACAGTTCGACAAAGAGAAAGCCAACTTGGAAGCTTTTACAGTGGATAAAGATATCACTATTACCAATGATAAACCAGCAACCACAATTGGAGTTACAGGGAATTTTACTGATGCTGAAAAAAGAAAATGTGAAGAAGAAATTGCTAAATTATACAAACAACTTGATGACAAGGTAGATACTGTTTGTTTTAGGTCTGTTTTGAGAATATTATTGATATAGGTACTTTTTTCTAATTAATTTCAATATCATGGGTACTTATGGTTATACATCTTTGGTTTCTGTTAACCTTTTAAAAATCACTGTATTAACAGAAAATGTAAAATAGTTTCATATTCTGTGTGGAAACTGTATGAGGGCATATCCTTTTATTCCCTCTTTTTTAAGCTAATAGAACTTTCTAAAGAAAATTTGGCATTAAAGAGCCTTAATAATATGACCTCTTAAAATCAGGGATCTGAGGACCCTCTCAAAAGATGATACAAAAGACTAGGGGAAGAGAATAGCATGGAAATCAGATGCCGCTTTGCTCATGTCAGTAATGTTAGTGTGGGAAAAATTATGAACGGAACGCAGGGACAAGACCAATAAAAAGACTAGAGGAAAATCATTTTTTTTTAAGTTGATATTTTTAGTATTTTAAGTGAGATGGCAGGTACTGAGTAGTTACATGAGCATTATTTCAGTATTAGCCTTAAACATGTTATTTTTTTTTAGCATTTAAAGTATTTAATGAATAGCTTTCATAAACTTAAGCCTTTTGTCTTACTATGTGAAAAATAAGTTACACTCACTGATAATTCCTTCTGTTTTGTCATTTTCTTAAGAAAAATTAAAATACCTATGTTGAATTTGGAGAAACGATTTTGAAGTATTTCTGGGGGAGTGGTGGTCTTACAACTTGTATTGGGAAACAATTAGAACCAGGTTGTGAGCTACATTGTTAACTGGGTATTAAAAATTCTAGGATGAAGAAATTAACCAGCAGAGTCAACTGGTAGAAAAACTGAAGACACAAATGTTGGATCAGGAAGAGGTAAGTTAAATAGTTTTCATATTGCTTCCAGAAAAGCTTTATAGTTTATCATTTTGATTTAAACATAAAAGATGAAGGAGTCTATAACACTCAGAATATGCTAATGCTTATATTTTAAAATTTTTTAAATATCTTCATGCTTTATTGTGGATATCCTATGAGATCTATACCTCATTATGGATTGAAGCAAAGC
>NW_012150285.1:4533754-4535601 GCF_000956105.1 Propithecus coquereli
AATTCCTATCCTTGACTGTAAATTATGGATTGGAAGTTTTTGTTTTTAGTTCATATTTTATAATTTATTTAAGAGATCTAGTTTTGTTTCCTGTTTAGGGTAAACTTCATGATCCAGAAGGCATGGGAATTATTCCAAGAATAGTGCAAGATATTTTTAATTATATTTACTCCATGGATGAAAATTTGGAATTTCACATTAAGGTAAATTCCTTAGGGAAAGATTGTATTTTATTTTGCACCTAGAATAATTAAATGCTAGTTTCTTAAAGTAATTTTAAAAATTATTTTTATGGACAAGCAGAGTTGAGAGATCATTAGAATTTGCAAACTTGGATTCTTAACTCATCTGCCATTACATGACCTTAAATAAGTTAGCTAAGTTTTTCTTGCTTTTAGCTTCCTCCGTAAAATAAAGGAGTTTGCTTTACTACAGAACACGAAGGTTCCTACTCTAACTATTCTGATTCGTTTTAGATGAGGATGTGTGATGGAAATGACTTTTCATTTTAGTTGTTTAAGGAGTTTTGCTAATTTATGTCTTCCCATTAGAATGTGAGCTATGGCTGGTATGTTGATAACTCTGGCCTCCTAGTGTAGACAGTACCTGGCACTTAGACCTCAATAAATATTTAATGAATAAATGCATGAGCTGTTTTATAATTTTAATTGGTTGACCTCTTTTCGTTTTTTATTGCCATTTAGGTTTCATATTTTGAAATATATTTGGATAAGATAAGGGACCTATTAGATGGTAAGTTAAATTCTTGCTTTTTGATCAGTTTTGAATAGCACCAGTTACTTCTGTTTTAGAGACAGCGTGTAGCTTTGTTGCCCCCCTGGGTAGAGTACAGTGGCACGATCATAGTTCACTGCAATGTCAGACTCCTGGGCTCAAGCAGTTCTCCTGCCTCAGCCTTCCAAGTAATTGGGACTACAGACACGCACTGCCATGCCCAGCTGATTTTTCTATGTTGCTCAGTCTGGTTTTGGACTCCTGGGCTCAAGTGGTCCTCCTGCTTTGGCCTCTCAAAGTGCTAGGATTATAGGCATGAGCCACTGCTCCTGGCCCCGTTACTTCATTTTTCATTGTAGATATGAGACCATTTTTTGATAACCTATATGAAACTGTCTTAAACTATAGGAAATGGACATTTAAATTTTTTTCTTTTAAAGTTTTAGATGACTGCCTTTTGATACGTAGAATAACTTGTTTGAAGCACACATTATGAATACTTGTTTTAAGTAGTTATTAGAGCATTGGATCGGAAAAGTTGGAGAACCTGAGCCCTGAGTTCTAGTCTTCTGTCATCTGTCAGGTGGATATATTGTCCTTGGGCAAACCATGAACCACTCAGTCTTAATGCTCTTATTTATAAAATGTGGGCAGTAGAGGTTGGCGTAGACTTAAAATTTCTGTGTTCCTGCATTGGTTTCTGTTTAAATCTCCTACTATGTCTACAGGTCTGCTTTAAAAGCAATGTTTCTATTTTTCTTTAAAGTTCACTTATTGCTATTAGGCTGCTTGGGGAAGTCTTTCAGTTGAATTATTTATTTCACAGCCAGTGTTATAGTTTAGGAGAAGTTGCTAATAGTATTTATTTTTCTTTTTCAGTTTCAAAGACCAACCTTTCAGTCCATGAAGACAAAAACCGAGTTCCCTATGTAAAGGTACTTTTAAAATAATATATTAATAGTTGTTTAGAAAAGCTATGTAATAGGTTTTTTAAAAGATAATCAGGCCGGGCGTTGTGGCTCACTCCTGTAATCCTAGCACTCTGGGAGGCCGAGGCGGGTGGATTGTTTGAGCTCAGGAATTCGAGACCAGCCTGAGCAAGAGCGAGACCC
>NW_012150285.1:4548346-4560985 GCF_000956105.1 Propithecus coquereli
TTTTGAGACAGGGTCTCTGTCATTTGCGCTGGAATGCAGTGGCGCTATCATAGCTCACTGTAGCCTTGAACTCCTGAGCTCAAGCCTGCCTCAGCCGGGACTACTATGGGTGTCACGCACCACCATGCCTGGCTACATTTTTTTTTTCCTTTAAGAGACGGAGTCTCACTGTGTTGCTCAGGCTGGTCTTAAACTCCTGGTCTCAAGGGATCCTCCTACCTTAGCCTCCCAGAGTGCTGGGATTATAGGTGTGAGCCACCATGCCTGGCCCCTGATTGTTTCTTTTCGAAATTTGAGTTCCTTCTAATCCGAAGGGAAGAAAAACTTTTAATTTTTATTTACTTACTTCGAAGTACAATGCTGTATATCACCTTATTCTCCCCTAAACATTTTTTATTGATTTTTGGGCTGAAGGAATCTTAGATTCTCCCTCCCTCAATGAAAAGTATTTATATATGGATATGAGGAAAGAAATATAAAAACATAAATGTTTGTGTTTGCTTAAACCCAAGATGTAGGTCTAAAGGATTATAAGGAAAGAAAATACTGGTTTCTAAATCCCGTTGACTTTGTCTTTAATAATTGTATAATTTCGGGTATGAGTTTCTATGGGAATGAGAATTTTTTCTTAGTTCTTCCACATTTGTCTTCTTGTCACCTACTTTGGACCCTTATTTTTATCTCTCTGGGCACAGCATGGGGATAATCAGTCCTTTATTTAAGGTTTTTTGGGGGGTGGGGGAATGGAGACAAAGACTATAAAGCTTTAATAGGAAAGAGTTACTTTCAGTGAAATTAATCGTGACAAGACCATGTTTATACTTACGTCAGCAATACCATTGTTTTTCAGAGGGACACCGTTGACATTTTGGGTTGGATGATTATGTTCTGTCCTGTGCATTATAGAACCTTTAGCATCCCTAGCCCCTACTCCTAAATGCTGTTAGCATCCCACCCCATTTATAACACTCACACCCATTTCCAAATATCCTACTGAAGAGACACTGACCTGGATGATTGAGTATCCTCCTAATCAGTCTCTTGGCTTCCCTCCAGTGCAGATTTTATGTTTTTCTGAGGCATAGCACAGATGCCATCACTTCCTGCCCATAACAAATCTAAACTTTCAAGCAGCTCTTCTACACCTCTAATTTCATGGTTCTATACACACCATTCATGGCCCTAGAATGCCATTTTCTTCTATTACATTAGTTTGCACATGACTAAAATCTATCCTGACCAACTTCTCCATGAATATTCTCCAGAAATATCCTCCTTTTTATACTACTAAGCACTTTGTCTCATCCCTCTTGTGTGGCTCTTACATTCCATCTTGTATTGCACCTACTTA
Organism: Propithecus coquereli; assembly: GCF_000956105.1. Lineage (NCBI taxonomy): Eukaryota > Metazoa > Chordata > Mammalia > Primates > Indriidae > Propithecus > Propithecus coquereli. Next base: position 4,549,698 of record NW_012150285.1, read on the forward strand.
TGTACCTGTCTTCTCTTTGACTTGGGTTCCTCAAAGATAAAGTCTTAACTGGGTGCGGTGCCTCACACCTGTAACCCTAGCACTCTGGGACGCCAAAGTGGGAGGATCATGTGAGGTCAGGAGTTCGAGACCAGCCAGAGCAAGATTAGGACCCTGTCTGTACACAAAAATAGAAAAATTAGCCAGGTGTGGTGGTGTATGATGCCTATATCTACTTGGGAGGCTGAGGCAGGAGGATTGCTGGAGCCCAGGAGTTTGCGGTTGCAGTGAGCTATGATGATGCCACTGTACTCTAGCTGGGGTGAGAGTGAGACTCTGTCTTCAAAAAAAAAAAAATCAAAGTCTTTGACTTCCTTATTGTCTTTCAGCATCCAGCACTGTGCCTGCATATAGTAGGCATTCAGTAAATCTGTTGAGTAAATGTTGCCACACTTAATGGTATTCACATTTCACTCTGTTTGTGCTTAGCAAATGGTGAAACTTCATTGATGTTTTTTGGAAACCTGTATACTTTTGATAAAAATAAATATTTTACTCTTTCTTATAGCTTCTGGCATCTACCAGAAGGGATCAAGACAATATGCAAGCTGAGCTGAATCGCCTTCAAGCAGAAAATGATGCCTCTAAAGAAGAAGTAAAAGAAGTTTTACAGGCCTTAGAGGAACTTGCTGTGAATTATGACCAGAAGTCTCAGGAAGTTGAAGACAAAACTAAGGAGTATGAATTGCTTAGTGATGAACTGAATCAGAAATCGGTAGGATATAGTTTTGTTTTCATTCTTAATACTTTAGTACAAATATTCTTAATTTAAAAATTACTTGTTACTTCTTTCTATATAAGCCCAAGATTGATAGTATTAATTCTCCAGGGACTGGGGTCTCAATTTCCATTCCTTCTATATATGAAGCCTTAGAGGTGGAGGAAGACAAGTTATCTTTTTAGTTCCTAAAGGTCTGTTAATTATCTAATTTAAATGCTATTTTAAAAGATGTTGCTACTTCTGATGTTAAAGGAAAAAAATGAAGTTACCTTTACTTGCTCAGTAAAGTTGAGTTGGATCATCTCTAGTTAGATGATTTTTCTTTTTCTTTTTTTTTTTTTTTTTTGAAACAGAGTGTCACTCTGTTGCCCCAGCTAGAGTGCCTTGGCGTCAGCTTACAGCAACCTCAAACTCCTGGGCTCAAGAGATCCTACTGCCTCAGCCTCCCAAGTACTGGGACTACAAGCATGCGCCACCATGCCCAGCTAATTTTTCTATATATTTTTAGTTGTCCAGCTAATTTTTTTCTATTTTTTTTAGTGGAGATGAGGTCTCACTCTTGCTCAGGCTGGTCTCCAACTCCTGAGCTCAAACTATCCGCCTGTCTCGGCCTCCCAGAGTGCTAGGATTACAGGCATGAGCCACCGCACCCAGCCTTCTAGTTAGATGATTTTTCAAACTGTATATTAATAAACATGAACCTAAGAATAAAAATGTTGTTTGATCAACCACATGAATTATTTGGAGTAGCCATAAGGATGTATAACTTTATATAATTTGTGTTTTGTTTACTGTTTATTCCCACCACCTGGAACAGTGCCTTCCTGGCAAAACGTGGTAGGATCTTCCTTGTGGTTACCCAATGATTTTTATCATTGCTATAGACAAGGATTGTAAACCAGCAGTGATGCCAGAAATAGTATAGAGCTATGATTTTTCCAACACCATCATGAATGAGCTGTCTTCCTGTGGTTTTGTTGTTAATGCTAGCTTCTCGTTTACAGATCTATACCTAGACTTGCACTCTGGATCTGTGCCACCGCTTATTTCCCTATCCATGCTCACTTGTATAAAGGAAAGCAGTCAGCAGTATGAAATAGCACTCATAAAAGATTTACTATACCTGATGAGTTCATTTTCCCTTTTTAATCTACAAAATACGGTTAGCTCCAAGTTAAAATTTAATACCCTGGAGATCCAAGACACTTATAACTCATACTGAGTTGCATTATTAGCAAACCTAATTGCTGCTTGGAAAAGCAACAAGAGTTTCTTACAACTCTGTGAGTTGGTCCTTGGCCACCGATTTTAGTCTTTTTTTTTTTTTTTGGCGGGGGACAGATTCTCACTTTGTCGCCCAGGCTAGAGTGCAGTGGTGTCATCGTAGCTCACTGCAACCTCAAGCTCCTGGGCTTAAGGGATCCTCCTGCCTCAGCTTTCCCCAGTAGCTGGGGCTACAGGTGCATGCCACCACGCCCGGCTAATTTTTCTCTTTTTTGTAGAGACAGGGTCTCGCTCTTGCTCAGGCTGGTCTTGAACTCCTGAGCTCAAGCGATCCTCCTGCCTTGGCCTCCCAGAGTGCTAGGATTACAGGCGTGAACCACCTTGCCCAGCTGATTTCAGTCTTTAAGATAGTTAACATTTGTTGTCTCAGTTGTGGAGCTGAAATCTATGAGCACTACATTGGTAATAGGAGTTAGAAACTCCTAGTGTTTAGCATCTTTTTATATGCTTAAACAGCATTGCTGTTCATTTCTTAGAGAAAATGCATGGTAATTTAAACATTTATGGTAGAAGTATGCTACATTATTAGACTTGCAAGATAATTGGTATCATATCGTAGATTAACCTGGGTGAACATATACTCTACTGATACTCAGAAACTTAAGGAAATGACCAACCACCAGAAGAAAGAGTAGTTGAATGATGGCACCTTTACTAAAAGATAATGACTAAAAGTCAATCAGTTGCATTTAAAAATGCACTACAGGTTGAGTATCCCTTATATTCATCTTCTGGTCCCAAGCATTTCAGATTTTGGAATATTTGTGTTACACTTAATAGTTGAGTATTTCTAATCCAAAATCTGAAATGTGTTTCAATGAGCATTTTCTTTGAGCATCATGTAAGCATTCAGAAAGTTACAGATTTTGGAGCATTTTGGATTAGGGATGCTCAACCTGTGTCTGATCCATGATATAATGAATAATTTTTAAAGTGGCCAGATTGAGTTGGACTTTTCAAAATTTGGTGACTTTATAGCTAGTAAACCAGCTGTTATTTTAAATTTATAATTATAGTAATTAAACCCAGACAGTAATATTACTTTGATCATTAGCTCCTGGATAATTGCTTGTATCATAGTTTGAAAAATAGTGATAATTATCATCAAGTAGATTTTCAGTAAATATATAGAAAGTAGATGAAGAAAGCATGTAACCATCTAGAAACTGTCAGTTCCGTTCTAACATGAATTATCTCAGACTCAACTTCCAAAGATAAATGATAATATAGTAATAAATGATAAATTTAATTAATTTTGAAGTTTTCCATTTCTAGGCAGAAACATTATTCAGTCTCAAAAATTTCGTGGAGTAATACAAGCTGCCTGCTCTTAATGGAATACAATATGGCTACTTGAGCCTTTGAGGTCTAAAATATTTTTTTTTAAGTTCGAGCTGGGAGCTAGTCCAGAACTCAGTAGACAATTCAAGAAAATGAAAGCAGAAAATACATGGTTTTGTATGGGCTAGGTAAAAAACTTGAAATGCCTATGAATATTTGAATTGAATTTTTATTTAGTAGATTTAACTATATACTTTTTATTTTGGGTTATGTTAGGCAACATTAGCAAGTATAGATGCCGAGCTTCAGAAACTTAAGGAAATGACCAACCACCAGAAAAAACGAGCAGCTGAGATGATGGCATCTTTACTAAAAGACCTTGCAGAAATAGGAATTGCTGTGGGAAATAATGATGTAAAGGTAAATATGATAACTAGATATTAAGTGTAATTGTATGCAACTTGCACTTTTGTTTGCTACTTTTTTTTTTTTTTCAAAGTTCTTCGTACCAGTTATCACATCTTCACAACAGCCATGTTTGGTAGATGATATTAACTCCATTTTGAATAGATGAGGGGGGAAGGTGAGAATAAGGAGCACCAATATAGACATACTCAGTAGGTAGCATTTATTGAACCTTTGTTTGATTGTTTGCAATGTAAAGATTTCACACTTAGAAATTATCTTAATAAATTACCATACATGAAAGTATGTGATTGTGTACCAACAGTGAAGATTAGCTCAGCAAGTAAACTCATAAATGATTTAGCCTGTCGTTGCTTTAAATGTTTAAATAAAGGTAAAAGATGAGCACTACTTAATTCCTTTTTTAATTTTGCATGAAAAATTTCAAACATACAATAGTAGAGAGAATAATGAACTCCAGAGTTATCAGTTATCAAAATATTGCCACACTTTGTTTTTTTGCCTTTTTCTTATAATAATCTTTTGAAGGACACTAATATTGGTCATAATAGCATTAAGCATGTGACCTGGGAGACTTAAAAATTCAGACCAAAACGCAAACTGAGATTCTTAACTGCAAAAACATCACATAACATGAAAGGTTTCTGTGTTGCATTAGCTATTTGTTTGGACTTTACCTTTTTGATTTAAGCCTAATTATAGTAACAGAGAAGAAACTTACACTTGGGTTTATAGTGAAAGCCTGCTAAGAAGCCCAGTTTAACAGGAGTTGGAAATGAAGTAAAAGTTTCCAATATTGAGCACACATTCCTTCTTGTCGAATGTATTGTTGAAAGTTGCTGTTTGTTGATGGAGGCAAGGATTCTTGTTACTCTTCTCCTGTGTCATTTCGTTATGTTGACTCACCTCATTGAAACAAAGGAAAAGTGTAATTTTTAATATCAGGTGACTTGACTTTCTGTCTTACACCATCTGTCTGAACATTATGCCCTATCCTGTTTATTATGGTGAAGTAATATGAGATGCAGAGATGTGGGAATCTTCTAGGATGGAGAAGTAGATTTATTTCACATCACTGAGCACTAGAAAGGTATTGTTCAAAATTCGCTTTATAGATTTTTCAACTTTTTTAAGAAAAATCTTTCCCTTTCATTTTCAAATAATCATAATTTAAGTGAAAAGTGGTAAAGATAGAGAAAATAAAGAGTGGAAATGGCTTATGGTTAGCAGCAGAGCCAGACATAGAATACAGGTTCCTGGACTCCTAGACTGCTTTTTTCAATATAATATTATAACATTTTCAAAATAAGTCAGCCTTGCAAATAGGTAATTTAAAAAAACAAAAAGATGCTCAGTATTTTTGTCATTTACACGTAATTCTTTTCCTATCATCAGTAAGCACTGTTTGAGCTCCACTTTTTTTAATTTTTACATTACAGTTCATTCTTTGTGTTTTATAGGTGTATAGATTTTTTAAAATGCATAATATCGTAGATTCATTATTACAGTATCTTTTAGAATAGTTTTACCACCCTAACATATTCCCTGTACTTTATCTATTTATCCCTACTCAGTGAACCTCTGGCAGCTGCCGGTTTTACTACTATCTCTGTAGATTCGCTTTGTCCAAAATTTTATATAGTTGGAATCATACAAATATGTAGCCTTTTTAGACTAGCTTCTTTCTCTTAACAATATGCATTTAAGGTTCTTCAGTGTCTTTTTGTGGCTTGATAGTTCATTTCTTTTATCACTAAATGATATTCTGTTGTATGAATGTTTACCACAATTGATTTTATCCATTCACCTACTTGATTACTTTCAGTTTTTGACAATTTTGAATAAAGCTGCTATAAACATTCATGTGTAAGTTTTTCCGTGGACATAAATTTCCAATTCAGTTGGGTAAAATACCTAGGAGTGTTAGCTTTGTGAGAGCCTCTCAAGCTGTCTTTCAAAGTAGCAGAAGCATTTTGCATTCCTATCAGCCACAAATGAGAGTTCTTGTTGCTCTACATCCTTGTCAGCATTCTTTCCCTGCCACAGTTTTTTTATTTGTTTTAGCAGTTCTACTAATGTATAGTGTTATCTCGTATTGAATTTGTATTTGGGTTATTTTCTTCTTGTTAAGTTTTGAGAATTCTTTGTGCGTTTTGGATGTAAGTCCTTTATCAGGTAGTGTCTTGCAATATTTTTCCCAGTCTGTGGCTTGCTTGTCTTTTTTTTCTTAACAGGGTCTTTTGCAAAGCAGAAATTTTTAATTTTAATGAGGTCTGCCTTGCCAATTTTTTCATTCATGGATTGTGTTTTTGGTATTGTATTTAAAACCTCATCACCAAACCCAAGGTCACCTAGATTTTCTCCTGTGTTATCTTCTAAAAATTTTTTAGTTTTGCATTTTATGTTTGGGTCTGCGATTCATTTTAGAGTTAATGTTTCTGAAAGGTGTAAGGTCTGTGTCAGGATTCATTGTTTTGCATGTGGTTGTCCAGTTGTTCCATTTGTTGAAAAGACTATCCTTTCTCCATTCAATTGCTTTTGCCCCCTTGTCAGAAATTAATTGAATATATTTACGTAGCTCTTTTCCTGATCTCTCTGTTCTGTTGACTTGTCTATTCTTTTCCAATACTATACAGTCTTGATTATTGTGCCTTTACAATAAGTCTTAAAGTTGTATAATGTCGGTCCTACGACTTTGTTCTTCTTTAGTATTGTGTTCGCTATTCAGGGTCTTTTGCTTGTATGTATAAACTTTAGAATCAGTTTATTGATATCCACAAAATAAGTTGCTGCTATCTCGATTGCGATTATATTCTTTCATTAGTGTTTTGGCGTTTCCTCTTGTAGATCGTGTGCATATCATGTTAGATTTATAAATAAATATGTCTGTCTTTTGTTTTGTTTTTTTTTGCTGCTAAGATAAATGGCACTGTGTTTTTTGGGGGTTTTTTGTAGGGTTTTTTTGAGACAAGGTCTCGCTCTGTTGCCCAGGTTGGAGTGCAGTGGCACGATCATACTCACTGCAACCTTGAACTCCTGGCCTCATGTGATCCTCCCACCTCAGCCCCACAAAGTGCTGGGATTACAGGCATGAGCCACCATGCTGGGCTGGCACTGTGTTTTTAATTTTGAATTCCAGGTGTTTGTTGTTGGTATGTAGCAAGTGGTTAACTTTTGTATATTAATCTCACATCTTGCAACCTTGCTGTAATGGCTTTATTAGTTCCAGTAGTTTTTTTTAAACAATCATACCGTCTGCAGACAAAGACAGTTTTCTTTCTTCCCAAGCTCTGCTTAATTTTGACACTGATTATTGTACTGGAATTTTGTAATGAAACCTATGAAAGTTAAGGCATGTACAGTGACCACTGTTCCTCTTGTTTTTTGTTTTTTTTTTTTTTGAGACAGAGTCTCACTGTGTTGCCCGAGCTAGAGTGCCGTGGCGTCATCCTAGCTCACAGCAACCTCAAACTTCTGGGCTCAAGCGATCCTCCTGCCTCAGCCTCCCGAGTAGCTGGGACACTACAGGCATGCGCCACCACGCCCGGCTAACTTTTTCTATGTGTTTTTAGTTGTCCGATTAATTTCTTTCTATTTTTAGTAGAGACGGGGTCTCGCTCTTGCTCAGGCTGGTTTCGAACTCCTGAGCTCAAACAATCCGCCCGCCTCAGCCTCCCAAGTACTAGGATTACAGGCGTGAGCCCACCGCGCCCAGCCTGTTCCTCTTGTTTGAACTTAAAAATCATTCTTTCCCTGCCACATAAACATCCTTTTACTTGTTAAGTTTTAAACTGAGCTTCTACACAATTAATAATGAATTTACTGAAGGGGTCTTGTAAGGAGGAAATATAAATTAATGAAAGAGGCAGAATTCATCTGTTTTGTTTTTTCAGGTTTATGTTTATTTTCCTTATAGGCATATATTAACATTATGTTTTAAAAAGTGGAGAATGCAAAAAGTAAGCTCTATTTATTTACCTGTTATTGAAAAGAGTAATAAAAGAAAAAATAAAGACTTCCTGTGGATTTTGAGTCATATTAAAATATTTTTGTTATAAGATTTTAAAGTCTAATTGGAAAACACTCTGAACATTTTGGGCTTTAATTTTATTTCACTTTTTTCTCACAGCAACCTGAGGGAACTGGCATGATAGATGAAGAGTTCACTGTTGCAAGGCTCTACATTAGCAAAATGAAGTCAGAAGTGAAAACGATGGTGAAACGTTGCAAACAGTTAGAAAGTACACAAACTGAGAGCAACAAAAAAATGGAAGAAAATGAAAAGGAGTTAGCAGCGTGTCAGCTTCGTATCTCTCAAGTATGTTGCATTACAAAGTTTCTTCGTTTTTTTCAACCACCCACATATAAATTTTATTTATTATAAGAGTTTTCGTAAAAATGAGCTTCTGTAGGTTATTTTGAGTAACAAAATAAAAAGGCTAATTTAGTCAGTTGCCTTTCCTTATCTAGCTACAATATAATAACTTGGATGATTTAACTCGGTTATATTTGCTAACATGTATATGGGTTATATATGGAAATTTACTAGAAAGATGTTACTGGTGCTGCCTATTGAAGATTGTAGAAGAATTCCAGGATGGGCAAAACTGCAGGGGACCAGTTTTCTGGCTTTCACAAATGAACTAATGAGGCCATTCATCAAGATAGGAATTTCACAGGGAGGAGGAGGGTTACATTGGTTAAAGATAACTATAAGAATATTATTTCATATTTCAAGTCTTCAGTGCCTTAGTTTGCAAGTGGTATAAGCTATACAGATGGCCATTTAATTGATTAAATGGTTTAACATTTTAAATCTGGCTTCTGAATATTTTAGGTTTAAATATCTTCAAGTTTGTCATATACTTAGATATATCAATAAACCTTGCTAGCCTTCAGATATTCTTAACAAAATGTGTGCATGAGGTATTTTTTCCATTTCATATCAGTATATTTTTTCCAAAAGCATGAAGCCAAAATCAAGTCATTGACTGAATACCTTCAGAATGTGGAGCAAAAGAAAAGACAGCTGGAGGAATCTGTCGATTCCCTCAGTGAAGAGCTAGTCCAGCTTCGAGCACAAGGTATTAGCTTCCAACTCTTTACGAGTTATATATTAATTCTTTCTTATTTTAATGTAATTCTAATAAGCTTACATTCACACTGATGGAGAATAGTAGGAATATGGATAACTTGGAACGGTAAACAAATCATACATTTTAATGTTGCTTCAGAACATATTAAGACTGTGTTTGAGTGTGAAAATGTCCACTCTGGGAATTTCCCACAGTTAGGAAGGGGGCTGTGTGTGTAAATCTTAACACAGGGGATTTAGAAGCTGTCTCTTTCCCTGCCATGCCCTTATCCCATCTGTTCCGGGATTAGGCAAAGAAAACACATAAAAGAATCCCTAATATCAACACAAGGGATGTAACTAAGTGTGCTAGTCACCATGTCATTGAGCTAAGAGAACAAGATTTACTTTTTGACATTTGGATAATTTAAAGTCAAGTAGTACTAAGGACCATACTTCATAAACTCCTTTTGCTCCTTGGTTTACATGAGGAAACTAAGACTTATTTCACTCCTCTGTTTTCTCTCCTCACCCAAACAGAAAAGGTGCATGAAATGGAAAAGGAACACTTAAATAAGGTGCAGACTGCAAATGAAGTTAAGGCAAGTATGATGCTGCATTGGACTCTAGTGACTTTAGTCTATTATTATTAATTTTTATTAGTCTGGCTTTAATATCCTTTTCCCCTCAAAATTTTAGCAAGCTGTTGAACAACAGATCCAGAGCCACAGAGAAACTCATCAAAAACAAATCAGTAGTTTGAGAGATGAAGTAGAGGCAAAAGAAAAACTTATTACTGATCTTCAAGAGTAAGTATTGTAGTTTTCTTTTAGATATTAGAAACTGAGAAAGATGGATTATTTAGACAGGAGGAAATAATAGGTTACTGATGGACAGTATGTCCTTATGAGAAACCTGTAGTTTTCATTGAAATTACAATTTTTGACTTGGAAATAAAGAATTTTCTCATTTATGAATAAAACTTAGAAGTTGATGTCAAATTTTTAAAAATTTTTCTTAGGTCTTTTGACCTAAATATTCACTAAAAAGAAAAAAAAACCCAACTCGTTATTGTAAATAGATGGCACAGTCTCCTCCAAATCATTTACTTCTTTAATTTAAAAGTTTCTTAACTGAGAAAAATTTTATTCAAAATTTTGGGTTTTAAAAGTTTTTTCAAATGGAAGTTGTCATGTTAATTTATCTAGAAGACATTTTCCTTACTTCTGTAATCGTGCACGTACACAGAATTTATAGAAGTTGGAGCCTGCGACAATTTGAGTAGGAACCAGAGGAGAGTAACAAAACAACAAAAATGACGAAGGTTGGGTCATGGGTCTTATTACTCCCTCGTAGAAGTAGGGATAAGAATTCAGGAAGGTAAAAGACATAGCAGAATAAAATCATGATTTGAAACCAAAATATGAAAAATACTATGTGGCTGAATGTAATCAGGCCCCCTCCCACTTGTCTCCCATAGGGGACAGGATAACAAAGGAGGCCTTGCGTATTTGAAAGATGAGATTGTAGAATTTAAGAGTTTGAAGCATTTTAACAACAAAATTCAGAAAACTATCATGTTGATAACATGTTATGATTTTTTTTTCTTTCAGCCAAAACCAGAAAATGATGTTAGAGCAGGAGCGTCTAAGAGTAGAACATGAGAAGTTGAAAGCTACAGATCAGGAAAAGAGTAGAAAACTACATGAACTTACGTGAGTAATTGTGATTAAAGTTTCAAAATAAAAACTAAATTAGAGGATTGCAGGCATTAGCCTTGGATATATCCAGTGAGTACATTTTTAACTTTGTATGGGCTAAAGCAGCAGTCCCTAACCTTTTTGGCACCAGGGACAGGTTTCATGGAAGACGGTTTTTCCACCAACTGCGGGTGGGGCTCATGCGGTGATGCGGGAGCGGCTGTATAGATGAAGCTTCACTCGCTTGCTGCTGCTCACCTGCTGTCTGGCCCCCCAGTTCCCAAGGTTCATGAAAGACAATTTTTCCACAGATAGGGGCAGGAAGCTCTGCAGCTTGGTTCCTAACAGGCCGAGACTAGTACCAGGGGTTGGGGACTTCAGGGCTAAAGGGTGTTTTTCTTAAATCCTCTGAGTTTGATTTGTATCTAAAAACTTTGCAATATATGCTTGTCTTTTAGTGAAAGCAAGGTCTTATATTTCATTGATTGTCAAGATTTAAATTCCTATCTTGTCAGCCTACCTGGTGTTTTACCATATTACTTCAGGATCCATTATAAAAATCAGCCTAAAACATGACATTAAGTAATTTAGAAGATGTTCAGGATCTATCACAAAAACTGAATTTTTGTCAAATTTGAGCTTGCATAAAAGAACATTATTGTTTTAGCCTTGCCTTTTTGAACAGAGGTTTTCACTGTTTACCCATTCTCATTTACTGAGTCAGTACTTGGTTTTCTAGAATCTGAGCAGATAGAATACTCAC
>NW_012150285.1:4565770-4566171 GCF_000956105.1 Propithecus coquereli
TACATCCTGAGCGTTTTCTTCTACAACATGATCGATTGGTTAATAGCTACCTAATATTTCATCATATGGCAGGAACTCAAATTTTAATGCTTCAGGAAGTCCCAAATGTGTAGGTGCTCTGGAAATGAAAAATACAAGATAATTATACAATGGTTAGCTGTTACTGTTTCTGACAAATACTGAAACCAGTTTATTTTAATCTTCCTTACTTTTACTTTGACATTTTACATAACACTGCCTCTAAATTTGAGTAGAGAATTAAATGATCTTCTGTAGGATTCACATTTCCAACAATTCCGTTTAATACTTTGTTCCGACAGTATGGGATTAAAAGAGTGATATAGAGAAAAGGGCGGGGACTTTGGAGTTCCATCTAAGCTTGAATCCGGAATTTTCTACTT
>NW_012150285.1:4568926-4570367 GCF_000956105.1 Propithecus coquereli
GATCCACCTGCCTCAGCCTCCCAGAGTGCTAGGATTACAGGCGTGAGCCACCATGCCCGGCCCACCCATGGCTTTATTACGGAGAATAAAAACATATTAAGGACTAGCCTCCTTTTAAACACTGTACTTGCTCATAAACAGTTCTGAGTAGAGCAGGTAAATAAAAGGAGAAGAAATCAAATCATTTAATATTGTGATTTCTTTAATTTTGGGGAAAGTGGTCAGAGCTATTAGCTAGAATGTTTATAAACTATTGCCATATTTTATTTCCTTGTTTCCTCCTTCTTCATAATTATCTCAAACATGAGTTTTGTAAAACCAAATGTATTTTCTCTTTGTGTTTTCTCCCATTTTCAGGTGTTGAAAAGCAACTGAAGTATGAAGAGGACATGATATCAAACAGTCATTCAATGACTAACCTCTACCCCCTTGGGATTGTAGAATTATAACTTTTTTTTTAATGTATAAATTATACCTGGCCTGTACAGCTGTTTCCCGCCCACTCTTCTTGTAAACTCTGCTGCTTCCCAACACAACTAGAGTGCAATTTTGGCATCTTAGGAGGGAAAAACGACAGTTTACAACTGTGGCCCTATTTATTACACAGTTTGTCTTTCTTGTCTTAAATTTAGTCTTTACTGTGCCAAGCTAACCATACCTTATAGAATTGCGCTTTTTGTATTTGTTTTTTTGTGTTTATTTTTTAATCTCAGTTTAAATTACCTAGCTGCTACTGCTACTTCTTTTTTTTTCCTATTAAAACGTCTTCCTTTTTTTCTTAGGGTAAATGGAACATTTAGGTTAAATGTCTTAAATTTTACCACTTATAACACTACATGCCCACAAAATATATCAGGTCAGTACTGTATTTTAAAATCCCTTGAAATGATATCAGGGCTAAAATTATTTGTATCATTTCTGAAGTTTGCTTCTGAAAACTACTGTTTGAGCACTGAAACCTTACAACTGCCTAATTAGGCATTTGAGACTGAGCAAGGCTACTTAATTGTTATCTCATGGAAAGCCTATTGCTGAGTTGTTTGAATAGAAATATTTTACAATATCAAAAGCAGATCTCAGTTTAAGAGAGTTTGGAAAAGGAATTGTATTTATCTTCTTCCTGATTCTATATTCAACAGAGCTTGATGGAATGAAAATACCGTGCTTCATTCTGGTGAGCCTGCTAGCTGATGTAAGAATTGGACAGATACTAATTTGTCATCTTTAATTACTATAGTGAAATGAATTAAGATATTATAGGAATAAACATAATTGTATCTTGTTAGTACTTTATTGGCTGATCTAAATTTATAGCCTATGGAAATTGAGAAAAATGTGAAGAAACAGAGCAGATACATGGTGGATTTTTAAAAAAATATGTAGATAAATTTTGGTCTGAAATCCCTGAGATGTTTTTTACCTACTACACTAAATCATACAC
>NW_012150285.1:4570417-4572817 GCF_000956105.1 Propithecus coquereli
GGGTCTCGCTCTTGCTCAGGCTGGTCTCAAAGTCCTGAGCTCAAACGATCCACCCACCTTGGCCTCCCAGAGTGCTAGGATTACAGGCGTGAGCCACCACGCCTGGCCTTTGCTTATTCTTTATTATTACTTGTAAATGATTTAGGTTACTGATAAAAAAGTTTCTTAACACACTTGACTCTTGTATATCTTTGTTAATGTAAACCCATTGTTTGCACTACAGTGAGATTAAAGACATTTTAGCTCTTCAGCACTTACTAAGGGGCTTGCTAAGTTTGTTTACTTGTGTAAGTAGTTTATATAAAGGGATATTCATTCCCTAGATTAGTTACCTTGTCGAAGAAACCTAGCACTATGTTGTAATTTATTGTCTTTGCCTAGCAGGAGAAAGAATAATCCACCTCAATAAATTAAATTATATCTTTATAAGAAATATGTGTATTTCTTTGTAAGAAATATGATATGGATGGATGGATGTATTTTCAGCATGTTTGTGCCTAAATTAAATTAGCTAAATGAAAAACTTTTGGTAATGATTCTTTTCTAAAGAGCAATTATGAAATGTTCAGACTTTCTCAAATCTTCCTGTTAAAGCTAGAATCCTTGTTATCTTTGTGTGCCTTTAGTTGGTACGTGATAATGCGGATCTTCGCTGCGAACTTCCTAAATTGGAAAAGCGACTTCGAGCTACAGCCGAGAGAGTGAAAGCTTTGGAGTCAGCACTGAAGGAAGCCAAAGAAAATGCATCTCGTGATCGCAAACGCTACCAGCAAGAAGTTGATCGCATAAAGGAAGCAGTCAGGTCAAAGAATATGGCCAGAAGAGGGCATTCTGCACAGATTGGTTAGTAGAACACATTAAAACCTGTACACCTTGCTCAGCTTGAATGCTTTCCTTTAGTTGAAAACATTACCTGAATTTTATAATGTGTTGTCAGGGTGTGTCTGTCTTTATTTTCTATCTTACCAAAGAGTGGCACTGTTGGGAAGCAAAAGAGAAATTGAGAAATAACCACATTAACAGGACAAGAAGATAAATAAGAACTAGAGACATAAACAAGAATGGTCAGAGATAAGAGAAATTATAGAGCAATATTGTTAAAGCAAAGGAAAGAATTGCAAGAAAGTAAGTGATCAGCAGTTATTTCATGTTTCAGAATAATCATTGGTGCAGGAAGATTTTTAAGAGGCTAAGGATTGTATAAGTCCTGGAGAAAAGGATGTAACTGAAAAGAAAGAGAGAGAAACAAAAGCAAAGAAAAACAAAACATTTGAGAATTTGGAGTGAATAAAGAGAAGAGACCTAGGCGTCAGTCATTGTAGTCGTGTATTAAGCTTTATTCTAAAGTCAGCCTTTGTCTTTCATACTAGCTAAACCTATTCGTCCTGGGCAACATCCAGCAGCTTCTCCAACTCATCCAAGTGCAATTCGTGGAGGAGGTGCATTTGTTCAGAACAGCCAGCCAGTGGCAGTGCGAGGTGGAGGAGGCAAACAAGCGTAAATATTTACATACACCCGCAGGTTTGTCATTTCTATCTGGCTTCTCATAGGTATATGTGGAAAAGTTGAGCCATTGATTGTTAAATAGGTTTTTGGACTTTTTTGATTCTCACATTGGTGTCATAATTTTTTTAAATGTAAGTGATTATGAAAGTAACTTAGAGCCAGGCACAGTGGCTCATGCCTGTAATCCCAGCACTCTGGGAGGTCAAGGTAGGAGAACTGCTTGTGGTCAGGAGTTCAAGACCAGCCTGAGCAAGAGCGAGAGACCCCCATCTCTACAAAGTGTAGAAAAATTTGCTGAGCATGGTGGCATGTGCCTCTAGTCCCAGCTACTTGGGAGACTGAGGCAAGAGGATCACTTGAGCCCAGGAGTTGGAGGTTGCAGTGAACTATGATGACACCACTGCATTTTAGCTGGGGGGACATAGTGAGACTCTGTCTCTAAAAACAAAAAAAGGAACTTAACATGACTACTTCTAGTGCTTTTTATAATTCAGATCATACTATATATTAAAATTTCTGTTACTGTTTATAAACCTAACATTTTGGATCATTTGTAATAGCTTTTGGTATTCTGTCTAATGGATATACCATGGCTTATAGCCATTCCTTTTTACTGGACATTTAATTACATTAATTTTTCCCATATTTGGGATTTCCATGTATGAAATTTGAAATGTGAAACATTTTTTATACTCCCTCACCTTTTAGATTATTTCCAGAAGATTCCCAGAAATGGAATCACAACGAGGTGTGAACATTTTTCAGGCTCTTGCTACATATTATTACTACATTGCTTTCTAGAAAGACTGTACCAAATTGCATATTAGCCAAAGATACTATTTTGTTGCATCTTTGCCAGCATTGAGTATTAATCGATTTTATGTTTCTAATTTA
>NW_012150285.1:4572867-4573901 GCF_000956105.1 Propithecus coquereli
AATCAAAGTTGAAAATATATGTGTATATTCTTCCATTGATAGGGTCATGCAAGATAGACGAGAACAAGCAAGACAGGACTTGAAAGGTTTGGAAGAGACAGTGGTAAGAAAAACATGAAAATAAATAGGAGGGGGGAGTATTTTGTGAGTTTCTTCCACTCTGATTGTCCTAAATTTGAAGTCTGAATTCCAAAAATATTGCTGTTCTTAATTCAAGGCAAAAGAACTTCAGACTTTACACAACTTGCGCAAGCTCTTTGTTCAGGACCTGGCTACCAGAGTTAAAAAGGTAATATAACTATGCTGAGGTGGGTATTTGTATAAATGGCACTTACTCTGTAATTCTTTGTTTTCATAAATGAAGTAATTTTACATTGTCATGTCAATTTTTGTATAGTCAAGCTTAGAACTTTTTTGATCTTTAAATTTTTTTATAGTATTCATCAACCTTCTTTTCTCAGAGTGCCGAGATTGATTCTGATGATACTGGAGGCAGTGCTGCTCAGAAGCAAAAAATCTCCTTTCTTGAAAATAATCTTGAACAACTCACTAAAGTGCACAAACAGGTAATAAAGAGTATATTTTGTGATAGCTGCAACATTGTAAGAATCAAAAATTGAGTGGCGAGTATTTTAATCTTTCAGAGTTCTAAGATCTATTTCACTATTTTATCAAGCAATTATATACAAATAACACTAGTAACTTTTAGAGGAGTTAATATTTTTAACAACCTTATTATCAAAGGGGGCAATAAAAACATTCTTATTTTCTCTTTAGGGTTTTAGGACTGTCCATTTTCTTGATTTATTCATGGTAGTTTTTAAATTTTCAGTAGACAAGTCTTTGCAGTTAAAATATAGTCTTTTTTGGGAAGTCTTTTTACACTTAATGCCCACTATATGAAATATATGATGAGGCATTTCAGTTTTTCTTTTAAATAATGCTTACTAGGTGGTTTTTTTTTTTTTTTTTTTTGAGACTTGAGTCTCACTGTGTTGCCCGGGCTGGAGTGCTGTGGCGTCATCCTAGCTCAC
>NW_012150285.1:4577701-4579016 GCF_000956105.1 Propithecus coquereli
CCTCCACCATACCCAGCTAATTTTAGTAGAGATGGGGACTCACTCTTTGCTCAGGCTGGTCTCGAACTGCTGACCTCAAGTAATCCTCCTGCCTCGGTCTCCCAGGGTTCTAGGATTACAGGCGTGAGCCACTGTGCCCAGTTCTTTTAAAATATTTTAGCATAAAAATAAATTGTGGACTCATGACTTAACTATTTAATGAATCTCCAAAACATAACATTTTCTGTATAGCCACAATACTATCATGCCTAATAAAATAATATTTTTAATATTATTTAATACCAATCCATATTCAGATTTCTCTATTTTTTAAAATGTGCTGATTTGTGTAAACCGGGGTACAATCCAGTATTGCTGTTTGCATTTGTTTTTAATGCAAATCCCTTACGTCTCTTTTAATCTAGAATAACCCCCCTTTAAATAACATTGACTTATTGAAGAGACTAGGTCAGTTATCTTGAGTGTGTGTGCCACCTTCTGGATGTGTCTGATTGATTGTTTTTATGTGTAGTTGCCTTGTTCTGTTTCTTCTATTCCCTATATTGTATATTGAAAAATAAATTAAAAGTTTATTGGATTGAGTGTAAACATTTTTGGTAAGGCTATGTTGGAGGTAGAATATTTGCTCAATATTGGGTCACATCAGTAGATAATACAACAGCTGGTTTTCCTGGCAATTAGAAATGGTGTCTGTGTTTTTTCTCTTTGGACTAATAACTTTTTGAAGCCCCTTTTATTAGTAAAATGTAAGTCTTTTTTTTTTTTTACCCAGGGTCTCAACTGTATTGCTCAGCCTGGTCTCGAAATGCTGGGTTCAAACGATCTTCCTGCCTCAGTCTCCCAAGTAGCTGGGACTACAGGCATGCACCAATAACTGGAAATCATTCTTGAGAATTACACGAGTTAAGATGTTACACAGCACACAGTATTCTGTAGATGCAAGCTGCCTTTTCATACCTTTCTGGAACTGGGAGCTCCACAAGGGGACTTTCAAAGCATACATACAGATAAAAAGTTTATCCTTTTTTGGATATTTTTCTCATGTTAAAATTCATATGTAAACTTTGAACTCATATCTCATTTGCAGAGAGAATAGACCATGGCCTTTGTTAAATATAGCTGATCCCATTATAATGACAGTAGTTTAGCATATGAAGAAGATAGTTACGTGGTGGCATGCGCCTATAGTCCCAGCTACTCTGGAGGCTGAGGCAGGAGGATCACTTGAGCCCAGGAGTTTGAGGTTGCAGTGAGCTAGGCTGATGCCACTGCGCTCTAGCCCGGGCAACAGAGAGAGACTCTGTCTCAGGAAAAG
>NW_012150285.1:4582981-4584134 GCF_000956105.1 Propithecus coquereli
GAGTCTGATTGTTCTATTAACCAGTGTAAGAAAAATACTGTTAAAGTTTGTTTTTCAGATACTGAAAAAAGACTTCCTAAATTCAAGTGGTGATTCATTTCTTTTTTGTTGGGGGTGTTGATTTATATCTTTTTAAATTATCATGGAATCATTTAATTGTACATAAAATCGGACAATACATAATGAAACCCCAAGTGACAGTCATTCAGTCTCAACAGTTATCAATTCATGGCTAATCTAGTTTAATCCAACGTCCACTCATGCCCCCCAATATTATTTTGAGACGTTCCCACAGAACATATGCTTCTTTTGTAAATATTTCAGTATGTATCTTTAAAAGATAAAATACATACTTAAAACAAGTACCATTATCACATCAAAAAGTTAATTTTATAATAAATTCAAATTTTAGTTCTTATAAGTAATGTTTCAAATCAAGATCCAATTGAAGTTCATATATTGCAAAGAGTCCCAATCCATGTTACCTCTGTTTTTTTCTTAACAATTAATTTATGAAGAAAACAAGTTATTTGCACTGTAGAGTTTCCCCACATTTTGCTGATCATATCCCTTTGGTATCAGCATATTCCTCTGGCTTTCATGTCTCCTGTAAATTTGTTTTGGATCCACAGACTTAATCAGATTCAGATATTTATTGTGTTTTGTTGGTGGGGGCAACGGTATTACTTAATAGGTGGTAGTATTCTTCCATCACGGCACATAAGGTCCATTTATCTCATTGGGTTATTAGTTAGCATTAATGATCAATGCCTAGACCCATCAGTTGGGGGTTACACAATGGCAGTATTCTATTAATAATTATGTCATCCTCTATTTGTTAGCTACAGTAGAGAAACTTTCCTCTTCTACTCTTTGGGTACCCAGTCATGTAGTTTGCATAGGAAAGACAGGATAAACGCTTGACTCTTTCCCCTTTTTTGCAAGTTTGAAAATAATGAGTTACTTCACTGTCATCTACAAATGGTGACCAGGCAGTTGTGCATTTCCTTTTTGTTTTTTATTATTTGATTATCTTTTAAGTGTGCTCTATAAGCGTGCAAATCATTTTTTCTTTTCCTGGAGAAATTTGAATGGAAACAGGGTTTTTCACCAACTAAAAAGGAAAAAACAAACAAAAAAAAGAAATCACAAC
>NW_012150285.1:4586004-4589296 GCF_000956105.1 Propithecus coquereli
TGGCTCCAGCAGTGGGTCTATGGGCTCTTAAAAATCATCTGGGCTTCTGCTCCAGTAAGCTTTGATTCTCTGTACTCACCTGTCTCCACTTTTGGGGACAGTGGTTTGCCCTGTGACCTCAATTCTCTGATAGATCTAAGAAGAGCTGTTGATTTTCTTTTCAGCTTTTTCTTGTGAGAATGGGAGTGATGACTTCCAAACTCTGTATGTTGGACTGGAAACCGAGTCTGCCCTTGCCCCTGTTACTCAAGACTGCACTGGAGTGAGGCTGCAGCCCACATGGCTTGAATCTATATCCCAAGCCAACTCATCCAGGAAAGAAACTTGGGCTTTTTCCTCCAACAGCTCATCACAACGGATCCCCACATGCTGGAGGTGTGAGTTGGGGGAGCAGTGGGTGACAGTGGGGATCTGGCAGCCTGCTCTCGCAGCTGGCTTGCGCCCTCTGGTCTTGCCCATGCTCGGTCCTGGATATGCTGCTGACCTTTCCACGTGACAGTTCCAAGTGCACGGTCACTGGGTTCCGTGGGGAAATGTGGACGACAGGTGCTCCATCTCTACTAGGGTCCAGAACTAGAAATTATTTTCCCAAAGGCACAGAATTCCCTGCAGGTGTCACGGCCTTGCTCCAGAACCTCAGGAGCTCCCGTTGTGATTCGCCCTTGGGGGTCGTCACAGCCACACTCGGCATCTTTTCCCACCACGATTACTAATGCCTCTAGTGACAGGGCTGCTTGCACCTCCACTGGTGTCCGCTGCACAGCCCTTGCCTAGTCTGGACCCCACCGAAAACCAGCAGCATTTTATATCCGCTGGTACAGGAGCTAAGCAGTATTGCCCGGTGTGGAACGTGCTCTTACCAGAACCCAGAGGCACACCAGGCGTTTTGCTTCATGTAGGAGCAACAAGAAGCAAGGATTTGTCTTTCACTATTCTTTGGAGAGCATATTTTGGCACACGCTGACCACCGGATTCATAAAAGTCCTGTTGCTGGGGATGGTTTATCCCCCACCCTCTGGACCACGTCTGTCTTAACGGCCTCCAGCGTGCTGGCCCCTTCGGGCTCATCCAGCTGCACGGGCTTAACGGCGTCGACGTGACATTCTGCGGGGAGCCCAGACATCTTCAGACCGTGTTACGTCAGAGAGTTGACATAGGCCTGGGGCAAAACTGTACATACGTGTTGTTGCCTGCTACGTGTGATTCTGAACTGCTTCTGGTCATCTGATCTGAAAAGAGCAAGTTATTTGCTATTTTGGCCAATAGAGGTGGGAAGGGCAGGCAGCAGTTCCAGAGGTTTCTGTTTGGCCTTCGTTACCATGCGGGATGGCCTGCATCCCACAGGCCAAAGAAGCGACGTCAGGGCTCACGCCAATTGCTGAGTATGTCGATTCGAGCTACAAGTACAGAAATAAGGAAATGACCACCAGATGGAGCCCCAGAGCACGTGCAGTGTTTTTTTCTTTTCTTTCTTTTCTTTTTATTAGAGACAAGCTCTCACTCTGTCGCTCAGACTGGAGTGCAGTGGTGAGATCACAGCTCACTGCAGCCTCCAACTCCTGGGCTCAAGCGATCCTCCTGCCTCAGCCTCCCCAGTAGCTGGAACTACAAAAGCCTGCCACCATGCCCAGCTGATTTTTTAAAAAAATTTTTTGTAGAGACTATAACTTGTTGTGTTGCCCGGGCTGAGTGCGCAGGTGTAACGTGAGCACTTGCGTGTTACCCACACGTTTACACCGCGGCCAGCGCTCCCCGCCCCACACGCTCCGCCGCCATGCTGCCTCGGGAGGTATGGCTGTCAACTCCGACCTCGCACCCAACGGCCCTCAAAAGAGTTGGGTGTTCCCCTTTCTCCGGTGTCCAGTGACCTGAGTAAATGGCCATAATTCTTTTGGGGGCAGGACTGGGGGAATCGCACAGCCTGTGCTTGCTTCGTTGTTGCAAGGCCCCTTCTCCTGGGGACCCAACCTGATGGCCCCTGAAAGCAGGTTCAAGTGCAGTCATCAGGCTGGGCCCTAATCCAGTATGACTAGTGTCCTCGTGTGAGGGAAATTGGACACAGAGCCACGTATGGAGGAAGGTGCTACGAAGAGACAAAGGGAGAAGGCCATCTACAAGCTGAGGAGAGGGGCCGGGAACAGAACCTTCTCTCACAGCGCTCAGAAGGAATCTATCCTTCCAAGACCTTAATTTTGCACTTCAGCCTCCAGAACTGTAAGACGATCGGGCTCTGTTGTTGGAGCCACCCAGCCTGTTTCTTACAGCAGCCCTCGCCCACTAACACGGTCGCCTGCTCCGCGGCAACGGAGCAGGGCCCTCTGATTTCCTCCTTTGCGTTGCTCGGTGCCAGAGGAAGGGGCGTCTCGTCTTGGCTCCGGCACGCTTCAGGTGGCTGTTTCTTACTACCATCCAGTTGTCAGTGGCACAGTGCGGGGACATCCAGTGGGGCTCCGCCCCAGCTGTGACCCAGAGCCCGAAATCCCTCAGGGAGCCCTGGCCCCAGACCTGTGACTGCCTCCCTGGCTGGCAGGTGGCCGCTGAAGTCCTGGCCCCCCGTGAGCCTGGCCCTCAGCCGTGGCTCACGGACACCCTAGCGACGAGTTTCCACTTGCCGGACCCTGCCGCACTTCCGGCCCGCTAGTCTCCTGAAGGCGCGCGCCAGCCTCGGCCCACCCCAGCCTCGGCCCACCCGCACGCCAGCGGCGTGTTTCCTTCTTGCCAGTCCCAGCCATGGTCCCCTGCTTGCTGGCATCAGCCCGATGCACCCAAAGGGAAGTTTCCCGTGCCTGGGGCGATCCAGCAAACTTCTCTGTATCCATTTATAGGCAACCCCCTTGGACCTTGACTGACACAGGGGGTAATTTGAAAGTATAAACTTAATAAATATTCAGAATATTTAAAACCAGCCCTTTCCTCCTACTTGGCTATCTACACACTGGCAGCCAGGCGTATGCTCTCAGCCAGGAGATGAAGAGATTCTTCTGTGAAAAATCTGATAGTGGGGGGTCCCCGAGGAAGCAGCAGTTTCAGAGACGCCACAGCCAGCAAATCCTACTCACAGGCACCGGCTGCTTCCAGCCCACTTCTCTCCGGACCCCACTTACGCACGTACGGACAGCGGGAGCCGCCAGGCCCTGCAGGAACACTCGGGCGAAAGGTAGGATCAAAACAACCGACAACCAACCAACCAAATAAATCAAACAAAAACAAAACCCCACAACCCAGTATGGAGGAAAGTGGGACTATGCAGGGAGAAGAAAACATTGTTAAAGAGCTGCCACTAGGCCGGGCG
>NW_012150285.1:4590096-4594116 GCF_000956105.1 Propithecus coquereli
AATAAAAAGGTTTCCAGACCTATCAGTTCTCACAAATTTTACTTTTTACGTACCCTTTATGGGGAAGCTTTTACTCAACCAAAATGAGGGGCTGAGGTGAGGAAGAGGAAGACGTGGGGCAGACGAAGAAGGGTTCAAAGCCAAGCCGAGCCCAGCCGCAGTGGGGCGCAGCTGTGCACGGCCCCCGCGCAGCCTGGGGGCAAACGAGACGCTCGCAAAAAAAAGAAGAAAAAATGAAGGGTTCAACAAAAGCAGGAGTCACCAAGGCGACAGCATAAAGGGGAACCAGTCCAGACTGGAGCCCGTGAGGCCACCAGAGACACGTTTCCCACACACAGTGGACAGAGTAGTTCGCATATCTGAACACTAAAAATATTACCGATTCAAAAAAGAATCGTAAGCAAGACGAGTCGTCACAGTGCAGTGCAGGCTCAGCTGTGACCGGCGTGTCGTCGTCACAGCAACGTACACCTGCGTTACTAACCCGCGAGGCGGCCTCGTGGGAGGCAGGCTGCAGGGCGCGGCGACGCTCCGCGCCGGACCTGGAGGCGACAACAGTGAAAGCGGCTCTTCGGTGGGCCGTGGAGAGGCGAGGCGGGACAGGACCGCCGGGCTTTGAGGCAAGTTTTCTAGAGCCTGTGGGCCTTTCCGGCCTCGCACTGTGTTTCGCCGCCAAGTGGCGCCCCTCTGAGCGTGGCGTCGCGGGGGTCGGGGCTCCTGACCCCGCCCGGGGTTCGACTCGCTCACACGGAACAGGGAGCTGCAGTGCGGAAACCTCAGGGTGACTCCTGGGTCTCTTGCTGCCCTCTTATTCTGTGATGCCGAGTAATCTTTTCCGGAGTCACAGACTCTGAAGGATTTTTTTTTAAATTAAGCCTCCACAGTCACTGACTTTGTCTGAAAACGAGCGCGCAGTTTCTCTCGCAGCGAAATAAGCAGCCACCGCGAGTGCGGTCGGCCTCGGCTCTGTGGGCTCCGCCAGTTGGGGGAAAAACAAAAAATAACCGCACGCCAATAAAAAAATAAAATTAAAGTACCGCATAATAATTATTTACAGAGCATTTATATGGCGTCAGGTGTTACACGCAATCTAGAGGTGATGCAAAGCACACAGGAGCGTGTGCGGGTCACACGCAAACGCCGCACCGCTTCGTGTCAGGCCCCCGAGCGCCCGTGGATCTTGGTACCCGCAGAGGGTCTTAGAACCGGTCCCCCGGGTACTAAGGGACAACTGTACCTTCTTCATCAAATGAATGCTTCCAAGTTTTGAAGATTGGGAAGGGAAGTATTTTTTTTAACTGTGGTAAAATACACACAGCAAAATTTACCATCTTGACCACTTTTAAGTGTGCAGTTCAGTAGTGCTGGAAGAGAAGCAATTTTTTTTAGGAAAATGTACACGGAAATTAGTTCTAAGTGCTAAGATCTTTTGCTATAAGTATTTGTTTTATGATCGCCACTGAAACAGTTGTTTAATGTTCTTCATATTAGCTTGCCAGAATAATGTTAACTTGTAAAACTTTCAAATGTTTCCATTGTAGGTAAAATTAGAACCTATGATAACTATTTAAAATATTCAAGAAATTAACTCATTTTTTCACCCACTTAACAGTTCAGAGCCATTTGAAATGAAATATAAAGTAGTGTAACTAAATCTAAGCAATCCCAAATAAATGCCCATTGTTTCCCGAGAGAACGACAAGACATCACCAGTGTGAGTGACAGAAAGACACCCACGTTAACAGCGTGGATACGCTATTTTCTCTCCGGATGGGAGTCAGGCGCACAGCTTTTCCATACAATGACTGGAATTGTGCGCAGCCCCCCCCACGCCGCTCTACACTGCACTTTTGTTTTATGCAGATGTAGGCGAACTGGAATGCACAAAAGCCCACATTTTCAGGCTGAGAACATGCAACTGAAAATGAAAAACGGATTTTTCTTCTGTAAGACAGGAGACCAAATGTGAATGCTTTGCTGCGGGCAGATCAGGGCAGACCTGAGGTCTCTGAGTCGCCTCCTCTTTGAAGGTGGCTGCTGCCGGCAGTCCTTTCTGACTGCTGTTAAGGTTCCTGCCATGGCCCATCCGAAGGCATGAACAGCAAGGAAGCAAAACCTCTTTCTGGCAAAGAGGACCAACCTCTTCCCAAACTGTCACGGTAGCCAGTTCGCTTTAGGGTCTGGGCCACTTGCTAGAGGACTGGGCCCACGGAGATCCACCTGACAGAGCTGGGACACTGCCGCGGAGCGTTAAACAGAACTCTCACAGCAGAGGACGCCTGGAGACCATTTCCGGGAGGCCGATGCTTGGTTTCTAAGGAGCGTGGAGGTCTGGATCCCTGTGCCTGGCCTCAAAGTCCCTCCCCGCCCCCGCCGCGCACTCCCTACGGCTACGCTCACTCTGATACCCGACAGCAGCTCCACTGCGAACTTCGCAGCCAGCGACCCTCCACCGTGCCGTCCAAGGCCGCAGTCACTGCACGCAGCCGGAATGGCCGCACCTCTGCGGCGTCCAGTTCGAGGTCCCTGCTGCGCACTCCGCTGCTGTTCCCTCACGGACTCTTCCGTTCACCCTTGGACACCGACGCTCCGCTGCTCTTCCGGCAGTCGTGCTTTCCCGCGGGCACGCGCGCTTGCGGTTTTACCTTAACTTTCACCCACATGCTGGTAAAGCCAAACTCTGCTTCTCCAGCCCCAGCCTCGCCCATGTCTAACTCATACATCCGAGTGCGTGCAGGCCATGTCCACGCGAAGGCCCCACAGCACTTACAATTAATTCAACGTCAACATTCTGGTTTCTCTTTGGATCGTTTCAATCTTTCACCTTTTACAACACAACATGTCCAAAAGTGAAGCAAAAAAGATAAAAATTATGTGTGTAAATGAAATCCACAATTCTTACCTGACACCCTTAGGGACAAATGTTAAGGAATTTTGAATTTTCAGAATTTAGAGAAGGTAATACATAGTATATAAACAATATCACCACTGAGGTCTAGGCTAGTACCTTATAATCCAACACAAGTTTTTCTTCAGCAAAATGTACAGCTATATAATTTTTTTTTTTTTTTTTCGAGACAAGATCTCACTCTGTTGCCCAGGCTGGAGTACAGTGGTGTGATCCCAGCTCCAACTCCTGGGCTCAAGCGATCCTCCCGCCTCAGCCTCCTGAGTAGCTGGGACTACAGGCGTGTGCCACCATGCCCCGTCAATTTTTCTTATTTTTTGTACAGACAAGGTTTTGTTATGTTGCTCAGGCTGGTCTCAAACTCCTGGCCTCAGCTATCCTCGGCACCTTGGCTTCCCAAAATGCTGGGATTAAAGGTGTGGGCCACCTTGCTGAGCTATTCACATTCAGTGGAATATATTATACAAAGGCTAAAAAAAACAGCCTCATGTCAGTTGAGGTGATGTTTTCTATCAAATGAGTTAGCACCTTTACAAAAAGCTTACTTTTTCAAAGCCCTTTAGATATTGGAATTGTGAATAAGTGATTATTGAACTTGTCACACATATGACACTAAAGCGCTAATATCTTTAATATACATGGAACTCTTAGAAATAAATAAGAAAAGATGAAAACCTGGAAGGAAAATGGACCAAGGATATGAATACACCATTTAAAGATAATATTTTTTAAATGTTCGACCTTATTAATTCTCAAAGAAAACCAACTTACAATAGGTATTTTCTGCTTATTAGATGAGCAGAGATGAAAAATAAATTAGCAAAGGTATAGAGAAATAGGCACACATAGATATTATTAGTGAGTTAATATTTGTAAAAGCTTAGAACAATTGTCCAGTGAGCACACAGCAAGCTTTATACAAGTGACTGTTAAATAAATAGCGATGGAAACTTACCAAGATCAGTATCTATTCAAATTTTAAATGTGAATATCCTGTTATCCAGCACTTCCAACTCGAAGAATTTATTCTACCAAAATACACAAATGTGCAAAGATCAATTGTGCGGGAAGATTTTCACCGAATCCCGGTAACGGCGGGGTCTGGGTGCCGC
>NW_012150285.1:4596501-4596960 GCF_000956105.1 Propithecus coquereli
ATCCTCCTGCGTCAGCCTCCTGAGTAGCTGGGACTACAGGCGTGCACCACCATGCCTGGCTAATTTTTAAATTTTCTGTAGAGATGGGGTCTTGCTATGTTGCTCAGGCTTATCTCGAACTCCTGGCCTCAAGCGATCCTCCTGCCCCTGCCTCCCAAATGCTTGGATTACAGGCATGAGCCACCAAGCCCAGCTGACAAATATTTTCTGAGCACAGACTCTACGGCAGTCCCTATACTAAATGCTGGGGACATATTACAGCAATGAACAAAACAGACTAACACCGCTACTTCCATGGGGCTTATATTCTAGTGATTGTGTTTCTACCATCGTCACCACTGCAATTATCTCGTTCATTCTCCTAATATTTCTTTAATTAGCTGGTTATTTTATCAGCACTTATAAAGCAAAAGATTTGGATATAGCCTAACAGTAGCAGTTAGTTTTTAAAAAATTATG
>NW_012150285.1:4599535-4601677 GCF_000956105.1 Propithecus coquereli
ATTTTAAATGTGAATATCCTGTTATCCAGCACTTCCAACTCTAAGAATTTATTCTACCAAAATACACAAATGTGCAAAGATCAATTGTGCGGGAAGATTTTCACCGAATCCCGGTAACGGCGGGGTCTGGGTGCCGCCGCCGTCGGTGCCGCTTCTCTCCGGCGGAAGCAGCGCCGCGCCACGTCCCAGCGCCACGTCCCAGCGCCACGACCCAGCCCCACATCCCTGCGCCAGGTCTCAGCGCCACGACCCTGCGCCACGTCCCTGCGCCACGCCCGACGCCACGTCCCAGGGCCACGTCCCTGCGCCACGTCCCAGCGCCACGTCCCCGCGCCCCGTCCGGGCGCCCCGTTCCCACGCGCCGACATCCAGGGCCCGAGAAGGGTCTCTCTTCCCGCGGCTCTCTCAGGAGTGGAAACCCCTTCCCAGAACCTTCCCAGCAGATCCCCTCCGCGTCTCAGTGGCCGGACCCGGAGTGCGTGGACGTTTCCAAACCGGTACCCGCAAGGGAGCAGGATCACCTCTAGCTGGCGGTTCTCAAACTTCTGTATCGCAGGACCCATTTAGACTCTTAAAAACGGATCCCAACGGGCTTTTGTTTACATGGGTTATACCTAGCACTCTAATTTCTAAATTTTATCATTAATTTAAAAATAACAATAAACGCATTACATGTTAACACACTTTCATGAAAAATAGCTATATATGCCAAAACAAAAGCGTTTAATGAGAACAGGAGCATTGCTGTACGTTTTTGCAAATCACTTGAATATTGGGCTTAACGTACGGCGGCTGGATTCTCATGTTTGCTTTGGCATTTAATGTATTGCAATTTGCTAGAAGAGTGTGTGTGTGTGTGTGTGTGTGTATTTTAAATTCCAGCCTCATTCTAGACATGTAGTTGGACAAGAGAGAAACTCATAGACCCCTAGAAAGGGTCTCAGAGCCCCCAGGTGTTCTGGGCCACCTTCCCACTGCAGCTGCCATAGGCCGGTGCGACCCAGCCCTGGAGAAGGCGTGTGACTCGTCCCCGTCTGGAGCACAAGGCTGTTGGGGGAGGAGTGGGGACCTGGACTCCCCAGCCTGCCAGGACGGAGACTGCGGAAATGGGGACTGAGAGGAAGAAGGGAAGATGCCCACTGGACAGCCAGCTATGCCCTTTTGCAAACTTTTCTTGAGAACACACCCAGAGTAAGTTGTTTTTTCTAAATTTTCACTATGGCAAAATACACATTACATGTAATTTACCTTCTTAATCACTTTTACGTGCACGGTTCAGTGGCATTAAGTACATTTATATTGTTTTGCTACCATCGTAACCATCCATGAACTGTTGCCACTTTCAAAGCTGCAACTCCACACCCGTTAAACAATAACTCCCGCTGCCCCTCCCTTCAGCCTCCGGCAACCACCATTCCATCTTCTGTGTCCCCGAGTTTGACGACTCAAAGTAGCTCACACAGGTGGAATCATATAGTATTTGTTCTCTCGTGATGTGCTTATTTCACTTAGCATAATGTCCTCAGATTTTATCTATGTCGTATTAATAGTATGTCAGAATTATTCCCTCCTTTTAAGGCTTAATAGTATTCCATCATACATGTAGACCACATCTTGTTCCTCCATTCATCTGTTGATGGACATTTGGGTTGTCTTCACCTTTTGGCTGCTGTGAGTAACGTTGCTATGAACACGAGTGTGTGGATATCTATTTGAGTCCCTGCTTTCGATTCTTTTGGGTGTATACATAGAAGTGGAATTGTGGGATCATAACAATTCTATTTTAATTTTTGGAGCAACTGCCATACTCTTCTCCATAGAGGCTTCACCATGTCATACTCCCACCGCCAGGACAAAAGGGTTCCAGTTTCTCTACATTCTCACCAACATTTTGATAGTAGACATCCTAATAGGTGCAAGATGGTCAAAGTAAGCTTTTAAAAGCATAAATCAGATCATGTCATTTTTCTGGTAAAACTCTTCCATGGCTTTCAGCTGCCTTGTAATATTAAAACTCACTATTATTAGGGCTGGCAAGGCCCTGTTGATCTGACCCTGACCTCCCCTCCACATCTATCCTTGACACGCTTCCGCTGCGCACTCTCCCCCAGCACACGGACCTTTCTAATTTTCAGACATGCC
>NW_012150285.1:4602347-4619582 GCF_000956105.1 Propithecus coquereli
CCACCATGCCTGGCTGATTTGTTTTCTATTTTTAGTTGCCCCACTAATTGCTTTCTATTTTTAGTAGAGGCGGGGCCTCGCTCTTGCTGGGGCTGGTCTTGAACTCCTGACCTCAAGTGATCCTTCAACCTCGGTCTCCCAGAGTGCTAGGATTACAGGCGTGAGCCATCACACCTGGCCTGCAAATCTCTTTTAACAGAAAAAGAAAACATTTGTTTTAACAGAAAGCTCAATTCAATGCATTCAGTGTGTTGACTTATCTTGTTTTGGTTGAAGATAACCCAGCCTTATATATTAATAGATGTGGAGGTGAAAAAGGGAGACATACCTTTTTCAGACAACTAGATACATTCTTCTTTGATACCACAACGGAACCTGACAAATAGTAGTTTCTGAAAGATCAACTGCAATGTGGAATCTAAAACCGTATCAACGAGCACTACGTGTCCCCTTACGTTAAAATCCATTGTTGATTTATACTTTGGTTGAATCTTTTACCCATGCATAACACTGATCTTGTAGACCCCGGTCGTGGGGACCCCCAAGGGCCCACGGACCACACTTTGAGAAATGATTATTTATTTATTTACTCGTTTAAAGTTGGCTTCTCCCAACCCTACCCCATAGAAATGAAGCTTCACAGGAGCAGGAATCTTGTTTATCTTGTGTCCCCTGCACCTAGAGCAGCGCCCAGCTCACTGAGGGCACTCGAGTCACCACTAGTTCAAGGCATGGAGCCCGGTGATGCTACAAGCGGTGTCCTGTGAAGTTGTCCTGCCATTTCACGCAGGTGCTTAACGGTTCTACATGACATTGATCCTACATCAACTTATTTTCCCAGGTTTTTAAAAAATCAACATCATGTAGGTCAATTAAAAACTAGCTTTGAAATTCACAAATTTTGCCCTTAAGAAACAGATTGTGACTTTCAATGACAAATATTTATTTCAATAAATATTCAATAAAATGTACAACATCAGTACCCTTTATGAAATCTCTGGTACAAAATTCCATATGTGAGAAACAGGTCTATCGAACCAAAGCTTTATGAAACCAATTCTCCTTTCTAAAGAGATGTTATAATAGGCCAAAGGATGTTATAATAAAAAATGTTATAATAAAAAAACTGAAGGGCTGGGTGTGGTGGCTCAAGCCTGTAATCCCGCACTCTGGGAGCCCCGCGCAGGGGGATCGCTTGAGGCCAGGAGTTTAAGACCAGCCTGGGCAACATGAGTGATGCCCCGTCTCTACGAAAGATTTAAAACATTAGCTGGATGTGGCGATGTGCGCCTGTCGTCCCAGCTACTTGGGAGGCTGAGGTGGGAGAATCACTTGAGCCCAAAAGTTCCAGCCTGGGCAACAGGGCGAGACCTTGCCTCTAAAGTAAATAAATAAATAGGTAAATAGAAAGATGAAAACAAAGAATAAAAAGAAAAAATTACACGGCATCTTTCAAAGACATCCATAACATTTATGCATGCTTGCGTATAACTATTGCAGCTACTTCCAAAACAGTCCAAAATATCTTTTTTTTTTTTCCTTGGAGACAGAGTCTCACTCTGTCACCCGGGCTAGAGTGCCGTGGCGTCAGCCTAGCTCACAGCAACCTCAAACTCCTGGGCTCAAGCCAGCCTCCTGCCTCAGCCTCCCGAGCAGCTGGGACTACAGGCATGCGCCACCATGCCCGGCTAATTTTTTCTGTATATTTCTAGTTGTCCAGCTAATTTCTTTCTATTTTTAGTAGAGACGGGGTCTCGCTCTTGCTCAGGCTGGGAGAATATCTGCATGGATAGAATTTTGACTTCGTTGAGCCGTGCAGACTCTTGCTGCTCACAGAGTGAGCCCAGCGCCTTCAGCACTGGCACCCGCTGGAAGTTAGAAATGACGCAGAGTCTCAGGCCCCTCCAGACCTGCCGTGGCGTGTGGTATTTTCCAGATGTGGCACAGTGCGATGTTCCTTCCCACACGCTTCTAACGCAGTGAAGCTGGCACTCCTTCCATCAAGGGACGGGGACAGTACACCTTCCCCTTAAACCTAGGCAGACCTGTATGGCTGCCCTGCCTGAAATGACGCTATGTGACTTCTGAGGCTAGGTCATAAAAACGCCACGCACGTCCACCTTGCTCTGCTGGGACACGTGGTGGCACCGAGCTGCCGTGCCATAAGGAAGCCACGCATCCCGCTGCAGAAGACACGTGCGGGTTGTGGGATCAAGAGCTCCACCTGGGGTCTCGGCCAACAACCAGCAACCCCCAGCACACTTGAGTGAGTGGAACCTTCAGATGACCAGTTCCCGGGCGTTCGGTTACCCTAGTACCAAACTTTCCCATGCAGCCATGTGTGGGGACAAGCTATCTCCTCCAAGCCCTGCCCAAATTGCAGGTTTGTGAGCAAACTGATCATTTAATGGGCTGTTTCAAGGCGCTAGCTTGGGAGTATCTGTCGCTCGGCAGCTCATATCCAGAACACCTCCTGAATCGCTGCCTTTATTTTATCAAGGTCCCTCAGCGGTTCATGTGCGCATTAAAATGTGAGAAGCATGGATTTAAAGTAAAATTGTGTAACATTTAATTTTCCTGCTGGCCTTAACATCACTGATTGCAAATTATGAGATGCTGCATAATGAGTAAAAATCACATTTAGAGGAATTGTTTCGGCTGGTCCGATGGTAGTGGGTTATCAGAACTTATTAGCATTAGTGTCACTAAACTTTGTATTCAACCCCCCACTGCTAAATTTGACTGGAAAAAAAAACAGACAAATTGTTTCCAGAAAGCTGGGTAACTGTTGCCTGTTAAATGTGCCCTGTTCTCTTAGGTGTTAGGACTTGTCCGAATCTTGGGTCACACCCCCATCTGGAGGTATCTTTTCCGAGAGAGTGAGAGAAAACTGGCACGATAATTCAGGAGGCAAACTAAGAGATTTCAGAAGTCAACACTCCTGAAGTATATAAAGATGAAAACTGAGGACGTGTGACTACTATCCGGTAAGCTTACTTGTATCAAAGCAGTAATCATTTTAATAACTGATGGTGCAAAGAAAACTTTTGAAAAGCTGTCATGCTACCAAAATTAAATACGGATGAATGCGTGCAGGTGTCTGCTGTTGTTAAAGCACAACGACAAGGCTATAACTCATTTTCATCTTGCTCTCCTGGGGTCAAGTTTTAAAAGTGAAAAGCTACAGGCCTATGGTCTCACATTGCAAAATATAGGAGTAGCTTTCATACCTACTAGTTAGCATGTGTGGTTAATTAGTACTATGCTGAAGGTCTTCGTTCATTTTAGTTAACATTTCCTCACAGTACTCTAAATTCTCAACGGATTCAAATCACAAAAATCAAAGAATAACAATCATCGAGTGTCACATCATATCAGACAACTGTATGTCTGGGAACATCTAAAACTGAAAATTAATTAATTAATGTTGAATTAATGTGATGCATTTTCCCAGTTTCCAACCACGGCCAGGCCACGTAGCATCTCTCCCGAACCCCTCGGCCTCGCCGGGTGAGACTCGCCTGCAGAGAACAGCGCCGCAGCTGCTGTCACCTGGAGTGGCCCTTGCTTTATTCATTTGCCAGTTATTACAAATAACCTGTTAGTAGATTCCGGTTAACTCAAGCAGAGCAGGACTGGCCGACCTGGTGGTTCATGAGCTAACAGGGGCTCACGAACACAGTAGAAGGAGAAAGACCAGTCTCGGGAAAGGGCAGGGAAGGAGGAAGTCCCCAGGAGTCCAGAAGCCGTAAGCAGGGTCGCAACATCAGCCCCACGCACGTCCCTCGACAGCGCTGCCAGGACGCTAGGGCTGCGCTCCGAGAACTCCACCGCCTGGCAGAGCCTCTTGGCTCCATGCGGGAGAGGCGACGTGGGACCGGGAGCCTAGATCGCCTTCCCCGCGGAGGGAGGGTTATTCCCGATAAGAAAACCAGGACACTGTAAGGAGGTGGGACGATGCCGGACGTGCGAAACTCTGTTCGTCTGCGATGGATAACACAGGGCTCGTTTCAGTCATAAAACAGTGCATGCTTATCGTGAAAAATACACAGTACAGTCTTTCTACATATTTTTTCTAAAATTGGGATTATATTGTATATACTCTTCCTAACCAACTTTCTTTCACCTAACAATACACTGTGATCATTTTTCCATGTTATTAACTGTTCATCTGCAACATAATTTTTCATGGTGGTACGCTGTTTCTTCTCTGTATTTATTTTAAATCACTTTCATAATTTCTGTTAATATTTTACTTTTTACCAATGTAAATAACGCTGAGCTGAGTGTGGAGGCTCATGCCTGTAGTCCCAGCTACTTAGGAGGCTGAGGTGGGAGGATTGTTTGAGCCCAGGAGTTCGAGGCCAGCCTGGGCACCATTAGCAAGACCTGTCTCAAAAAACCAACCAACCAAAAAAAAAAAAAAAAGTAAATAATGCTGAGCTGAACATATACTTCCTTTTATTGTTTTTGAGACAAAGTCTCACTCTGTGCCCGGGCTAGAGTGCCGTGGCGTCAGCCTAGCTCACAGCAACCTCACACTCCTGGGCTCAAGCGATCCTCCTGCCTCAGCCTCCCAAGTAGCCGGGGAGTAGCCACCACCACACCCGGCTCATTTTTCTATTTTTAGTACAGACGGGGTCTCGCTCTTGCTCAGGCTGGTCTCGAACTCCTGACCTTGAGCGACCCTCCAGCCTCGGCCTCCCGGAGTGCTGGGATTGCAGGCGGAGCCCCCGCGCCCGGCCTGAACATACTCTTCTGATCTCATTTACTCCTCGCAGTATCCCTGTGAGGTACGTGCTCTGACGGTCCCCGTCGCATGGACAAGGAGCATGCTGAGTGAGCAACCTGCTAAGACCACACAGCTCTGACGGCCACTACTCCCCTGCAGGTCACACAGCCAGCAGGTGGCAGAGCCGGCTTCCGCGTACACACGGGCTGTCCTAATGGGATGCTCAGGTTCCGAATCTCTTAACTTCCTTCTCCAGCAGAAATGAGGGGGTGATCCACGAACACCCCTTCGGGTACGTCAGAAGTGGGATGGAGGGAGTAAGGCCTTCGGCACACGCTGTCAGCGCCCTTCAGAAAGCCTGGCCGCTGCGCGCCGCCGCGGAAGTGCCTGCAGCGCCTGTTCCCACAGCCCCGCCCGTGCTGCTGGGCACCGTCTTCTTCAGAGGGTCTTTGCCAGTCTGGCTGGTGAAAAAGTGTCTTGGTTTTTGCATGTTGCATGCTTTGGACTGTATTATGATGCTAGCTACCTTTGGTGACGTTGCCGTGTGTTAGGACGACGGAAGCCCTGAGAGGGAGGAGCCTGTTGTCTGTGCTGCTCGCTGCGGTACCCCCGCACCTGGCACGGTGCCTGGTACACGGTAGTCACTCGGTACAAATCTGCTGAGTAATCGAATGAATAAGTGAACGTGCCAGGCATTGAGGCCACCACAGATGATCTGACATACAGACACTCAGCTTCGGCCGGCATTAATACCGCGCACGGAGGCACCCCAGAGCCTCGCTTTTACCCTCAGGCTCCGCTGCCCCAGAGGAGGACTGCCTGTCTCCCTTGGTTTGCCACGGGACCCCCCTCAAATAAATTCTTTGTACAACACACAGCTTGCACTTTAACTCAGATAACGCCACGTGTACTTGCAAATTGGGTGAAAATATGCCCATCCACTTTCCCATGATGTAGTAGCAGAACGAAATTTAATTCTTTTATAAGGCTTTTGGTTTTTTTATTATTCGGACAAGCCTCATTTTTTAATTTAGCTTTGTGGCTCTGTGCTTGAGCCTTCAACACTTTCCCGTGATTTTCCGTTCTCAATGAGAAGAGCACACTCGACCTCGTCATGGGCACACTTAGCGCACATGCCCTGCTGACGTGTTTTTCTTTGTTCTAGAAAACCTCATAAGCACTTTGGTTCTCACGGAACGGATCCCCTGGGGCACCGGCCACATGGAGACTGCGGTTCCAGTCTTCTTGGTACGAGGTAAACAGCCCTATTGCCAGCGGCTGCGGCCAGCCTCGCTTTGTTAGCTGCTGGATTGCAGGATAGCCTGCAACGGCATGCAAGCTCTGGACTGTTCGAATGCCTCTAAACACTGTCCTCAGAAAAGGAAAAGTAAATAGAAATGAATTTTATTTATAGAGATTGGAAAGAACTCTATATTAAAAATGTTAACCCTAATCCTTTGTTATATATTTTTCAAATATCTTCTATTATTTTCACTTGCCTTTTAATTCTATTTACGTTTTACCTTTTTTGTAGTAAAATTTATCCGTCTTCCCCTTTATGGTTTCTCTTCTTGCTATTGTACGTAGAGGTCTTTTCCACTTTCAGTAGGCTAATAGCCATAGGTAGTAACCACTTCTCCGTGGAAAGAGCTGGAGGCGGAACACAAAGCCGGGCGACCACTGTGAAACCAAAGTGGCGGCCAGAGAAGCGCTGCATTTCCATGCAGCGGCTCCAGATGCGCTTTGAAACTGCTCCAGGGTGACCTGGACCACGCGGGCCGTGGGTGTCAAGGTGCTTGATTCTGGGAGAAAAATGGGAGCATGAGTTCTGTCTCTTCTCCAGGACGGATAGGCCATCACCGCACTCTCTGCGAAACACCCCGCACAAATCACTGTGAGGTCCCGTGGGGCCAATACTGTGGGTTTTACCTAGACCTGCAGGTAACAAGGACATGCGTTTGTACTGTACGAACATGTCTATAGTCATTCATTTACCCTTGCTCCCAAGGCTTCCATGGACTGAACAAAAACTAGCTTCAAAACGGTCCTCTACAGCAGTAGAAAATTACCTACGGATAGAAAAGAAAATTTAAAAACTCAACCAAATGTAACATATGTCAAAACATGGAATTTTCTATGCACACGAGTGAGCGTGAGCTAAGATGAAGGAATTTCCAACATACAAATTACACCCTGCAGAAGTAGTAGCAGATGCAGTGTTGCTCGCTGTGCCGCGCAGTTATCAAAAGTGCCTTCAGAACTTACCAGAGCCTCCCCCCCGTCCTATTAGAAAAAGATAGAAAGATAAAACAGCAGGGCCCCGGTGTGTGATGACAAGGTGCATGGTAATTAGTTACTAATTAGAATTTTCTGAAATATTAGGGCAATCATCACAGGAAAATCCCACTCAATGTTGGATGTAAGTTAAAAATGCCCCAGGGGAGCTGTTCATTTCTGAAAACAGCAGCAGCTGTGAGCGCCGCAGTTGAGGTTAAGGGACATTTCTATTACCTGCTCAGTTTTCAGAGTTTATCACTGGATACTTTTCGTGGAGCTACATCAGTCTGGCGTCCATACCCAGCTGATGTGATCTATAAATTTAAAAATATCTCTTTAATTTATTGTAAAGCTGCTGTCCAAGACAAGGCAGGTTTTAAAGAAAATTGGCTTTAATACTTTTTTTCATACTGAATGATTGGATTCAGTCCTCTTTCTTTTTCCCTAGAATATTTTTTCTCCTTTTCATCATGGAGAGGTACTTAGGTAACCTACAAACATAAACAAATCTCAAAGACAAAGTCACAATGTCCTACATGGACCTTTACTCCATGGCAATACATGCTAGATCTTTAAACAATTATTCAAAGGGAACTTGGCATAATGATTCCTTTAACCTCAAATTACAATTGAAAACCTCATTTGAACCAGCAAAAAATTAGAAAAGAAATCCAGGAGACAGCCAAATAATGTAGCCTAGACTTTAGCTACAAAATGCTGTAAGTCCTGTATGTTGACTTAAGATTTGTATTTAATAAGATGCAATGTAGGCCGGGTGCGGTGGCTCACGCCTGTAATCCTAGCACTCTGGGAGGCCGAGGCAGGAGGATCGTTTGAGACCAGCCTGAGCAAGAGCGAGACCCCGTCTCTACTAAAAATAGAAAGAAATTATCTGGACAACTAAAAATATAGAAAAAATTAGCCAGGCATGGTGGTGCATGTCTGTAGTCCCAGCTACTCGGGAGGCTGAGGCAGGAGGATCCCTTGAGCCCAGGAGTTTGAGGTTGCTGTGAGCTAGGCTGACGCCACGGCACTCTAGCCCAGGCAACAGAGTGAGACTCTGTCTCCAAAAAAAACCAGCACAGAGTAAAACGCAGCCAAGAGACGGCGTGCTGGCTACACTGCGTTTGCAGGGTCTTTGCCGCCCCGCGCCCAGCTACGCCTGAAGCCAGGCTCACCTTTCTCCTTTGCTTTGTTTTTTTTAGTTAGTCTTCATTTTTGTTACTTGCAACAAACGGGGTCCTGGCTAATAAATCCAGCTGTTATGAATATAGCCCCAAATGGTTTCCCTTAACAAAACCATTACAGCATTGCCTTTTATGAAATTATCTAAATATGTCAAGTACGTTTATAATTTTCAGCCTTATTAACGCCTGGAAAACTCAGCTCCATGTGTTTCCTATTGTGCGAACCATTTCCTTAAATTTACTTTCTCAAGACTCAGGAAACATCTTCTTGTTGCATGCGGTCCCCTAAGGGCAAGGAGAAATGCCTCCTTAATTGTCACAGCGCCCCCACGACATGTGGCGTGGTCTCTGCCCACGCAGTGCACCCTCGGGAACTGTGTAATGAATGAATGAGCACGTGACTCTTCTAAGTGTAATTTAGAGGATTTTCCCCTAAGTTTAGTGTCGTATTTTTGCCCATGTGAAGACCAATTCAGTACTTTCTGCCTGTTCACGTGGCCTCACGCTAACTTGAGGCCACTCCCACGTACTTGGGCTCTGAGAAGCAGAAGAACTTAGTGTCATCGTGCATTCCCACCTCTACGTAATTCATAAACATACTACACAAAAGTAGTCCTGGGCATGCCAGGGTTTAATCCCTCCCTCCAAGAAGTGCCCTTTTATCCTAAACCACCGTTTCCCATCTCTACGCAGCCTGCTGGCGCATTACACCCGTCCTCATCGCCTCGCGATGACTCAAGTTTTAAAACAGTCTTTTGTGTGGAACTTTGTAAACGGCTCTTTGAAAACGTAAATAGATGCCATTCATGAGCTTTTGTCCATATGCACACGTGCCTCCTAAAAGAGCTTCCATGAGTTGACGAGGCCAGATTTCCTTTTATTGGAACCACACGTTCTCCTCCAGCGCCTTCCTGGACTCAGCCAGTCGCGCTGGCACGCGGTTATCTTCTGGGCGAGAGGGCTCGGCCCTTCCCTGTCGATCTGCTCCGACTGGCTCTTTAGTCCTTGTCACGTGTTGCAGAAAAATGGAGGGTTAAGATTGCCCAAATTAAACTGTCCAAAAAGAGACTAATAACTGTGGTTAAGTTAGCATGTTGAGGTCAGAAACAGGGAAAGATGGCCTCACGCGTGGTAAACGTGGGCCTAAAAAAGGAAGTAAGGTTAGAAATGGAGGAAGTTGGTGGTTGCCAATTAAGAGTCAGGAATATTTAGGTTCTTTAGCAATTGACACAGTTATTGATTTCCCTTTTCTTTATTTCATTTTATAGTTTTTAGAGATGGGGTCTCATTCTGTCACCCAGGCTGGAGTGCAGTGGTGCGATCGATCACAGCTCACAGCAACCTCAAACTCCTGGGCTTAAGCGATCCTCCTGCCTCAGCCTCCTGAGTAGTTGGGACTAGCTGCACTCCACCACGCTCTGCTAAGTTTTCTATTTTTTGTAGAGACAGGGTCTTGCTGTATTGTCCAGGCTGATCTTGAACTCCTGGCCTCAAGTGATCCTCCTGCCTCAGCCTCCCAAAGTGCTGGGATTACAGGCATGTGCCACCACACCCAGCCTGATTTCCCTTTTCTTTAAATTCTCCTTTCTTTTGATTTCCTCAACACCATGCTCTCATCCTACCTTGGTGGACGTTCCTTCTCAGATTCTTTCCCTGGATGTTCTTCTTTCTGTCTCTTTAATGTGTTTTTATTCCAGGTTCCATCCTCGGCTTTATTTCTGTCTCCCTACATATGTTCTCTGTTATCAGTTTCATATACTCTCACAGACTTAGGTAGGGCCTATCAATGGATGGAATAAAAATGTCAATTTGGGGCGCACATCTGTTCTCTGAGCTTCAGATAAGTCTCCGCACTTGCCCGGTGGACATTTCCACACTGATACCCCACAGACTCCAAACTTAATCTGTCCAAAATCAAATGCGTCATCTCTGTGTAAGTTAAGGCCTTTTTCTTTTTATGTGACCAAGCCTATATTCATGGACTCTAATGGGAAGCAAACACCACAGGTGCAGCTAGGCTCAGAAACAACTGGAACCAGGACCTAGAACACTCAATTTATTTCTCCAAATTATATATCCACTTTCTTCTGTATGTCTGTTTCCTTTCTCCTTGTTGCAGACAGGTAATTTCTGCTTATCAGTCCGCGTCGTGGCAAACACAAAGACTTCCATGTTCCAGCTTCAGCCACCCAGAGCAAGACTAGCTTGATTCAAGCTGGTCCTAAATTCAAAATCCCAAGGAAGAAACTCCCTGGCCCAGCCCTGGTCAAGGTGTCCACCCACAGATCAATCAACGTTGGCCTCAGATACAGTGTGAGCAACCTGAAGCTGCTCCACAGCTCACTGACACGCTGGCCATTTTGCTTTCAACCTTTTTCTCTCTGTTTCATTTCAAATCGTTTTTATTGCTACCTATTCAACTTTACTACTCATTTCTTCTATATTATCTAACCTCCTGTCAATCCTATCCAATATATTTTTTGCCACAGATACTGTATTTCGTATCTAGAAGTTCAGTTTGTACAATCTTTCCTTTAGATTCTTAAACATACGGAATATAGTTATTGAAAGGGTGGAGACTTACTAGATGCTCACGGCGGGCTAGAGAAAGAATTCTCACACAGAGTTTAGGACAGAAAGAAGTACAAAGTTTATTTATTTTCCCAAGAAAGAAAGAGAGGGAGGGAGGAAGGGAGGAGCCATGGCACACAGAAAAAGGAGTGAAAATGCCAGGCAGGTGAGGAAAAGTGGCTGGTGTTTTAAAGGGTAAAGATGGCTTTCCCCCTCTGCTTTAGCAGGCTGGTAACAGGAGCAGCTGCAGAACGGTGGTGTTTGCTTTTTCTATTTTTTTTTCCTTTTCTCTGTAAAGCCAACTTATCTGAGTCCTTGAAATGCGTTTCTTGTAGGAACTGAGGCAGAGAGTTGGGAAGGGAGTTCACACTCCTACTGTCTGCTTAGGGCTCTTCAAGGCTGAGAAAACAAAGTCTTAGAGATAACGAGTTAAGACCACAGGTGTTTTAATTAAACAAAACAAAGGGAGTAGTTGTGGTTTTTTTTCAAAGGGGCAATCATGTCCTGTGAGTTTATTTCTCTGATTTCTGTTTGATAGTTTATTTTCATGTGTTAGATAGGTTATTAGTAAGACCACCTTTCA
This sequence comes from Propithecus coquereli, assembly GCF_000956105.1. Taxonomy (NCBI): domain Eukaryota; kingdom Metazoa; phylum Chordata; class Mammalia; order Primates; family Indriidae; genus Propithecus; species Propithecus coquereli. Next base: position 4,613,698 of record NW_012150285.1, read on the forward strand.
GTTATAATAACTGTTTTTAATGTCTTTATCTAATTTAATGTCTGTCTCATTTCTGGGTTCTATTGATTGACTTTTCTCATTATTATTGATCATATTTTTCCTGCCTGTTTGTATGCCTGGTAACTTTTTATTGGATGCTAGACATCATGAATTTTACCTTCTTAGGTGCTGGGTAGTTTTCTGTTCCTATAAATATTTTTTGAGCTTTATTCTGGGAAGTGGTTACATTACATGGAAACAGTTTAATCTTTCTGAAGCTTTTTTCAAGCTTTGTTAGGTAGGATAAGAGTAGCCTTTATTCTAGAGCTAATTTTGCCACCCCACTGAGGCCGTGTTCTTTGAGTGCTCTACGTGATGCCCTGTGGGTTACAAGGCTTTTCGTTCAAAGATGATTCCCTCTGCTCCAATCCGGTGGTTCTTTCTTGAGCCTTGAGTAGTTTCTACTCCCTCATATGCTGATCAGGTCTCAGCTGAAGAGTCGAGGGGGCCCTCTGAAGACTCTGGAGCTTTCTCCATGAGCTCTCTCCCCTAGGAACTCTGCCCTGGGAACTCAAGGTGGCCTGGCTGGCCGTGCGGGCTCCACGCGGCCCCCCCGCGGGCTCCCTGGAAGCCCCCTCCAGACAGTTAGCTCGCATCATCACAGGACTCCCTTCCTTTGTTTCCCTGCTGTCTGCCACCTGGTATGTGCTGTCTGAAATCTGTCGTTTCGTAAGGTTTTTCTGTTTTTCAGTTGTTCAGATGGGAGGGTAAATCTAGTCCCTGTCAGTTCATCTTGGCCAGAAGCAGAAGTCCAGTTCAGTCTTTTGGAACTATTTGCAATTATTTAAATTCTAGGCTCTTGCATGTCTCTGTGCTTTTATGTCAGTTTGAAATGTCTTTCCCTTGCATCCTGTCCGCCTGGCAAAACTCAATTCCAGCATTATCTCCTCCTCAACCCGCCCAGCACCCCGTCCCCACATCAGAACCCCTCCCCTGTGCTCCCTGGGTCATACACACAACACAGAGCCTGGTTCCTCTCATTAAGCTCTAAGCTTAATGTGCACAGATCCTAGTTTATTCACTGTTTAAAATTTTTTTATTTTTACCTTTTTTTAGAGACAGTGTCTTGCTCTGTCACCCAGGCTGCAATGGTATGATCATAGCTCACTGCAGCTTCAAACTCCTGGGCTCAAGGGATCCTCCTGCCTCGGCCTTCTGAGTAGCTGGGACTAGAGGCGTGCGGCATGATGCCTGGCTAATTAAAAAAAAAATTTTTTTTGTAGAGACAGGATCTCGCCATGTTGCCCAGGCTGGTCTTGAACTCCTGGCCTGAAGCAATCTTCCTGTCTCAGCCTCCGAAAGTGCTGGGATTACAGGCGTGAACCACCACAGCTGGCCTCATCTTTTTTTAAATCGATAAATAATAATTGTACGTATTCATGGGGTACATAGTGATTGATGTTTCAATATATATAATGTACAGTGATCAGATCTGGGTAATTAGTATATTCATAATCTCAAACATTAACTATTTCTTTGTGCTGGGAACATTCAATATCCTCCTTCTAGCTATGTGAGGTTTATTCATCTTTTCATCTCCTTTGTATTAATATCTCCGAAGTCAGCACAGCAACTGAAGCATAGTAAGTGCTCAACATACTCTTGTTGAAATGAATTGCTTCTTGTATTTCAGTGGACTACGTAAGGTGAAACACCGCATAAAATTACACTGAAACAGAGAATAATCTTCATTGTTTATTTCAGAGTATTTTATAAACTGTTACCTGCGAAAATGGGCTGTAACTTAAAACATTTCCATATTCTCAAATTCTGGGGTTGGGCGCGGTGGCTTAGGCCTATAATCCTAGCACTTTGTGAGGCTGAGACGAGAAGATCACTTGAGGCCAGGAGGTGGAGACCAGCCTGGGCTAGAGCCAGACCCTGTCTCTACTAAAGATAGAAAAATTAGCCAGGTGTGGTGGTGTGCGCCTGGCAGCCCCAGCTACTTGGGAGTCCGAGGCAGGAGGATGGCTTGAGCCCAGGAGTTTGAGGCGGCAGTGAGCTATGATGACACAGGTGACTGTCTCAGAAAAAAAAAAAGAGAAAGATATAGTAAGTTCCATGATGGCAGGAATGATGTTTACCTCTAATTTCTAGCATGGTGCTTATCAAAGAATAGGTGCTAATACATATTTATGAAACTTTATCAAGTGACAATATGTTTGGAAGCAATCGATTATAACTGAATGATAAAGAATCAATATTTGTATCTGAAAACAAAGTATCATCTAAAAATTAGCTTCTTTTTTTAACCCTATGTTTTAGAAATGACATTGATATATGCACACACGCACACACGTCAGGCTTCGTCAACCTTAGCACTATTAACATTCTTTGTTGTGGGGGACGATTCCAGTAGCGTCTCACTTTCCCCCAAGTTGTGCCAATCAAAAATGTTTCCAGACATTACCCAATATCCCCTGGGTGGGAGTGGAGACAGGGGATTGCCTCCAGTTGAGAACTACTGACATATACACACACAGTCAAACCTCTTAAGAAATAATTATATGAATTCTTTAAAAACATATCATTCAGATGATATATTACTAGTAACACATCGTTCAAAGGAGAGATTAGCTTAAGAAGTAGGAACACTTACCGAATCAACTCACAGAAAAATGGCCAGTTATCTTGACAGTATTACCTGAGTTTTAAAAAAAAATCCTGGCCGGACGCGGTGGCTCATACCTGTAATCCTAGTACTCCGGGAGGCCAAGGCAGGTGGATCATTTGAGCTCAGGAGTTCGAGACCAGCCTGAGCAAGAGCGAGACCCCGTCTCTACTAAAAAATTAGAAGGAAATTAGCTAGACAACTAAAAATATATAGAAAAAATTAGCCGGGCATGGTGGCGCATGCCTGTAGTCCCAGCTACTTGGGAGGCTGAGGCAGGAGGATGGCTTGAGCCCAGGAGTTCGAGGTTGCTGTGAGCTAGGCTGATGCCACGGCACTCACTCTAGCCCGGGCAACAGAGCGAGACTCTGTCTCAAAAAAAAAAAAAAAAAATCCTGTACCATGTGAAAAGCATACCCTTTGAAATAGTCTTATATTCATTTTACTCAGCCTGTTATTGATGTACTTCAACTTTAAGAAAAATACCATTGGAAATCAAATCTATCAATTGTAAAATAGATTACATTTAAATTTCTTCAAATCCAGATTCCTTAACAATTAATGACATTCTTAGTTTCTTAACTATGCAAAGTTAATTCTCAGTAATATACACGTGGATTATTCTGGCTCTGCCAATGACTAGTTTTATGAACAACAAGTTATTTATCCACTCAGGGCCTCAGTTTCTTCATCTGCAAAATGAAGATAATATTAGTATCTATTCTTAGATATGTTGTGAGATTTAAAAGAGTTACTGTAAGTGCTTAGAATAATGACTGACACTCAGAGAACACCCAGTGAATGTTAACGATTTTTTTCTAAGAGATGAGGTCTTGCTATGTTGCCCAGGCTGGACTCAAACCTCTGGGTTCAAAGGATCCTCCCACCTCAGCCTCCCAAGCAGCTGACTATGGGCAAATGGCACCATGGCTGGCTAATGATTGTAATTAATATTTTCCAATTTGCCACAAGTTTTTCACACCTGACAATCCACTCTTTTACTTCCTTGCCACATATCGTTTTTGGCTAATCCATTCCACTAAGTTATATTAAGCAAAGTAAACTAATTTCAAGACTAACTTATATAAAGGATAACTGGGAAGACACAGCTGTGCCCTATTCTATTTATACTATTATTCTTCTCTGTTAATATGAATGGAAAATCAAGAACTCTTGAGAAAAGAACAACAGCAACTTTAATAAATTCTCAACTTTTTTTCTCACCAACTTAAAAATCAATTTTAAGTTCATTTTTCAGATAATTTTTTTCCATGTGAACCAAATGAACAACAGAAATATCATTCACAAGGCCTTACATAACATTCACACTCTGCTAGGCACCGTTCTAAGTAAATCATTTAATCTTCAAACAACCCCATAAGGTAAGTAATTTTATCATTACCATGTTAAAGACAAGAAAACTGGCCAGAGAGGCTACGTGACCTGCTCGAGGACGTTCAGCTCATAAGTGGTGAAGCTCACAAAAGAGCCTCAGTTGTCTGGCTCCAGTCTGTGTGCAGATCATCTGACTGTAAAACACAGCAACATCCAAAATACAGACATAAGCCTAAAAGTTTTGTGCTCTTAGATTTTTTCTTAGCGTTTCTTTAGTATTAAAATCATGACTTCTCATTACCACTGTGAAGTTGAGTGATAATATCCCAATTCAATTACTTACTGGCAATTGAAATAGGAAATTTTCAGTTGCAGCAAAGTTAGCAAATTAGCTTTCAGTCCAAAAAAGCATGTTGTATTACATTTCAAAATAAAGATTTAGAGGGTGGGATATTAGCAAGACGATAGAATAGGAGCCCTTGATCCCCCAGGAAGACACAAACTTAACAACAATATATAGATCACATTGCCTTGTGAGAACTCCAGCAGACGAGGAAGAGGCCGCAGCACCCAGGCAAGTGCAAAGCCAAGAGGAGCTGCATCACAGCAGGTAGGAGAGTTTGTTGCATTTTGCCTGCCCTAATTCCTCCTTCTTCCCAATGCAGTGTAGTGAAATTGGGAGAAAACTCCCAACATTCCCCTTCTCCCTTGGGGAAAAAATGGAATGTGCATTTAATGTTTTAGAGGAACTACCAAAGGGAATGGTGTCCATCTTGCCTGACTCAGGGCATGATGAGAACTGTGGCATGGTTTGGTTGCCAGGTTGGAGGCCAGTGAAAACAAAGGAGAGCACGGCAGCACTCTACAGCATCAGGGAGACCAAAAAACAGACACTAGAGGGAGAAAGGGATTACAGGCTCATGAGAAGACACAGGGGCAATCCTCTTTAACTGGGAAATTACAAGCACAAACCGAGAGAATACACATCCTAAGAAAACGTTTGAGAGGTCCAAGAATTTCTTGGGCTGATTTGTGAAGGTCTATCCATGTGTAAAGCCAGTCTGTAAAGACTGAAAGAGGTGACTGTTTTTTCAAATGCTCAAATTTCAACAACAACAACAAGAATCACAAGGCATACAAAGAAACAGGGTTACGTGGCTAAATCAGAAAACAAAATATCTCCAAAAATCTACCTGAAGGAGATGAGATCTACAAATTACTCAAGAAATAATTGAAAATAACCATCTAAAAGGTGAATGAGCTAAAAGAGAACACAATTAAATTAAGTCAGGAAAATGACTCATGAGCAAAAGGACACTACAATAAAGAGGAGAAATAAAAAAGAATCAAACAAATTCTGAAATTGAAGAATACAATAACTAAACTGAAAAATTCACTAGAGGAACTCAACAGAAGACTTGATCAAGCAGGAGAAAGAATGAGTAAACTTGAAGACAGGTCATTTGAAATTATCAAGTCAGATAAGCAAAAAGAAAGAGGAAAACTGAAGAGAGCCTAAGGGACTTAGGGGACATCATCAGCCAGACCAGTATATGCATTATGAGAGTCACAAAGTGAGAAGAAAAAGAGAAAAGAGGAGAGAGCTCATGGAAAGAAATAATGACCAAAAACTTCCCAAATTTGAAGGCAGATATGTATATACAAATTCAAGAAGTTCAATTCCAATTAAGATAAGCCCCTGAAGACCCACACTGAGACACATTACAATCAAACTGTCAACAGTCACAAAGAGAAAATCTTGAAAGTAGCAAAAGAAAAGCAACTTGTCACATGCAAGGGAACTTCTATAATATTATCAGTGGAAATTCTCAGTGGAATCCTTGCAGGCCAGAAGGAAGTGGGATGATATACTGAAAGGGCCGAAAGGAAAAAAACAAAA
>NW_012150285.1:4620102-4620517 GCF_000956105.1 Propithecus coquereli
GCCTGAGCCACTGCGCCCGGCCAAGAAGTAGATTTTTGTATGTGATTGAAGTTAAGTTGTTACCAGTTTAAAATCAGTCTTAATAACATTAATATGTTTTATATAATGCCTGTGGTAATCACGAAGAAAATACCTACAGATAATGCACAAAAGGAAATGAAGGACAATGATTTCTGGTCCAGCATCTGAGCAGCTTAGAAGTTGCCACTCTGTCTTGAAAATAAGTAGAAAGCTGAACAAACTTTTTTATTTTTTTGAGATAGCATTTCACTCTGTTGCCTAGGCTGGAGTGCAGTGGCGTCATCATAGCTCACTGCAACCTCAATCTCCTGGGCTCCAGTGATCCTCCAGTGATCAGCCTCCCAAGTACCTGTGACTACAGGTGCGTGCCACCATGCCCAGCTAATTTTTGTAT
>NW_012150285.1:4623257-4626384 GCF_000956105.1 Propithecus coquereli
TCAAGGTCAGGAGTTCGAGACCAGCCTGAGCAAGAGCAAGACCCCGTCTCTACTAAAAATAGAAAGAAATTATTTGGACAACTAAAAATCTATATAGAAAAAATTAGCAGGGCATGGTGGTGCATGTCTGTAGTCCCAGCTACTCGGGAGGCTGAGGCAGTAGGATTGCTCGAGCCCAGGAGTTTGAGGTTGCTGTGAGCTAGGCTGACACCACAACACTCTACTCCGGGCAACAGAGCAAGACTCTGTCTCAAAAAAAAAAAAAAAATCGACAAGAACATACACTGGGGAAAGGACACCCTTTCAATAAATGGTGATGGGAAAATTGGATTGCCACATGCAGAAGAATGCAACAGGACCCCTATCTCTCATCACACAAAAAGATAAACTAAAGAAGGACTGAAGGACTTAAATGTTATAACTGAAACTATAAAACTACTGGAAGAAAACATAGAGAAAACTCTTCTGGACATTGGTCTAGACAAAGAATTCATGACTAAGACCTCAAAAGCCAGGACAACAAAAACAAAAATAGAAAAATTAGACTTAATTAAACTACAAAGCTTCTGCACAGCAAAAGTAATAATCAAAAGAGTGAACAGACAACCTGTAGAATGGCAGTAAATTTTGTAAACTATGTATCCAATAGGAGTTTTTTTTTTCTTTTTGAGACAGAGTCTCACTCTGTTGCCCAGGTGAGTGCCACGGCGTCAGCCTAGCTCACAGCAACCTCAGACTACCAGGCTCAGGGGGATTCTCCTGCCTCAGCCTCCCAAGTAGCCGGGACTACAGGCATGTGCCACCATGCCCGGCTAATTTTTTTGATATATTTTAAGTTGTCCAGCTAATTTCTTTCTGTTGTTTTTAGTAGATACGGGGTCTCGCTCTTGCTCAGGCTGGTCTCGAACTCCTGAGCTCAAACAATACACCCACCTTGGCCTCCCAGAGCACTAGGATTACAGGTGTGAGCCACCGCGCCCAGCCCCAATAGGGGATTAATATCCAGAATTTACAAGGAACTCAAACAATGCAACAAAAAAACTACAAATAATCTCATTAAACAGTGGGCAAGGATCTGAATAGACATTTTTCAAAAGAAAAAGACATGAATGGCCAACAAGTATATGAAAAAATTCTCAATATCATTTATCATCAGAGAAATGCACATTACAACCACAATTTGATATCATCTTACAGGAGTCAGAATGGTTATTATTAAAATGACAAAAAAATAACATGTTGGTGAGAATTTGGAAAAGAGGGAACTCTTATACCCTGTTGATAGGAATATAAATTAGTACAACCTCTATGGAAAACAGTATGGAGATTTCTCAAAGAACTAAAAATAGAACTACCATTTGATCCAGTAATCCCACTACTGAGTATCCACCCAAAGGAAAAGAAATCATTATATCAAAAAGACACCTGCACTTGTATGTTTCTCACAGCACTATTCACAACAGCAAAGATATCAAATGAACCTAAGTGTCCATGAATAGTGTAAGGTTTTTGGATGGGCGGCGGCAGAGAAGGAAAGACGAGCATAGTGAAAAGGGCAAGCAACGAGGCTTTACTGGGGGAGGGGGAAAGACAGTGCTCCCGGGCGAGGTTCACTGGTCCAGAGAGAGGGTGCCAGAGGAGTCGCCCACCAGGAAGTGTTGAGTGAACTTATAAAGGTTTTGGAGTTGGGGGATGGGTTTTTTTTTCGGGGCGAAGTTTCAGCGCGCAAAGTAGAGAGTTCTTTGTTACAGCCTTTAGGGTGGGACTCATGGGCTTCTTTTTCTTTAGGGAGGGGAGGGGTGCCCGCCACCAGCCTTACAAATAGATGATTAGATAAAGAAATGTGGTATAAATACACAATGGAATACTATTCAGCCATAAAAAAGAATGGAATCATGTCTTTTGCGGCAACACAAATGGAACTAGAAGCCATTATCTTACGTATAACAGCACAGACACACCAAGACAAATACTGTGTGTTCTCACTTGTAAGTGGGAGCTAAATAATGTGTACGTGTGGATGTAAAGTGTGGAATGATAGACAATGGAGACTTGGAAGGGTAAGGGGGTGGCGGGGGGCAGATGATGAAAGCTTACTTAATGGGTACAATGCATGTTATTTGGCTGACAGATACCCTATAAGCTCTGATTCACCACTATGCAATCTATGCATGTAACAAAATTACACTTGTATCCTATAAATTGGAAACATAAAGAACATGAAAGCAAGAAGAGAACAGATTACAATATTTAAAGTGTTGAGATAAAATAATCCCACCGTCTTAGTTTGTGCTGGTATAATGGAAATACCATGGACTGGGCAGCTTAAACAAAAAACATTTATTTATCACAGTTCTAGAGGCTGGGAAGTCCAAGATCAAGGTACCAGCAGATTTGGTGTCTCGTGAGGACCCACTGAGTTAGTTTCTTCACAAGTTTGTGATGATCAGTTCACACCTGAATATCTGCAGTTCTGTGAAGCTATCTCTCTGTATAGTTCTTTCCTCTCCAGTACCCTGCCCACTAATTCTAGCGACCTTCCCCTCAATTCTGTCATTTTCAACTCCATTTCCTCAACTCAGGGAATCCACTGGGCTCTATTTGGGTTTTCCCCTCCATGACCTATGACCTAAACACTCTCTAGACAGTAAGCTGGGACGATAGCGGGGCTCACCTCATTTGTTTTCCTTCTCTTAGGGCACATTGTCTTGAGCTTCCTATTGTCTAATATCTGGAAACCAGTGTTTCATATATTTTTTTCAGTTTCCTGGGTGAGGTAGGAAGGTAAATCCAATTCTTGTTTCATCATGGCCAGAAGCAGAGACCACCTGATGTTTTTTGAACCTACTGAATGACCTTGCTCATAGTCCGACATCTACTAGTAAGGCAAACAAGCCTTAATTAGAGTCATGCACTCAGTTGAGTATCCACTGTGAATCAGTGACATTTTGTATTATGTGTTGACAAAGAATTACTCCTCTTTTGAAAGTTTTTTAAAAGACCTTCTCTTCAGTTGTTTTTTCCTCCAACTTTTTATATTGAAAAATGTGAAATTTATGTAAAAATTTTAAAAACTGAACAATTGAACAATAAGCACACATAAACCCTTTGTCTAGATTCATCAATT
>NW_012150285.1:4626989-4642844 GCF_000956105.1 Propithecus coquereli
CCTGTAGTCCCAGCTACTCAGGAGGCTGAGGCAGGAGGATCGCTTGAGCCCCGGAGTTTGAGGTAGCTGTGAGCTGTGATCTCTCCACTGTACTCCAGCTCAGGTGACAGAATGAGACGCAGTCTCAAAAAAAAAAAAAAAAGTAAGTTCCAAACCTAAATATTTATCCTATATCTCCCAAGAAGAGGACATTCTCTTACATAAACACAACAGCATTATTCTATCTAAGAAATTTAATATTGATACAATATTAGCTAATATATAGCCCGTATTCAAATTTCTCCAGTTATCCTTTACAGCTTTTCTTTTTCTAGATTCACAATTCAATCAAGCGTTTGGTAATTATGTCTCATTCATCTCTTTTTATCTGGAACGGTGCCTGCCATGGTCTAAATGTTTGTCACGCCCCAAAATTCATATGTTAAAATCCTAAACCCCAAAGTGAGCCCTCATAAATCGCATTAGTGCCCTTATGAAGTCAGTACAAGAGCGCTCGCTTCCCCTTCACCACGCGAGGACCAGCTTGAAGTGCCGTCTATGAACCAGAAAGCAGCCCCTCGACAGACCCCGGATCTGCCGGCACCTTGATCTTGGACTTTCGAGGCTCCAGGATAGCGTGTCATACATTTCAGTTGCTGCAAGCCACCCAGTGATGGTATTCTGTTACAACCGCTCCGATGGACTAAGAAAATCCTCCTGCCTTTTTTGCCTTTTACACTGTTGACAGTTTTGTGGAGCTTCATCCTGCTATCTTGTTTAATTTAGATTTCAAAGAATTGTGATAGTGTTAGTAAATTTTATGACAATTTGGGAAAGAAAAACTACTCATTATTTTGGACTTATATTCATCCTGTCACTTTGAAAACTACGCTGAATTTTGAATGAGAACAAATCGCATTTTAAGAACTAATATACCCTAAAATTGCTCAACGCCTCAAGTGTGCTATTACAGAACTTAGAAGTAGCAAATATCTAAATTGCATGTTTTCCCTGGTGAAGGGAGAAGCATTTGAGATATTTTAGCTCTGTTTTGTCATTTTTATTTTATGATCACAGGATTCCTTAAAAATGTGGCCTTTTTTACCAGCACTATTCTCGAGTGGTCCACATAGAAAGTCAGTTCTCTCATGTGCCAGCAGCTGACTTGCTGTGTGCTCCCCCACGTGAAAGGGAACAGAACAATGCTTGTCACTTTACAACAATAGAACGTGCATCACAAAAGTAAACGCATTTTTGCCCTGATGAAAACTACTTCAGGTCACTTCCAGAATTTCAAAACTACCAACTGGCAGCCAACCTTGCTTCCCAGCAGATGGCATCACCGCGGCGGGCGGCGCGGGGCCGAGGCCGAGAGGGGCGCACTCCGGCTCGCCAGGGCTGCCGGCGCCCGTGCGGAAGGGGCCACGCCGTCCATCTTCGGTTTAGTGGTGCAAAATGCGAGAGCAAAAGGGCTGCGCCATTTGTTAACTTTTTTTTTTTTTTTGGTTTTCAGAATCATGTGTTACCGAACAGCTGGCAGAGTGAAGAAATTGTTGATATTGAAGTAGAATTAATTAGATTCAGTACCAAAAGGATATTGTATGTTCCTAACAAAAGCGACAAATTCAGAGAGAGTATTTTAGGAAAAAAGAGGGGGAAAGGAACTGGCAGAACTGCTGATGAAGGCTTCAGGCCATTTCTCTTCCTCTCCGCCCGGCGTTGACGAGGACCCGCGACGCCGCCGTCTCTGCCAGGGTCCGTCCTGCCGAGTCGCCCAGGGGACACCGCAGATCCGCCCGCGCGCTCCGGCTCGTGCACGCGCTTCGCACTGAGCTGTAGTTCAAAGCTTCCATACGATTCTGGGGTTTTGCCAGGTTTACGTAAAATGACTTCTCCTCCCCATTAATTATCTGTCATTTTCTCTTTCCCTGGGTGTCTTTTCTCTAAGAACTGGGTATCCCTCTGATAAAAGTCATGTTGTTCTTTTTGAAAAATAAATAGTATCCAATTTTATCTTTTTCTTTTTAACCACTTTCCTTACTTTCTTTTTGAAAAGTAACAAGATGGTCATTTAATTAAATTTTAAAAGTAAGTTCTAAGGCCGGGGCGGGTGGATCGCTCAAGGTCAGGAGTTCTAGACAGCCTGAGCAAGGGCGAGACCCCGTCTCTACTAAAAATAGAAAGAAATTAATCAGACAACGAAAAAAATATATAGAAAAAATTAGCCAGGCATGGTGGCACATGCCTGTAGTCCCAGCTACTCGGGAGGCTGAGGCAGAAGGATTGCTTGAGCCCAGGAGTTTGAGGTTGCTGTGAGCTAGGATGACGCCATGGCACTCACTCTAGCCAGGGCAACAAAGTGAGGCTCTGTCTCCAAAAAAGTAAGTTCTAACTTGTCAGATACAGATTAGAATTTTAAATAGAGTTCAGAGTAAACCAGGAAGAATCTAAACAAAGTTGTTTATGAGGGGACATTCTTAAAAAACTTCTAAGGAAATTGTTAGGAACATTTCCTTTTGTTTTGGTAAGTAGATCAATTATCTATTTAATATAGATAAAGATGTGCAGAAAACAAAAACACACAGATAACAGTGACTAGAGCTGGGATCTAGGGAATTCAGATTTTCTTTAGACAATATTTTTTAAAAGAGGACTATGATGAAAAATATTGTTTTTTTCTCTCTCCCTTTTTTTTTACATTCTTGTCTTCATTATAAATGTCCTAAGGGATCAACATAAAAATATTGAAAATACCGAAAAGTAAAGAGTTACCAATCTGAAAACAGCTAATATTAACATTTTACTGTATTTTCTTCCATAGTTTTTTTCCTAAAAATAAATGATTTTTCATCTTTTAAAAAAAAATTTTATTTTCATGGGTGTTTCATAGTTTTCATGACCTAATTTCTCACATTACATGATTATATAAATATTTTCCTATCTGATTAGAACACACTTCATAAAATAATTTTAATTGCTCCACAACGCTTTGGTAGAATGAGCCGCACTTTAATGTATTGTTGGATATCTGTTTAGTTTCTCCTTTGCCATTACAAATAGCACACTGTGATAAATGCTTTAGTGTATACAAAATGTTTTCCATATTTAGACTCTTAGAATGGACTCCTGAAAGTGAAATTACTAGTTCAAAAAACATAAAGATTTTTGTATCACTGTCAATTTTCTTTTTAACACACCTGAATCCATTCACACTGCTACTCGCACTGTGCAAGAAAGCAGCTGCCACACTGAAGCCATTGCTGCGTAATGTCCTAAATCAACCACTCAAACACTTCGGGAAATGCTCTCTCATTAGTGCTTCAGTTTCGTGCCTTTGATTACTAGTGAGATGGAACCTTTTCCCACTGTTTGTTGTTTAACTGAATTTCCTCTTTTGTGAATTTCTATTTTGTCCTTTATTCATCTCTTGGAGTGTTTATTATCGCTGTTTACATAGGGAACTAACAAGGAGAGCCCAGAAAAAGGGTTTTGGTACGGAATTCTCTCCTTTTTAAGTTATTCCAGACTCAGCATTCAAACAGCTATGTGAGGGGAAACCAGGAAGAGCAGGAAGATAATTGATATATTTTTCTCTCCTGTACAAATGAAATGTGGCTACAGAAAAATGGCTCTCTGTTCCTTTACCTAGCTCAGTACTCATTTTAACATGCAGATTATAAATTGCGACTACTTCTCAAACAACTCACTGTATGTTATATAATACCAGGAGTATATTTCAGCATGAGTCACTGCCAAGCCACGGTGGTTCCACAAAATGTTGCCCTGCCAGGCTTATCTTCATTAGGTGTGATTTAATTGAATTTAACTTGATGGAGTGTCGTCTTTATTCTACGGCCACTTCCTGAAAGGTTGGCACATCCATGTTTGATTTTTCTTCTGGATGCAATGAGAGCAAGTACAAAGAAGGGACATAAATACAGAGTCCCTGGCTTTCAAGCGAGGGTGGATCAGCTGAACTGTTCTCATTCTCTGCACTGCTGAGTGACCAGACCCAAGCTCCAAGAACATGCCTGCCGCTGGCAGTGGCAGCTTCAGACCAGTAAATAGGACTCCAATGTTGATCATGACTTCAAGGCTGTCACTTGGTCAATTATGGAACCTTTCTCAATTCCCCGATCAGAAGAATGGGGATAATAACAGTTCCTCTTCCTAACCAAGATATATTTTGAAGAATACAGAGAACAATATTTGAGGATGAAAGAAAGAGTGCTAAGTGTTATTATATTATAGTAAATGTTATTTTAAAATGTAAGTCAAGAACCTAAAAATGACTTCCATTGTCAAATATCTTGAGATCATAAAGAGAATCAAAGAATATTGGGGCTGAATAGGATTTTAGAATCATCTAAGCCAACCCTCTTATTTGACAGAAGAGGAAACTGGGGCCATGAGAGATAATATCCAAGATAACACTTGTCCAGGACGACAGTGCTAACCAATGGCACAGCAAGAACGCTAACAGAGAAGCCCTGGACCCGCTCAGGAAATCTTTCTGCTGCCCCTCCCCCATCCAGTGAATAGAGTGACCAAACACCATCAAGTGAAGAATTCCATATTATTTCCTTAGCATCTTTCACAGAAACTATTTTCAGCACTCTCCCTTTACTCTATGTTCTTAGTAAAAAGATTACTACTTTAAATAGGCTAAAATATGTAAAGTTTTCTGACAAAAGAATGTGAATTTACATAAATTTAAAACATTGTATGTCTACAAGTTTAAGAAGTAAGTATCAAAGAGCAGATTTTAATCAAACTGAAGCTTCTTTTTAGAGTCATACGTGCAATGCAATACCTCTCTCCATCAGCCAGCGGACGGAGCACTGCAAACACGCAGGGGAACGAAGGTCACAGAAATGAAGTGGAACCAGTTTGACCGAGAGTCGCAATCTCGTTTCAATAGATTGGTTAATAAGAGAATAAATAAATTTATTAGCCACTAAGGAGGAGGGCTCTGGAATCTGTGATTTAAGAGAAGCACACCACAGAGGAAAACCTACCCTTCGTTTTCTGTTGACCATGTAAGTAAGGTCTGTGGAAATCTCTACAAAAATAATGTGGATTTTGCAATAAGGAAATTCAATATCAGCACATTAGAGAATCTCATTCACAAAAGATTGGGAAAACAGGCAGCAAGGTGGATTATTTGTGGAAGCTACGGGAAACTGTATTGGTAAATACTTTTGCATGGTTAAGTGTTCAAAAGTGTAATTTTAAGTCGTGCTGGTGAAGCTACATGCTCAGATGGAGTGCCAACACACAATTTGTCCGTCAAACTCCAAGGGGGTTTTTCCTTTTTTCCCCCCCATTTCTTTGACTATTACACAACTTTTGCTTTCTCTCATATATTTCCCCCCAACCTAAATGGGACTGAATATATTTTAGTTATACAAAATTCTCTTTCACTCTACACATACACACCCCCACACACCCCCACACATGTACACACAAAAGAAAGTTAATCAAACAAAAAATGGTAAGAAAGTTCTACATGGCAAGAACTTTTCTGGTCCTTTTCCAAAGGGCCCGTATGATTTGCCTATTTATAATCCTGTTGTTAAAGTTAAGTCTTTTGAATTTGGAACACTGTGGATACTGAATAGGTGTTTCAGAGTCATAAGATAGTTTACTTTGATTTCACAGATTGTGCAGACTGTGCAAAGCATAGGAGCTTTACCGCACATCTAGATTTGAACTCCGTAGTTCTGACAATTCTAGATTCTGTGATGTTATACCAGGAAATGAAAGCTAAAAATATCTCATTTTAGTCATTACTTTCAATCTCTTCTCTCACTAACCTTCAAACAAACCAGTAAGGCAGTAAAAAGAAATGTACAAAGCTTTACCTTCTCTCTGACCTTATACCCCAAAGATGAAAGTGAAGACTTTGTTGTGATTTGCTTAAAAGACAAAAAGAAGAGAAATAAAGGCCCCATATTAGTCCCAAAGTGAAAATTTGTCTCAAAAATCAATGAAAATAGACTTTATGGGAATATTTAATGAAGCCAACGCTTTGCTCTTGTGGAAATTGTCACAGATCATGCATTTTGTGTCTCAGAATGGTGTCTCTAGCAATGCTGAGTGAGAGCGTTGGTATTTTCCTGACTCATAAGGGACAGGAGTGTGCCACCCCGCTGAGTCATCCTTCTGGCTTCCTGGGGTGTTCCTGGATGTTCCAAGACACTAATGTAGGATTAAATTATGGTTGCTATGACAGCTACCTAAATGCTGTCATGATAATGCCAACAGATATAGTACAGTGTTCCCTGAAAGTTGAATTTTTTATTTTAATAATAAAAACCTCAGGCCGGGCGCGGTGGCTCACGCCTGTAATCCTAGCTCTCTGGGAGGCCGAGGCGGGCAGATTGTATGAGCTCAGGAGTTCGAAACCAGCCTAAGCAAGAGCGAGACCCCGTCTCTACTAAAATTAGAAAGAAATTAACTGGACAACTAAATATACATAGAAAAAATTAGCCGGGCATGGTGGCGCATGCCTGTAGTCCCACCTACTCGGGAGGCTGAGGCAGAAGGATTGCTCAGGAGTGTGAGGTTGCTGTGAGCTAGGATGACGCCGCGGCACTCTAGCCCGGGCAACACAGTGAGACTCTGTCCCCCCCAAAAAAAAAATAATAATAATAATAAAAACCTCAATAATTTTAATAATTAAAAGTCTTCAATAACTATGCAAAGTTGATCTACAGATTTGGTAATGTTCTTTTTTTTCTTAACTAGATAGATTGTTATATTAAGATACAACTCATCTCTTTCCATGAGATTTATTCCTTCTAGTGAATGGTAATTGACATATGATGTTGCTTATTGTATTTTTAGAAGGTAAAATGAATATCAAAGTTGAAATAAATATAAAAAGTCTTAACAATATACTGAAAGTTATGGAAGCTCAAATTTGAGGAAACAAATCTGAATACCTTAAGCATTAGCGAGGATCTCGTGGTAAAGGGGCTGGTTTTATGTGTGCCAGTGTTTATGCAAACCATCCCAGGTGAGAACCCACCCATGGTAAGAGGATGTCCCCCTCCTCCTTCCCTTCTGATGATTCCAGCCACCAGCGAGCAGAGGGCAGGGGAAGAGATTTCTAGCAAATCTGTAATTTTATTTAAAAAATGTCACTCTTGGGAGGTTTATAAGAACTTTTAGGAGGATAACCCTACAGCCTCAAGTACGAAGGAGCACTTGAAGTCATCAAAATGAACATCATGCAAAGTCCAGAGACCTCGAGGTTATTGAAATGCCTTTACTAAATGTTTTCAAACTGGGCCAGTCTTGAGCCTTTGTTACTCTGTTACATAGTGTTTTTCTCTTTTCATTTTACTTGCCCTTAGGATGTTGGCTATAACGTTTTTTGCTGAGGGGATCCTCGGAATCCTTCTAATTTTAGTTGCACAAACACTTACCAAAGACTTGTTATGTTCCTAAGCAGTTAACCAAGCCGGGCCCTGTCAGGAAAAAGTCCACTCAGATGAATTTAACGCAAGTGAGCGTAAAGGTGGCCTATTCACAGAGGTGTGGGTAGGGTTGGGGACCAGTAGGGGATGGGGAGGTGCCCAGAGACTGGCACCGTCAGGAGACAGTCTCACTTCCAGGCCTCCAGGTGGAAGAGGGGAGACCAATGTTCCAGAGCCTGGGGGGAGCAGGCACAGGGAAGAAGGGCTGCGGGCCGGGAACTGCGTTTGTGGAGGGGAGCAGCCACTTCCAGAACTGTGTTGAGCCAGGGGGCCGCCTTTCTCTCCTTCCACCCTCTGTCTCCTGTCAGTACCTCCCAACCAAAAGCCACAGAGCCAGGCAGGCCTGGTGATGCAATTCCTGGGAATTAGCCTCCAGGGCACGGAGGAGGACAGAGACGGGTGGAGCATGGCGCTGCGGACAGTGGCAGGGCAAATGGAGAATAACCAGCTGCTTGAATTCACCAGAATTTTGGATCAAGTAAAAGTTTTGTGTGAACTGTGTTCAGCCTGAGCTCCAGCCCTCCCCTACCTCCACCTTTCTCCTTATTCTTCGGTTCTCAGTTATTTGGACAGTCTATACTGCCATGTATCTGACCTGTAGTTGACCCGACTTGAAGTTTTACAGTGATATCATCACATTTGGATTCATACTGCGAAATGACAAAGTTATACTTTATGTAGCAATAAAGATGACCAGTGTGCATTTTAATATTCTAATATTTTTAATATCATTCTGAGCACACAAAACCAAATGTTTCTTCCTAAGTGTAGAATAGAGAAAATTTTCCAAGATTGACTCTTCCAGTCAACCTTACGCACGATCGCAGGGGCGAACTGGCAGCACACACGCGGCCACGTAAACCTCACATCCGACTGCTCGGCGGGGAGCGCTCTGCTGCCGCGGAGCTGACCGGTCGCCAGCGATTTCAGGAAACACAATTATGATTGCTGGCTCCAGCCTGCGCATCTGTTTTGAAAATCCCACAAAGTCAAGTTGGTATTTGAGCTTAGGGCTGCTAAATTTTATTGGAAAATAGAGGTTACCCTCTCTCTGCTCCCAGAATTTCCTAGTGGGATGAGCTCCAGCTGCCCACACCCTTTCTGTTCTGCCGCCTTCCACTTCCCTTCCTCACTCCCTGGCTGGGGTTCCTTTCACCTCCCAGATAAATTTCTTGCCTCTCATCCTGGCCTCAAGGTCGGCTTCTGGAGGAACCCAAACTGAGAAAGAGGTATATTTTTTCATCTCCTGTATAAATCTGTAAAAGTCTATCTTCTACTACTTTATAACAAATTACTCTTTTGCTAAAAGTTGGAAACAATCCACAGAACTTCAACTTCATCATTTACTGACCACCTACCATATGCCAGGTTTTGCTTCTGAAACTATTTTTCATAGAATCCCCTTAATGGTTTCTTCCTAAAATGGGAAGACAAAAAGGAAACTGTGTCCTGATAGGAATGTGCTGATGTATTATCTCATTTAATCCTGAATATATAAATCATATGGATTTTAATAATGTGATTTATTTGGATATTTTACCTACTCTACCAAATTCTATAAATTTATATAAAGATTTTTCTACAAATTTACTTATTGTCAGATACTTGCTAGGACCTCCAATATAATGTTGACTAGAAGTGGCAAAAGCAGATATCTTTGCCTTGTTCTCAGTATTAAAAAAGCACTTTTATTTTTTAATCGAGAAATATTATTATTATTTTTTTAAGAGATAGGGTCTCGCTCTGTCAGCCAGGATGGAGTGCAGTGGTGTGATCATAACTTACTGTAACTTTGAATTTCTAGTTTCAAGCCATCCTCTCTCTCACCTCGGCCTCCCAAGTAGCTAGGACTACAGGTGCACACCACCATGCCTAGCTATTTTTTAATTTTTGTTTTTGTAGAGGTGGAGTCTCACTGTGTTGCCCAGGCTGGTCTTGAACTCCTGGCCTCAGGTAATCTTCCTGCCTCAGGCTCACAAAGTGCTGGGATTACCAAAGAAATACTATTTCTATCTTAGCTGTGTTTCACATAGAAGCATTATATTTTTTACTGCCTAACTGTGACAAACAGTAAATGTTTTTCATGTAATGTAAATAGGCTTAAATAATGAATTACTGATTGCTAATCTTTGTCAATTTTAGGGTCATTTCCTTAGTGTCTATATCTGAGTAAAACTGAGTGCATATTTAATTTAAAGCATATAAACAGAACAAATTATCAATTAAAATATATCTGAATTATTGATTGGCTGATTACATAGCTTAAATTTGAAGGCTAACTACCAATTTTCTCGTATTAGGCAGCCTGGGCTATATAATTTTCAAAAAGAGCTCCAGGTGGCAATTCATCTATTAGACCTTTAGTGTGTTGAAGTCAAAATAAAATATATAGTTAAGCATTTTATTTGGGAATCACAGAACTGCAATTCAGGGCATACGTGCAGACTGGGGAGGCTTTCTGGAGGCCCAACTGGAAAATTCCAAAGTCAATTTTAGGTTAAAAACACTTAAATTAGAATTTGGTTTTGAGGAAGTCTGTCAAAGATGTTAAAAGGCTTAAAACATTTAATTAAAGTAGAATTACATGCCACTGAAAAGTAATAGTCATTTATTTAATCAGAGTGATACATGAAAGACTTCAAAATCAAATACAAAGACTTACCTAGTTGAAAGAAAAAAACCCTCAGACCTGTATTGAAAATGACTTAATTTTAAGTTTTCCCAAGTGGCCAAAACCTAATAAAGAGCCAGGTGCAGTGGCTAATGCCTGTAATACCAGCGACTCAGGAGGCTAAGATGAGAGGTTCCCCTGAGTCCAGGAGTTTGAGACTAGCCTGGGCAACACAGTGAGATCCTGTCTCTAAAAAAAATGAAAAAAATAATTAGCTGGCACCGTGGTGTATGCTTATAGTCCCAGCTACTTGAGAGGCTGAAGCAAGAAGATTCCTTGAGTCAGGAGTTTGAGGATGCAGTGAGGTGTGACCGCGCCGCTGCTCTCCGGCCTGGGCAACAGAGCAAGACCCCCTTCTCTAAAAAGAAAAACCTAATAAAAACACCATAAAGCATAAGAAACTTTTTTGGACATAAAATATCTGTTTTTTAGGCCAATCACTTAAAAGGTAAACCTCTTATAGTATGACGGTTTCTCTTTATGGGCAGCCTGTTTGGATAACCTGGAAGCTGACCCTCAGGAGAAGGTACTTGAACTTAATTAGACCCTGGAAGAGCATGTGTCTAAGGTTATGAGTATATACCAGGGTGTAGGAGAATAATAACAGTAAACGAGAGCCAGTACCTTGAGCAAGGGAACGTATGGCTTATGAATTTGCCTGGTTACACAGAGCAACTTAGACTCACCAAGAAAAGCCAAGAGTACAGAATCAAGTAATACTGGAGGAAACACTGTTCCCTCTGGGCTTTAAGACAGACATTCTTGGCATCAGGCCACAACAGCAGAGTCAGAACTGGAAAAAAAGCTACAGAAACTGATGAAAAAGTTGAGGTAGAAAGTCACTTTAGTTAAGCAAACAGATGTATCTTTCTAAGGGGAGAAGGAAGAGGAGCAGAAGGCAAGGACACATGACTTGCAAATCACATGTAGTGAGATGCATGAAAAGCCAAACGCTGGAGATATGAGTCTGAAAAGCCTTAAGAGGAAAACTCTCCTTCTGACTATCATTTAAATGGAGAAGACGGCACTTCCAACTTGAAATTAGGTAGAAACCCTAAAACAGGAAAAAGCTGTAGTTTGGAAGGTGATTGAAAATTTAAAGAAACAGATTTCAGAATTAAAATCAAAACCTCTTCCAATTTTTTACTAAGAGCGGATCAACATTCTAAGAGAACCTTCCTGTTTCAAGCATAGACCATACTCCAGTCCTGCATCAGTGTACCCCTGACAATAACACTCAATTTTTAGAAAAACTTATAAATAATTTCCTTCCAATCCCAACCAAGCTGATTGCACACAAAACTCCTTCAAAAGACCTCCCTTCATAAGCCCTCCATGACTTGCTTTGATTTTCTATCATTTTCTTAAACCCCTAATCTTAGTCTTATATTAAAAAAATATTGTAACAAACCAATCATTTAACCTTAGAACAAAAATTTATTTATTTATTTTTAACAATTATACCTAGATTACTAATGAAAGCTGAGACATGAGACAGAGGAGTTATTATCTTATTTTTCTGTTAAAAAAAATCCTCAAAGTTAAATCACTGTGCTTGACATACAGGAAACAATGGACACTGCATTGTACTCTCATCTGTACCTTTGTTTTTAGGTCAAAGTCATACTCTTATGATGTTAAAACATCTAGCAGAGACAAATATAATCCTACCTGGCCCGCAAATCAAGGCACAGCCCCCCACAAATGTGTGCTAACAATTTTGAAGACATCTATCTGTCTATCTAGACAGGGTCTCACTCTTTTGCCCTGGCTGGAGTACAGTGGCATGATCATAGCTCACTGCAATTGTGAATTGAACTCCTGGGCTCAAGCAATCTCCTCACCTCAGCCTCCCAAGCAGCTAGGACTACAGCCACACGCCACTATGCCCCTATGTTGCCCAGGCTGGTCTTGAACTCCTTGCCTCAAGCAATCCTTCTGCCTCAGCTTCCCAAAGTCTGGGATTACAAACATGAGCCACCATGCCTGGCCCATTTTTATTTTATAACAAATTTAAAATCAGCTTATTTATAAAAAATTTACTTGTCATGTGAACTAAAAAAAATTTTTGGATAGGTACTACATTTTTGATAAGATATTTAAGTGCTTAATTTTTCTTTTCTTTTTTTTTTTTTTTTTTTTGAGACAGAGTCTCACTCTGTTGCTCCGGCTAGAGTGCCATGGCATCAGCCTAGCCCACAGCAACCTCAAACTCCTGGGCTCAAGCGATCCTTCTGCCTCAGCCTCCCGAGTAGCTGGGACTACAGGCATGCGCCACCATGCCCGGCTAATTTTTTCTACATTTTTTTTTTAGTTGTCCAGCCAATTTCTTTCTATTTTTAGTAGAGACGGGGTCTCGCTTTTGCTCAGGCTGGTCTCAAACTCCTGAGCTCAAATGATCCACCCGCCTCGGCCTCCCAGAGTGCTAGGATTACAGGTGTGAGCCAGCGCACCCGGCCTTCATTTTTCTTTTTAAGTCAAAGAATTAGAGCTCTTTTATACATTTTGGTAGAAAATTATCTATATAAAACATACAGACATAAAAAATAAAAGCATACAATGAAAAACAAAGACCTTATAGTTTCCTTATAATTTCTATTAAAAATACATTTATGAGTAAAACATAGTAATATAAATTCATTGGTTTATAAGAAGACTGTTGGATACAAATTACATTTTCAATAAAATAGGATAATGGGATAAAGCTAAACTTTAAATTTTTTTTCCCTCTAATAGGTAATCTCATAAAGGCTGTGGACCAAATTTTGGCTAAAACAGTTTTAGTCAGTTACCAATATCCTGGATTGGACAAAGAATAGTTAGTTAACTGTGAAAATATGACTGTATTATGTGACACAACCCAAAAGATAAGAGTTATTCCAACAAGGTCTGTATGGTATTTTCTTGCTCTCTATTACTTATCCTTGAAGATAATAGTGTTGTCTTTCCTTTTAGTATAGGGAGGTTGTCTTTTACATGGAAATTTCATATTTTGGTTTTAAGAAACAACATGAAGGTCAAAGCAATTTTCTTTTGTATCTGCTGGTTTTCAAGTGTCTTTAAACAGTTAGTATGGCAGACTAGCTGAGGAGTTTTAGGAAAAAGAGAGTCTAGCGTGGAGAAGGATAAGGAGGAGGAGGTGTAGGAAGGGGAGGGAAAGGCTTTGGAGTCTCAGCAACCGTATTTTGCAGGGAGGCGATCTTTGAGTCCTGAATGTGTTTTGGAGCCCCAAGATGACAACTGAGACATGCATCCTAGATGATTTCATAGCCAGGGTCCTTTAGTTTAAAGAAAAACAGACTGTTTGAATGATTCCCATGTTTGAACATGTCACCAGCTGGAATCCCAGACAGGGGAGGCCATCTTGGCATGCCTTTACATTTTGAGAGCCTACTTATAAATAAATTTATGTAGGTGATTCGATTTAATGCTGAATACATTAAAGCCATATTAAAGTCTAAGCACGCAAATGAATTGGAAAATAAAGTATGTGCTTCCCAAGAAGAATGATAAGCCTTCTTTAACAAGAGAAAAAAATCCCTCTTAAACAGGAAATCTCATAACCAGGAAGAAAAAATATTCCTCTTAACCAGGTCTATAATCCAAAGTGAGAAAATCCCTGCTAAACACAAGATCTTAGAACCAGGAGGGGGAAAGACCCCTGCTAACCAATTCCCAAATAAAACTGAACTGAACCAAAATCAAAAATAGGAGCTTCATCTGACAGAGACTCACCAGGGGGAAAAGAGGTGACCTGCAGAAGTTTGCAGGCTCAAGGGGTAGCTCATGCCATAGTTCCAAGGGCTGTTCATCTCCCTGAGGTGAGTCTGTTTTGGATCCCGCTTCTGACACCAAGTGTGTCAAAGTCAAAATAAAATATAGAGATGAATCTCTAAATTAAACGTTTTACTTGGGAATCACAGAAGTGCAATTTGGGGCATACATACAGACTGGGGTGGCCTTCAGTAAGTCCAAAGAACAAAAAGAAGGTTGGCAGTTTTAGATACTTTAGAAAAAAGTATCATGTATTGTTTTGAAAGAAAGCTCATCAGCACTAGAAAAGCTTTTGGGAACTGGCAAGCTCTGATTGGTGAATGACAATGGTAGGTAAAACTAGTGTTAGAGTCATGGCAGGTCATTTCAGCAGCTACTAGGTAAAACTGGTTTTAGGGTTATAGCAGGTTGTTTCAATAGCTGGCCTTGCATAAAATTTGATTTTTGGTGCTGCTGCTATGTGCCCTGAGTGTGTTTCTACCCTGGTCCCTGGACTCTAATTTACCTGGGTATGACAAGAATGCCCTAATTTGTACAATCAACTTTGACAAGTACTAATTCTTTTTTTTTTTTCAGAGACAGGATATTACTCTATTGCCTAGGCTGGAGTGCAGTGGTGTGATTATATCTCACTGCAACCTCTAACTCCTGGGCTCAAACGATCCTCTTGCCTCAGCCTCCCAAACAGCTAGGACTATAGGCACTTGTCACCACGTGCCACTAATTTTTTTTTTTTTTTAGACAGGGTTTATGTTGCCCAAGCTGGTCCCGAACTCCTGGCCTTAAGGGATCTTCTTACTTGGTCTCCCAAAGTGCTGGGATTACAGGCGTGCACCACCTCGCCTGTCCACAAGTACTAATTCTTTATGCCTGCACTTGTCTTTAATAAGAGTGTAAGTTAAAAAACTGATCATGTGAATTTACATAGTGAAAACAGTGAGATTTCTTAATATTATAAAGCTCTTAAAATCCTTAAAGAGACATTGTTATGTAAATTTGACTGGTATTGTAGTTATGATTATAATTCTTTTTGAGATTTCTGGAAATTAAGCCCATAAATAAATATAAACAAATACTGAAACATATTAGGCAAAACCATTTACAGGGCATCTGTGTAACCCATGGAAACAAGAGGCAGCTGACATTACAAAGTGGGCGAGTGAACAAGATACACAGGGAAACATACGCCTTTAGTGTTTTTTCCAAAATATATTTTTCTTGACCTTAATTAGCAGACAAATGATCCATGAAAATCTAATTTGATTGTTTAAAACAGAAGATCCAATTTGTTAAAGCTCATTTAAGTGAAGATCTTAAGAAAAATAAAGTACTTTTTAAAATTTATATACATTTGGTAAGAGGTATACTAAGCCTCAAACTAAATGTACTATCTGGATCTTAAATTATTACAATAAGGAACACATATTGTTCAGGAATCTGAACTTAATGAAAACAACTCTGAGTTTTTGAAAAGTTTGCCTACAAGTACTAGTTTACCTGATATGTTAATTCTAATCAGGTAAACTTTTATAAAATAAAGGAAGCCTGGGTATTTTAATAACAAAGTAAAGATGCCAGAGAAATTTTAAACATTAACTGTTTGAATAGATATAACACTCTCATGGTTCGAATATCAAAAAATTTAAGAATACAGTGAAAAGTCTGTCTCCTATGCCTTCCCTCCAGTGAGTTCTCATTCCCCAAGTTAGTTTGTCCTAGTTTAATGCATACACAAGCTAATACGTTATTCTGCACCATTTTCTGCTTTTTTCACTTAACAATAAAAAAATTGGAGATCTACGGCGGGCGCGGTGGCTCACGCCTGTAATCTTAGCACTCTGGGAGGCCGAGGTGGGTGGATCACTCAAGGTCAGGAGTTCGAGACCAGCCTGAGCAAGAGCGAGACCCCATCTCTACTAAAAAATAGAAAGAAAGGATCTGGACAAC
>NW_012150285.1:4645168-4648616 GCF_000956105.1 Propithecus coquereli
CGTGAGCTGCCGCCCCGCCCCCGCCTGTCACGTGGGTCCGCCCCGCCCCCGCGCCAGTCCCGCCGACGCGCCCGGGAACTTACCCTACCTCGGAGACCCGCCTGCGGGACTGGCCGCCGGGCCGCCGTGCAGCGCTCTCCGGGCCGGCCTCAGCGTCAAGCGGCCGCGGTGCGACGCGAAGGGGAAACTGCCCGCCGCGAAGCCGCCGCGCTCGGGAAGGAGGAGGGCGCGGGTCGCCGCAGACGGAGGCAGGTGGGCGAGGCGCTGCACAAAGGCGCTTGGGGCCGGCCGCGCCCGAGAGGGCGGCGGGCCTGGGGGGTCGGGCGCGGGGCGGGGCGGCCGTCGCCACCCATTGGCTGACGCAGGCGAGGGGGTTTAAATGGCCCGAAGTTGCGGCTCCTCTGCCGCCGCTTCCGGACTTCCTTTGCGGGGCAGCGCCCCCGGCGGGACGCGCGTGAGAGGCCGGCGCGGGCCGCCCCCCGCCCGCGTGGGCTGCGGACCCCCCGAGCCTCGGGCCTCTCCGCGCCGCGGACCGCACGGGGGCTTTCTGCTCCCTGCGGGCTTCGCAGGCACCCGCCCCCCTGGGTGCACGTCCGCGCCCTCCGCTTCTCCGGGGGTCTCCTCAGAGTGCTCGAATCGAACCGCCCTCGTCGGCAGGGCGGCCGCCGTCGGAAGAGCAGGCACGCCCTGCACCGCGGCGGCCTCACACGCCAGCGCGCGGAGCGTCTGGAGTGTGCCCTTAGCGGAAGTCCTCGCGCCATCCCAGTGCCGGTGTGGCAAGGCTTTGAACGCCGACCGCGCACTTGGCTGTGCGGTCTGTGGTGACACTGGGGACGGTGTCGTCGACCGTCGAGGCCTGCGTCTTGGGAGGCCAGGTGGAGGCAGGTTCTGCATCCAGACTCGGAATTCGGCAGTGAAAGCGTTAAAAGGTATCCAGTCTCTAGCCACGCCTCTTTCATGCTTAAAAGTCAGGAAATAGTGGCCTGGAGATGTATTTATTTGTCCACATCCAGTGTTTCTTACCTGACCTCTAGGAGGGTGTGTTGCAGAACGGGTCAGCTTTGTGTACCTGTCTGGTCTTAACAGACGGTCTGGCTCCTGGCGCATTATTTTTCTCTTTGTTTTAAAATTGCCGTGGCAACGTTTCGGAGCGGGGGCTTTGAGAGCCCGTAGCAGTGCCTAAGAGCAGGCAGTGAAAGCGAGACCACCTGAAGAGCCAGACTGCTCTGAAGATGTTTCTCCGTTGGGGAAAAATAAATAAATGAAAGTGTAACGTTGTATGTGTGTATATGTATGTATACGCCCCCGTATTTGTTGCTAGATTTCTGTTTGTATTTTGTCAACCATAGAAGTTGGAGAAGATTGCTCATTCATTGATCTTAAAATACCACCACCCGTATAGATTATTTGTTCACATATAATCATCAACACTTTACCTGTTTTTAGGTTTATACTAGTACACCACTTGCGAGGTGCAAATGAAAATACGTAGATGCTGTAGAAAAACAGCACATTGTAGTTAATTGGCTTTTCTTTGATGAATTAGAAAGTATCTGCTCAGTGGTTTTTTTTTAATAGGCTGGTAGAAAGTGAACATTATACATTTAAGTACTTTGACATTACTAAGAATAATAAAGGTAATAAAACTTTTAAATGGACTAAAATAAAACTGAATAGTGGTCATCTGTAAAATCGTCACAATAGTAGTGCTGTTACCTGAGAAAATGGGCATTACACTTTTGTAGTAAATTGCGAGAGAAAAAAGTGAAATTAAACTTTTATTTTGTATTTAACAATTTATGTTATAATTGCAGATACGCAGTATTTTGCAGAATGAATCAGGTGTGAAAGATATAATGGTACCACATAGCAATGCTGTACTTTGAATTGTGCTTTTCAGGTCAGCCTCTTTTGAGGAACCAAGTTGGCCACCATCCTTGTGGTTTTTCTCTTTGGCTACCTGGTCAGAGTGTGGCTCAGTGGCTTTGCTATGATTCAGGCATTTCTCTGTTACTTTCATTGACTTCATTGATTTAATGAATATCCTGCAGTTTTATTTTGCAATTGATTAGTTTTTTATTTGAACCGAACTGCCAAATGCTGCTATCACTAAGCCCCCCTCCCCTGTTGAAGATCTAGTGTTTCTCAGACTTTAATGAGCACAGGAATCACCTGTACTTCAGGTTGTGTGGGTCCTCTTCTGCCCAGACCACGGACTGCTGCCGTGCAATGGAAATATAATTTTAAAGTTTCTAGTACTCACATTATAAAAAGTAAACAAGTGAGAAAATGAAGTAAATAAATTTATTTAACTCAGTATATCCAAAATATTTTAATGTGTAATCAGTATGAAAATTATTAGTAAGATATTTTACCGTCTTTATATTGGACAAAGTTTTTGAGTTCTCATGTGTATTTTACATTTCTAGCATATCTCAATTTACATTAGCCACATTTGGCTAGTGGCTACTGTATTGAACAGCAGTTTTGCAGTCTAAAATTGAGACCTGTGCTATTTTAAGTGTATTTTCAGATTAGCCCCTTCAGCAAATCTTGGGAACTTGTTAGAAATATAAATTTTAGGACCCCTACCTCATACCTACTGTCATTAGAATATCTAGGGCTGGGACCAAGTAATCTGTGGTTTAAAAGCTCTCCAGGACATGGCTACAGAAAGTATATGTGGTATTCTAGATGGGATCCTGGCACAGAAAAAGGACATTAGGGAAAAACTAAGGAAATCTGAATAAGATGTGAACATTATTATGTATCAATATTGGTTCATTGACTATGACAAATGAACCATACTAATAGGTAATGTAAGATGTTAATAATAGGGGAAACTGAGTCCAGGCTATATGGGACTTCTCTGTACTATCTTTGCAGTAATTGTGTAAATTTAAAACTCTTCTAAAATAAAAAGGTTATTAAAAAGAAACTTTTCAGATGATTCCATTGCTCACTGAAAGCTTGAGAATCAGTGATTTAGATCATTAGTGACTTATACTACTGTAGTTTGGGTGGGCAGCATGGAGACTAGGGTTTTTTGGGTCTGGTAGGGCAATAATACTAGTATTTTTGTAACGAGCTAAAACTCATGCACTTGCCATGTGCCAGGCACTATGTCAAGTGCTTTACACATACTTACTCATTTAATTTTCCCAATATGTGGTATGCATTATTAATAAGCTCCATTTCATAGATGGAAAAAACTGAGGCTCAGAGAGGTTAAATGACTTGTCTTAGGTCACACAGATAGCAAGAGTCAGAGACAGGATGTTTTATAAGTAATTAGTGCGTTTGTGAATATTTTTCTACTCTCACAACTTTTGCTTTCTTGAGTAAGCAGTGATTAATTTGGAGACTCTGGGCCAGGCGCGGTGGCTCATGCCTGTAATCCTAGCACTCTGGGAGGCGGAGGCAGGTGGATCGTTTGAGCTCAGGAGTT
>NW_012150285.1:4648666-4650566 GCF_000956105.1 Propithecus coquereli
AAAACTTTTATCTTTTTTTGGTTAACAGCTGCATGTTAAAATGTGTGAGTATATCCTAATTTAGTGCCTGTTGATATTTAGGTTGCCCCCAAACTTTTGCTATTCTTAACAATAAGAAATATCTTATCATTTCTCATGTGTGGAAATATATCTTGTGGGGTAAATCCCTAGAAGTGAAATTGGAGGTTCCAAGTATATATGCATTTGCAATTTTGATGGATACTGCCAAAGTCCCATTTCTCTATAGCCTTGCCAAAGTAGTGATGCCAGGTACAATTTTACGCTTTTTCATTTAGAAATATACAACGAAAAGTAGGTTACTTATTAAAGAATTAAGAAGTAGGACAAGTTTATGCAGCAATTTACAGAACACATTTTCACTGGAAAATACATTCAACAGGAATTTTTCATGCATCTACCATATGCCAATTGCTTTTAGGCACTTGGGATATACACACAAACAAATCAGACTCAAACCTCTGCATGTGTGTAGCTTACATTTGAATTCTACCTGTTGGAACTCTGCTACTTCATAAGAAGCCAGTTAAATGTCAAAATTCTGAAAATTCTGTTGAGATCCTGAGCACAGGCACCAGACATATGCTACAAGTGTTATTTAAAAACTAACTAGAGGCAATGTTGCATATGATTTCATAGCTCTCCATTAGGTTCTTTAAAACCACACACTAGCGAGAGAGCTCTTTTTATCTGATTCCATCTGCTTGTTGGTAGTGATCAGCATACTGTAGGCACTGTGGTATCATCTGAGATTAGGTTGTAAAATAGGAAGTGGAGTTACAGGCAGATTAGTAAGTGTATGCAAACTGTTTAGTTCTGTCTCTTGCTGAAACCAAGGGTGTCCAATTCAGGTTTGGGGAAGAGGGAAGATAAGGTTATCAGCACATTCCTATCAGGGCATAGTTTCCTTTTTGCAGTCTGTCCTTGTTTTGGTTTTAGAAAGGGATAACAAGGGGATTCCATGGAAAGTAGTTGCGGAAGCAGACAGCAGCAATTCTCTGGGTGCTGAACATAGGCGTGGAAAAGGGAGCCTGTTAGAAACTTGAGGGAGACAGAAAAGGTGGGTGCCAAGGAAGGGGAGTAGCAAATGAAAGAAAAAGACAGTAGGCTTATTTTTGCGAACCCTCATTTTAAGCATCTTTCCTTTCTAAAAGGAAAATATCTTAAAACTTTAGTCTCCCAATAGATTTAATTTAATAAGAAGGTTGTAAATAACAGCTGTTAAAATCTTGCCAATAGATTCTTTGCATCCTTTAAAGAACAATTGGAAGTTCAGCTTGTGATCAGGAAGCCAGACATTGTGGCATCTTCAAGTATGAAAAAAAGCCAACTCCAGATAGTGGCTCTTGAAGCACATCCTTGCTTTTCTTTTCTGGTGTGTATTATTATTTTATCCTGGCACCGTATGATAGACACACTCAACAATCGGTCCATGAAGGAGCAGTCTGTCACTGCCATTGATTGCACTTTAGGGCTGGGAGGCTTTTTAAGTCAACGCTCGTATTGGATAGCTCAGGTTCCCAAGGGTGAAGGGACAACCAAGGGCAGAAGCCAGGTCTCCCCGATTCCCGCCCAGCAGTTCCTCCGCCACAGGCTCGTCGCCAAGGACCTGCGACGCTGTCGCTTCCGGGCTGCCCGCTACCCGGGTGACCCGGCCGCGGCCCGCGGGGCTCACCAACAGCAGGCGCGGCGGCTGGCGAAGGGCAGCTCCGCGCTGACCCGCTCACGGACTCGGTCCCCAGAGTCCAGTTTCGCCCCCTCCCCCCGAGGCAGTGGTGACACTTTCCCGAGTCCCAGTGGGATTTCCAGGCCCGTGACCTACCGCCCTAGGCCCGGCAGCGGCTCCCCACTGCGTCTTCCCGCGCTCCACCCACGCCGCCGC
>NW_012150285.1:4654126-4666702 GCF_000956105.1 Propithecus coquereli
ATTAGCTGGACAACTAAAAATATATAGAAAAAATTAGCCAGGCATGGTGGCGCATGCCTGTAGTCCCAGCTACTCAGGAGGCTGAGGCAGAAGGATCGTTTGAGCCCAGGAGTTTGAGGTTGCTGTGAGCTAGGCTGATGCCACAGCTCTCTAGCCTGGGCAACAGAGACTCTGTCTTAAATTTACAAAGTTCTTTTTCTCTTTCCATTCTCAAAAGGATTTTTTGAGGTTTGCATTGTTTCCTTTGTTTTACAGATAAGGGGCTGAGGGGTCTGAGAGCTGATGAATGACAAAGCCTAGATTTAAATTTCAGGCCTCTGACTGAGGTCTGTGCTCTTTTCCTGCACCACAGCAGTATTTAGAATATGTTATGAGGTTAGGAGTGATAGATCTTTAAAAGTTGGCTGAAAATGACCTATATTTTGCTATATATTAATATTGAGTTTTAAAAAATTTGGTTTTATTGAGGTATAGTACACACACACTAAAATACACTAACACTCAGCAATAAAAAGGACTGAACTACAGGTACATACAACAACATGGATTACTCTCAAAAGCATTATTCTAAGTGAAACACGCTGGACACAGAGGCTACATATTGTAGGATTTGTGAGTATTTTTCTGTTACCACAACTTTTGCTTTCTTGAGTAAGCAATGATTAATGTGATACTCTGTCATGCTTTATAATTTACTATGTACGCTCTTCACATCTTTTCTTTCCATTCTCAGAAGGATCTTTTAAGGTTTGTATTGCTTCCTCTTTTACAGGTAGATTACCACAGTTTGTTTAGGCATTCACTGGTTGATAGGCCTTTTTGAGCAGTTTTCAATTTCTGATTATCATGAATGTTCATGTAAGACCTTTGTATGGACTTATGTTTTCTTTTCTCTTGGGTAAATACCTAGAAGAGGGATTGCTTGATCTTACAGTAAGTGTATGTTTAACTTCGTTAGGAACTACCAAATTGTCATCCGAGGTGGCTGTACCATTCTGCATTCCCTGCAGCAGAGAATGAGAGTTCCACTTGCTGGTGTCCTTACCGTACAAAATAGTCTTTGTATTTTTTAAAAGCCATTCTGGTAGGTGGGTAGTGCTACCAGGTTGTTTTAATTTGCATTATTAGGGTTTTGCTAACCAGTTTTATTGAGGTATAACTGCTGTTTAACAAGCTGCGCATATTTTAAGTGTGCAATTTGAAGAATTTTAACATATGTACATACCTGTGAAACCATCACCACTATCAAGATAACGAACATATCTTTTACCCCCTCCCAGAATTTCCTTGAGCTTCTTTGTAATTCATTCCTCTTGTTCCTTAGTAACCACTCATCTGTTTTCTGTCACTATAAATTAGTTTGCGTTTTCTAGAATTTTATGCAGATGGGCACATATAGTATGTATTCTTTCTTGTCTGGATTTTTTTCACTCAGCAAAATTACTTTGAGATTCACCCAGTTTGTTTTGTGTATCAGTAGTTTGTCCCTTTTTATTGCTGATGATATTCTGTTGTATACATATACCACAATTTATCCATTCACTTGTTGATTGACATTTGAGTTTCTAGTTACTACAAATAAAGCTGCTTTGCGTGGACATATTCCTTCATTTTTCTTGGGTAAATACCTAAGTGTAAAATCCCTGGATTGTGTGGTGGATGGATATTTAGATTTTTAAGCATCTGCCAAAGTTATTCCAAGTGGTTGTACTATGCTATATCCCCACCAGCTTTGTGTGTGCGTTTTGTTGCTCCCCATTCTCAAAAACTCTGGTATGGTCAGTCTTAGCCATTCTAACAGATGTGTGGTGGTATTTCTTTGTTTTTAATTTGCATTTCCCTGGTGACTTAATATGTTGGGCATCTTTTCATGAGCTTATTTACCATCTGTAGATCATCTTCGGATCAAACTGTTTAAATCTTTTGCCTGGTTTTTATTGGGCTCTTTGTCTTACTGATTTGTAAGAGTTCTTTATATATTCTAGATATGAGTTCTTTGTTGAGATATGATGTTCTCCAAGTCTCTGGCTTGTCTGTTTCTTAATGGTGTCTTTTGAAGAGGAAAAGTTTTTCATTTTGATGAACTCCAATTTGATTTTTTTCATGCTTGTGTTCTTTTAAAGAAATCTTTGCTAAATCAGTAGCCACTAATATTTTTCATATGTTTATTTAAAAGAAGTTATGTAGTTTTAGGTCTTATATTTAAGTCTGTGATCCATTTTGAGTTAATTTTTTTATATGGTATGCGGTAATGAAGTTCCCCTTCCCCTCTACATAACAACTGTCCATTTGTTCATTTACAATTTGTTGAAAAGATTATCCTTGTCCAATAGAATTGCTTTGTCACCTTTATTGAAAATTAATTGAACATGCATGCATGGCCTATTTCTGGACTCTATATTTTATTTTAGTAATCTATGTATATATTTGTATGCCAGTTTCTACACTGTCTTGATTACTGTAGTCTTATAATAATTCTTGGTATTAGATAGTGTAAGTCTCCCAACTTTGTTATTCTTTTTGAAAGTTGTTTGGGGCTGGGTGCGGTGGCTCATGCTTGTAATCCTACCACTCTGGGAGGCCAAGATGGGAGGATTGTTTGAACCCAGGAGATGAGACCAGCCTGGGCAACAGTGAGACCTTGTCTCTACAAACTAAAAGTAAAAATTAGCCAAGCGTGGTGGCGCATACCTGTAGTCCCAGCTAACTGGGAGGCTGAGACAGGAGGATCAGTTGAGCCTAGGAGTTTGAAGCTGCAGTGAGCTGTGATGATGCCACTGGACTCTAGCTGGGGTGACAGAGCAAGACTCTGTCTCTATAAAAAAAAAAAAGTTGTTTTGGGTATTTTAGGTCCTTTGTTTTTTGTATGTAAATTTTAGAATCAGCTTGTAAATTTCTTGCTTTCTTTTCTTTTTTTTCTTTTAATCCCAAAGAATTCAAAACTAAGCCTCTCAGTTTCTTTAAACAAAAGTCTTCTGGAATGTTGAGTTGGACTGCAGTGAATTTATAAGTGAATCGTGGGAGAACTGACATCTTAGCAATACTGAGTGTTTTGATCTGTGATCACAATATATCCTCCCATTTATTTAGGTATTTTAAAATTTCTCTCAGTAATGTTTTGCCATTTTCACTATGCAGGTCTTGCGTATCTTTTGTCCTTTCCATTGTATTTGATGCTGTTGTGTATGGTATTTTAAAATTTCAATTTCTGACTTCTTGTGCCTTGATTTTTCTATGTTTACCTTATATGTAATGCAATTTTCTAAACTCACTTATTGGTTCTAGTAGCTTTTTTATAGGGTTTTCTACATAAATGATCATGTCATCTGTGAACACAAAAAGTTTTACGTATTTTCTGTACTGTATACATCACTGTCCTTTTTTGCCGTCTTGCACTGGCTAGAATCTCCCGTCCAGTGTGGAAAGACTTGGAGAAAGTTGACTTCTTTCCTTCTTCCTGGTCTTAGCGCGAAAGCATTCAGTTGTTCACCACTAAGTATGGTGTTAGTTCTTGATGTCCTTCATCAGGTTGAGGAAATTTTCGTCTAATTCTTAGTTATGTTTACCAGTAATAGATATTGGACTTTATGAAATGCTTTTTCTGACTATTGAGATGACATAGATATTTAAAAAATCTATTAATATGCTGAATTACATGGATTGATGTTTTCGAAGAGTATTTTGGAGCAGTTTTAGGTTCGCAACAATTGAGAGGAATGTATGGTGGTATTCCATGTGCCGCTTTCGCCCACGTGTGCATAGCTTTCTCCATTATCAATACCCCCACCAGAGTGGTATATTTATAATAATTGGGGAACCTACGTTGACACATCATTATCATTGAAAGTCCTTAATTTGCTTTAGTATTCACTCTTGGTGCTATACATTCTATGAGTTGGACACTAATGAGCTGTGTCCATTGTTACAGTATCATACATAGTATTTTCACCATCCTGAAAATCCTGTGCTGCACCTAGTCATCACTTCTGCCCAGCTGCTGACGTCCACTGATAGTTTTACTGTCTTCATAGTTTTAAGTTTTCCAGAATGTCACATAGTTGCAGTCCTTCAGTATGTAGGCTTTTCAGATTGGCTTCTGCACTTAGTGTAATATGCATTAAAATTTCCTCCGTGTCTTTTGTGGCTTGAACCTCATTTCTCTTTTAGGGCTCAATAACATTCCATTGTATGGATATTTGTTTATCCGTTCACCTATTGAAGGGCATCTTGGTTGATGCCAAATTTGTTTTGTTTTTTTGAGACAGGGTCTCACTCTGTCTTTCAGGCTAGAGTGCAGTGGCGTCATCGTAGCTCGCAACCTCTAGCTCGCAACCTCAAACTCCTGAGCTCAAGCAATCCTCTTGTCTCAGCCTCCCAAGTAGCTGGGACTACAGGTATGCACCACCACGCTTGGCTAATTTTTATTTTTATTTTGTAGAGACAAGGTTTCACTGTTGCCCAGGCTGATGTCATCTCCTGGGCTCTTACAATCCTCCTGCCTTGACCCCACAAGGTGCTGGGATTACAGGCCTGAGCCACTGCATCTGGGAGTTGCTTCTAAGTTTAAGCCATTATGAATAAAGCTGCTATAAACATCCCTGTGCAGGTTTTTGTGTGGACATAAGTTTTCAGCTCCTTTGGGTAAATATCAGTGATCACAGTTTCTGGATTGTGTGGTAAGAGTACGTTTAGTTTTCTAAGAAACTGCTGGAATGTCTTCTGAGGTGGCATTTTGCATTCCCATCAGCAGTGAGCGGCAGTTCCTGTTGCTCCACATCTTTGCCAACACTTGGTGTTTTCAGTGTTCTGGATTTAAGCCCTCTAATAGGTGTGTAGGGGTATCTCATTGTT
This sequence comes from Propithecus coquereli, assembly GCF_000956105.1. Taxonomy (NCBI): domain Eukaryota; kingdom Metazoa; phylum Chordata; class Mammalia; order Primates; family Indriidae; genus Propithecus; species Propithecus coquereli. The sequence continues at coordinate 4,658,978 of NW_012150285.1, forward strand.
CTGGTTTGCATTTCCCTCATGACATATGATATGGAGTATCTTTTCACGTGCTTGCTTGCTATGTGTATATCATCTTTGATGAGGTGTCTGTTAAGGTCTTTGGGCCATTTAGTTAAAATCAGGTTGTTCGTTTTCTTACTATTGAAAGGATTGATTTTTGAATGTTTGACATTGTACTGCTCTTGGTCATATTAATAATACATTACAATTTAAAAATATTGTTGAATTCAGTTTGCTACAGTTGAATTAGGAACTTTTGCATTCGTGTTCATGAGGGATATTGGTTTGTAAATTTTTTTTTTTTTTTTATAAAGTCTTTAGTTTTGGTGTGAGGATAATGCTGACATCATAGTATGAGTTGGGGTATTTTCTTTAAGAGGTTTGTGCAGAAATAATATTAAGGTCCTTACATTTGGGATAAAATTCACCAGTGAAGCCGTTTGAGCTAGTTTGTTGGTGGGATGCTTTTTTTTTTTCTTTTCCTTTTTTATGTTTTTCTTTTTTTGAGACAGAGTCTCCATCTGTCTCCCTGGGCTAGAGTGCAGTGGCATTACCATAGCTCACTGCAACCTCAAACTCCTGGGCTCAAGCAATCCTCCTGCCTTAGCCTCCTATGTAGCTGGGATGATAGGCAGAGGACACCTGGCTAATTTTTCTATTTTTATTATAGTAGAGATGGGGGTGTCTTTCAGGCTGGTCTTGAACTCCTGACTTAAAGTGATCCTCCCACCTTGGCCTCCCAAAGTGCTAGGATTACAGGCATGAGCCACTGTGCCTGGCCTGTGGGAAGCTTTTAAAGATAAATTCAGTTTTTTTAATAGATATGGTGGTATTCAGGTTATCTGTTTCTTTGTAAGCAAGCTTTGGTTATTATTTATGTCTTTTAAGAAATTTGTCCATTTTATCTTATTTTAAATTTACTGGCATAAAGTTCATAATATTCTCTCATTTTCCTTCTGATGTTTTTAGGATCTGTAGTTGTGTCTTTGGTCCCTTCTTGATATTGATAATTTGTTTCTTTTCTATTTTGTTCCTGATCAGTTTGGATAGAGAATTATCAGTTTTACTGATCTTCTTGGAGAACCAGCTTCTGCTTTTATTAATTTCCTCTGACATCTTTCTGTTTTCTATTTTATGGATTTCTGCTCTGATCTTTATCATATCCTTTCTTCTATTAACTTTGGATTTGCTTAGGGTTGAAGCTTATGCTACTGAGTTGAGACCTTTTTTCTTTTCTAATATTGGCATTCAGTGCTATAAATTTTCACTGAGCACTACTTTAGCTGCATTCCACAAATTTTGAGATTTCTTACTTTCATTTTCATTCAGTTCAGATTTCTTATTTGATTTCCTTTTTAACTCCTGAATATTTTTTAAATAGAAGTGTGGTATTTAGATTCCAATAATAATTTTGGAGTTTTTACTATGTCTTTTTTATGAGCTTATAGTTTAATTTTATTATGGTCAGAGAACTTACTTTGTATGATTTCAGTTCTTTTAAATTTGTTGAGACTTGTTTCATGGCCCAGAATGTGGTCTATAGGAAATTATAAGAAACTACTGAACTGACCGTACCATTTAGCATTCCCAGTAGCACTATGTAAGTGTTTCCAGTTGCTGGTATCCTTGCTAGCACTTTGTATTTTTTTTTTTATTAACTTTATTTTAGTTAGTATACAGTGATATCTTGTTTTGGTTTTAATTTTAATTATTGGGTTATAGCTTTTTAAAGCATGGTATTTCGGTGAACTTTGAAAGTAGTTGAATCTAAGTAACCATTTAAAAGATTTTTTCTAAGAGGGTAATGTGTATAGTTTCAGAAAAATATCTGAATGGGTTGGCGAGGGAAAGATGCCTAGGGAAGCAGTAGGCTGTGAGTGAATGACGTTTTCTGCTAGAATAAATTAGTAGAGGATTGGAAGTTCTAGTGAACTTTTATAAAGACCAGGATAATGACTGCTGATTAATAAATGACTTGTGTACCTACATAGACCGAAACCATGGGTGTGGGTGCTTTCCCAAAGGAAAGTCAAAGTGTTGTTACTATAAAGGGAGCTGGATGAGATGTCACAGAAGGAAGATCAAAATTATGCTTGTGAAAAGCAAGATCAAAATTAACAAAAAGTTAATTTCTTCTTGGTATTTAAAAAACTGATTATTTTAGAACGTTCTTATTAAGAAATTGAAATATGGGACTTTGTGCTATTGAGGGGTGTAAAAGGAAGAATCTGTTGATTGGAGTGCATTTAGAAGGGTGCAAAGAGAACGCTGAGAAATGTGGAAGCAGAATGGTCATCACAGAAGCATGGCTTTAAGGGTTGGTGATGCAGAGCTATTTTGTATATATTAATAGGTAGCTTTTGGTGAAATAATAGAGTTTGAAGGAAAAAAGGCTCAAGAAAAAATTGTTTTTGTTCCTTAGACTTTTTAATAATTATGAGTGAGTTTTTTATAGGCTATCTTCTTGGTGTCTCATGTTGTCACATTAACACTCTATTAGTGTGCGCAAGTAGATCTGAAGGAATTAAAACCCAGCTTAATCTTTAGTATTTTTTGATCTGAAAGAGACTGATCAGGGCTGTTTACTAAAGTATTGAGTTTGTGAAATTTTTTTGAGGATAATGAGCTCCTCACTGTCTGCTCTGCTGTGTGTCTACCTGGGTCAGTATTTGCATCTGCATGTGTGAGAGATCACTTTAAAAACAACCATTCATGATGGAGAACCCTAATGGAGAACACTAGTACCTCTTGAGTAATTGCGATTTATGTTTTGAAGAGTAAACCAGGCACTTTGGCCATCAATACTGTGTTTAAAAGTGAAGAACAAAAGAAATATAAGTTGATTTAAATTATTTAAACATGGGGCAGCATAATGTAAGATGTTAATATGAATATTAGCTAGATATGCATTATATCAATTTTAATTTAAGTTATATTTTCAGAATATAGTAGTTTAGTAATAAGCATTTAAATCCAGAGTGGAGGGAAGTCAACATGGCACTACAGGGTGCTCTGTGCTTGTCTTACCTATCTATTTCCTGCCCCTTCCTAAAATCAGCCATTTCTCAAAAGAGCCCTGGTTCCTTTATTTGAGGATGTATCAGAAATGAAATCTGAGTGCTAGGACTGCTTGTTGCTGCTAGGGTGTCATTTTTATTGACAGCAAGGAAATATGTGTGCGTATACCAAGCAATGTATATGCACATACCTGTAATACTTCTGTATATAACCATCTGTATCTGTGGTAACCCAAAAATGAGTTCATATTGATGTCTCCCAAGTCTAATCCATTACACAGATCATTCTAGCCTCCTCCCCTCGCCTGTCTGTATATTCCCACTCCAACATTGAGAAACCTGGCTCCCGCCATGCATTTCCTTAAATGTTGCACTCCAGGATACATGTAGAGCAGTATCAGAATTTTTAACTCATACCCCCAGGGAAACAACTTTATTAACTAGAACACAATGTTTTTGTGCAGTTGCTTTTGCCTATATTCTTAGAGACTCCACTTATTTACAAAGTAACACATGTCAGCCTTTTTTTCTCTGACTCCATTTAGTGAGGTTGTTTCATGTATTTTTAATACTTTAGACTCTCTTGTCACATATGCTTTCCATCCTGGAATTACCCTTCTTCCCAAAGATTTTTAAAAATTTGTATATATTGAACTTTATGCTTTGTGTTGTAAAGATCAGTGGGTTTTGACAAGTGCATAATGTCGTGTGTCCACCATTATAGTATTACTCTATACAAAATCATTTGACCTAAAACAATCCCCTGTGCTTCGTCTGTGGGATCACCCCCCACCTCCCTTCCACCGCAGGCAATCATTGTCTCTGGTTCTTTTTTGTTTTTTGAGACAGAGTCTTACTCTGTTGCCCTGAGTAGAGTGCCCAGGCGTCAGCTAGCTCACATCAACTTCAAACTCCTGGGCTCAAGTGATCCTCTTGCCTCAGCTTCCCAAGTAGGTGAGACTACAGGCATGAGCCATGACGCCCAGCTAATTTTTCTATTTTTAGTAGAGACGTAGTCTCCCTCTTGCTCAGGCTAGTGTCGAACTCTTGACCTCAATCAATCCTCCCACCTGGGCCTCCCGGAGTGCTAGAATTACAGGCATGAGCCTCTGCACCTGGCCCTGTCTCTATGGTTTTGACTTTTCCAGAATGCTGTAAATTGAAATCATTTAATATGTGGCTTTTTCAGACTGGTTTTCTTTCACTAGCAATGTATATTTAAGATTCTTTGTGGTTTTTTTGTGGTTTGATAACTCATTTCTTTTTTTAGAGACTGGATCTCACCCTGTTGACCAGGCTGGAGTGCAGTGGCACAATCTTAGCTCACTGCAGCCTTGAACTCCTGGGCTCAGGTGATCCTCCTGCCTCAGCCTGTACAGACTACAGGTGCTTGCCACCACGCCTGGCTAATATTTCTATTTTTAGTAGAAATGGGGTCTTGCTCTTGCTCAGGCTGGTCTTGAACTCATGACCTCAAGCAATCCTTCCACATCAGCCTCCCAAAGTACTAGGATTATAGACATGAGCCACCACGCCCGGCCTTTTTTGTTTTGTTTTAATTATTAGAGACAGGGTCTTGCTATGTCGCCTAGGCTGGTCTTGATCTCTTGGGCTCAAGTGATCCTCCTGCCTCAGCCTCCCAAGGTGCTGGGATTATAGGCGTGAGCCACTGCGCCTGGCTCTTTAGCCTATTTTTTAAATTGGGTTTTTATTATTGAGCTCTAGTAGTTCTTTGTATACTTTGGATACAAGTCCTTAATCAGATATGTATTTTGGAAATATTTTTTCGTTATAGTTTGTGTTTTCATTCTCTTAGTAGCCTTTTTCATAGAGGACAAATTTTTTTTTTTTTTTTTGAGACAGAGTCTGGCTCTGTTGCCCAGGCTAGAGTGCCATGGCATCAGCCTAGCTCACAGCAACCTCAAACTTCTGGGCTCAAGCAATCCTCCTCCCTCAGCCTCTCGAGTAGCTGGGACTACAAGCATGCGCCACCATGCCCGGCTAATTTTTTCTATATATATATTTTTAGTTGTCCAGATAATTTCTTTCTATTTTTAGTAGAGACGGGGTCTCACTCTTGCTCAGGCTGATCTTGAACTCCTGAACTTGAGCGATCCGCCCGCCTCAGCCTCCCAGAGTGCTAGGATTACAGGCGTGAGCCACCGCGCCCGGCCGAGGACAAATTTTTAACTCTAATAAAATACAAATTAATCTTTTCTCTCATGGTTGGTGAATGTAGTGTATCCAGAAACTCATTGCCAAACCCGAGGTCATATTTCTAACTTCTAGAATTGGAGTACTTTCTACATTCTTACAACAAACCAAGAAAAAGTAAGTTTGCCCCATTTCTGACTAAGACTTCAAGACATAAATCTTTTAAAAATACCACATGCAAATGTCATTTTTATTAAAACCTGCTTACTTCTCCAAATGCTTCCTTTGTTATTTCCTAAGTTTTGTTTCAAATTTAAATCTTGGTTTTGAATTTGCTTTACCATCTTATCCTTGATTGTATTCCCTACTGCATTCCAGTTACTCAGTTAATTCCTATATGCTTTCTGCTGTTCCTAATTTTGCCATTTTTTATGGCCAGAGCAGTTTGTAATATTAATCACTGTATTTTTCTTTCCTTCTTTTGGTAGCCTATTTACATTCAGATGATATGTATCTTTTATTTTATATCTGTTTATTCTTAGAAAACAGGGATCATGCATTAAGGCAAAATTTTATTTTTTTTTTAATTTTTTTCTTTTTTTTATTCTTGTCAGTAGAGACTTGCTAAGGTTGGTCTTGAACTCCTGAGCTCAAGCAATCCTCTCAACTCAGCCTCCCAGAGTGCTAGGATTACAGGTGTGAGCCACCGTGGCTGGCCTAAGGAAAAATTTTAAATGCCTAATAGTGGCCTATGATTTTTGTTAAATGTACAACCACAGAATTATTTGGTGGATAATTTCTTCTCTGGAGCTTACAGTGGAATTGTTCCTTACTTTTTTGTTGTGCTCATTAAGATTAATTGATTTATTTAATAGGGCCTGTTTAGGGAGTATTAATTTTAAACATGTACTTTTAAAAACTAGTTGGAGGATTTAATGCCAAGCATCAATGCTTAAACTGTGAGGTGGTTTTTATTTTTAATTTTTTTTTTTTTACTACAAATGTCATTTGTAAACTGTAGTATTTTTAAGTTGCTTAATATTTTGTGTTTGAGGCTGTATTAATATTGTTTCAAGGTATTAGAATTGCTAAATAGGTTGCACATATCTGGATTGGACTTAAATTGTAAACTCATTAATTATGGATACATTTACTATATTTAAGATTTTGTTTATTTACTTTTTTTGGTATACTTAGTAAGGATATCATACTGAGAGATTAGTCAGTTAAAACAGATGTCCTGGGGGAGGAAAATAACGTTTGCTGAGTGGTGTAATTTGTGGTAGGCTTCTTAGTAGTTTACACAGGAAAGAAAATTTAAAAATTGGCAGATGGAAAGGAGGAGGGTATTAGATTATAAAATGGCATGATGAAAAGTTCTGAATCTGACTTGGGGGCAGAGAAGTAAAAGATGTAAGCAGGCATGTGTGTGTGTGTGTGTGTGTGTGTGTGTATGTGTGATTGAAACATCAGAAGTGGTTGGAATGAGGGAGGAGGAAGACTAGTAAGAGGCATGAGAAGCCGCGAGGGCATTTTTGAGACTGCTAAGAGCAGCAGCAGGGTGTACCAGGTAGTAGATATGCAGAACCTCCTATGTGCTGGTGGCTGGGTACCTGGTAGTTGCAAGTTGAGAAAGTAGGGATGAAATAATGAAGCAATTTACATTTAAAAAGTAGACATTTAAACCGTTGTAAGTATGTGGGATGAATATGGTTGGAGGCATGTGGTTAAGTATAGAATGTGTTTCAATTAGAGATGTGTTGTGCTTGGAGTGCGTTGGAGTTGAATGAGGATAACTTGAGAAGATAACAGGATAAACAACAATCCGTCCTTCTCTAAAGAGAAGAATCCACAGGTTTGGGGAATAGAGGAAGGGACAGTTAAACCAAAATTAAAACTATAAACCTTTTATTTAACACAGCTTACGTTTTTAAATAAAAATGGCACAGATTATTCACACATTTGTAGATAATTTTACTTAGAACTAAGTTTTTAGTGCTACTCCATAATCATTTTAATTCTGTTTTTAGAGGATTTACCTCTAAAAATTTGCTTTATTTTTTTTATCATTTCTAGGAAGTTTAAATTTCTACTTTTGAAATGTAAATTATTTTGTTATTCCGTCCCTGCATTCTCAACACATTCATTTTAAACTGACAGATAATATCGTATGTTTTTCTTGTGTGCAACATAATGTTTTGAAGGATATATACATTGTGGAATGGTTAAATCTAGCTAATTAACAGATAATTTACCTCACATAGTTGCCATTTTTGTGGTAAGAACATATAACGTCCACTTTCTTTACAGTTTTCAAGAATATAATAATTTGTCATTGACTTTAGTCACCTTGCTGTACAATAGATCTCTTGAAATTAATTCCTCCTATGTAATTGTAATTATGTACCCTTTGATCAACATCTCATTTACCCCTCAACCACTGCAGCCCCTGGTAACCACCATTATACTCTCTACTTCTATTAGATCAACTTTATTTTAGAGTCCTTTGTCTTTCTGCGCCTGGCTTATTTCTTTTCTTTTTTTTTTTTTTTTT